>NW_022195790.1:0-459032 GCF_008641045.1 Pistacia vera | reverse complement strand
GAAAAAATTAAGCCCGAGTTCCAGGGTTTCAAGTTGAGTCAACTCACCGAGTTCACTGGGGACAGAACCTGACAACTGATTTTCACCGAGAGACAGTTGTTTAAGACGTCTCAGACCGGATATCTGAGGAGGGATTTGGTCATAGAAACGGTTTGAAGAGAGGTCAAGAACTGTGAGACTGGGTAAAGAGAAGAGAGACGGTGAAAGAGGAGCCTTGAGGAAAAGAGCTGGAAGAGTGAGTGAGACGACTCGACCGAATTCGCATGTGACACCAACCCAGTTACAATGCAGGCTCTTCCCGTTCCATGAGAAAAGCACTTGTGGATTTTCAAGAAAATTTAACTTGTAATGTAACAGAAAAAAGACCTGAGTGGTCCCAATTAGAGACCGAGGGCCCACAAAAGCCGCGTGGCTTACGCTCAGGTCCACATATTACTGGGGTGAAGAATCTATGTCTTGATTACTTACCCAAAAAAAAATGTCTTGAAGAGTTTATTTGGTAATTTGAAATGAGATGTCTAATCAAAGGAAGCATATCAATTATCAAGAAAAAAAAGTAGAATTTCTTATTCTTAAGGTGGTCCTTCTTCCGCCCTTTCATTTCTATTTTGGATTTTTTTTTTTTACTTGCCTCTGTATTTCAAATCCCAAATCTTCATTTTTTGGCATTATCTTCAGCTTCAGCCTACATATTAAAGATTGTGATGTGACTTTGCCCGACTGTAGAAACGTGAACCCATATTTACGTACTGATTACTTCTTGTAACAGTTGGCATTTGTTATGCTCTGTAATACTGCTGCTCTCTTATCTCTTTAGTGCAGCTTGTAACTGGTAGTCGAAAATGATGCGAAGGAGAGAGACAGAAGCTGAGAGATGGAGATTTCTGATGTGTTTTCTCTTTGATGAAGACGAGCGAGTTCACTGGGGATTTTTCCGGTAAAAAAATTGAGCCCGAGTTCCAGGGTTTCAAGTTGAGTCAACTCACCGAGTTCACTGGGGACAGAACCTGACAATTGATTTTCACCGAGAGACAGCTGCTTAAGACGTCTCAGGCCCGATATCTGAGGAGGGATTTGATCATAGAAACGGTTTGAAGAGAGGTAAAGAACTGTGAGACTGGGTAAAGAGAAGAGAGACGGTGAAAGAGGAGCCTTGAGGAAAAGAGTTGGAAGAGAGAGTGAGAGGACTCGACCGAGTTCGCATGTGACACCAACCCAGTTACAATGCGGGGTCTTCCCGTTCCATGAGAAAAGCACTCGTGGATTTTCAAGAGATTTTTTGAAAGAAATAAGAGTTTCTCTTTCTGGGTTTCCCTCTGCAAAAACATTACAAGTTGCAGAAAAGAACACAAGCACCAATAACCAAACAGACGCCATTTCCATTAGAGAGAAAAGGAGAAAAACTAAACAGGAAAAAGAAAACCCATTTACAGAAAGGCGCACGTGGCATCATCAACTCCAATTCCTATTCCTTCTAATCTTTTCAAACAAGTCCCTAAATAAAGGGGGTGCCTTGTCTCTTCCATAATTTATTTGTCTTCTTCTATTTTATCATTTCTTTTTTTAAAGACTTCAATTTGTTTGTTTGAAAGGAATTTTAACTCACAAGTCACAATGCCTAACTTTATAATATTTTCTGCTTCTTCTATTTTTATCTATCAACATTTGCTTAAAAAAATTAAAATAAAAGTGTTTTTCTTTCTAAAGATCCCTTTTTTGCAGAATTTAGTAAGTAAACCGTAACCCCATCCTTCATCATTGCGTAAACTGACTTAACATCTCAATTAATCTCTCGAGATCTTGTAATTACCCCTATTAGCACGAGACCTTAAAACTATCGACCGGATAAGAGTTTCAGTGGCTATCTTTATTAGCACGGGACTTTGAAATTATCAGTACCGAGTAAGTGTTTCAGTGACTATCTCTATTAGCAATCGATCTTGAACTACCAGTCAGGTAAGAGTTTCAGTGACTACTCCTATTAGTAACCGATGAGGGATTCGAACTTAAAATCTCTTGAGTAATACACACAATAATTCTTATCGAACTACTCGATCACTCTAAGATAGTGTACATTTATGGGTGCGTTTGGTTTATTATTTTGGATAGGATTTTGGGGATAATATTGGGTTATTGGATAGGGGAGTATTACGAGGTAAATTTTAAAAATTTATGAAAAAGCCCTTAGGTTTACTAATTTAATTAAAGACCCTAATATGTCAAATGACAAAAACACCCCGAAATTTTTCGTGCCAAATTCCAGCCACCACCGCCAGAATATGGCCGAAAAATTTCGTTACATAACACGTCGTTATGGCCTTTTTCGGCCAGATCTACCACGGATCTAGCCGAAAAAGGCCAGATCTATGGTCTGTTATGGCCGTCGACGACTGGAAAAGGCCAAACGACGGCCATCTTTGGCCGTTAGCGACGGCCAAAGATGTGGCCGTCGTTTTCGGTCAACGACGGCCATTTCTTTGGCCGTCGCTGACGGCCAGATCTAGCATTTTCCAGCCAGATCCGCGGTGGATCTGGCCGGAAAAGGCCAGATCGGTGAACTTCCGGCCATTTTTGGTCGGAAGTTAGGCCGTTGTACAGATTTCAGCTATCACCGACGGTGGTTGCTGGAATCTGACAAGTTGGGTTGATGGGGGTGTTTTTGTTAATTTTTAAATTTTTTAGGGGGTATTTAGTGAAATTAATAACCTTATGGGGTCTAAAAATAATTAAAAAAGTAATTTCTGGAATAATGTGCCAAACATTATTTGGAGAATAGAATCCAGAATATGGATAAAAATACTAAGCCAAACATAGTCTATATTTTTGCTTCTTTATAAACATACTTCCTACCCATCAAATTATTTTTCTTAATTTCAAAGGATATTGAAAAGACTAAATTTGTCAAGAGAGTTATAGGGAGAGAACCTGAGAGAAGATTGTTACCCAAGTCCAAAAACTGCAGCTGAGTCAACTCGCCGAGCTGACTCGNAATAAGAGTTCAAGGATTGAAACCCTAGCCACTCCACCCATTATTCACGCCACCTTCATCCCAAATTCTCTCAATTTTTCTTCCACTAATTCCAAGGAAATTCATAGGATTTTGGATATATATATATAATTTTTTTGTCAATTGAAACCCACTAAGAATTGGGAATTCTATACCAAGAAAGTAGGTTTCCACAAACTTTGTGCAAAGACAAAAAAAAATAGTTGTGTAGAATTAATAGAGAAGCAAAAGTGTGAAACCAAGTAGCCACAAAATTATAAAAATTTCATATATTTTCTCCTTCTAACTAATTGCTTCCAAAAGTTATCCCGAAAATAATTTATGTTGCCAAAACCGTAAATTCCTAGAATATTTCAATCTTCTTGCCTTCATGATTTCTCCATCTTTCTAACATGAACTCTACACTTAAAATCATTGCTAGAATGATACCCTACACAGAAAAATATATCATTCTTTAATATTTTGTCAATTGAATAAAGAACATCAAGTTTACCAGCAAACAAGACAAAATTTGTGATTGATCCCATCAAAATAACCATCAATTCAACATAAAACATTAAAATAATTAAACAAGGCAAAATTTTAATTGATCCCATCAAAATAACCATCAATTGAACAGAGAACAACAAAATAACCACCAAATGTCCAAATAACCACCACTCTTTAATACTAGGCCAAAAAATGTTGAAAGATAAAATATGACTAATCCTATCATCACCCCAAATTTGTAAATAGTTTAGAATTACCATAGACTAATTTATTGTCCAATAAGTAAGGCTCAATAAATATTTCGTGGACCATCAAAGATGACTGTACTATTAAATACTCATAAAACCACTCATTTTCTTCACAATCCATGGGGCGGTGGCTTTAGGGTTGTTACAAACTCTTAGGCAAGTGTGTGTGTTTTCATATTTTCTAAGTTTATACGACTTCTTATCAACCATTAAAACCACCCATTTTCTTCGCAATCCATGGGACAGTGGCATTAGGATTGTTACAAACTCTTCGACAAGTGTGTGTGTTTTCATATTTTCTAAGTTAATACGACTTCTTGTCAACCATTAAAGCTGCACAAATATGGAATGGGCACCCATCTTGTTTACAAACGGTTTTTATCCTCCTCTTCTCATTATGCACCTTATTAAGAGCAAAGCCTCTTTGTATTGTATAATCCTTCAAAACTTCTCTAAAATGGTTAACATCATTAAACACCTGTCCTACCTCAAAATTAATCTTTCCATTAGCCCCATACTTCAACTCATTGTCTTTCATATGCCTACTCATTCTACTTACTACATCATCATCCTCATTAGACCCTGATCCTATGATATCCTCACTGTTATATTCACAATCAGACGTCATGCCCCTATTTTCAACCCCTTCCTCATCACCATTACCATCACCACCTATAGTCTCATCACCATCTACGTTAGTCTCACCATTTCCACTCACATCATCATCATTAGATGCATCACTCCAATGGAATTCATCCTCACAACACTCTTCTTGGGGATTTTTTGTTGCTCGTCTACAGAATCCAAGTCCCGATTAGGTTTTGGCAAAGGTACTAAGCGTTGAAGTCTCTCTACAGGTAAAACCTCAACAATCAGCTTAATGTCTACTACCCCTAGACTGCTGCAAAAGAAATGCTACATCCTCATCAGTAGTTAATAAATATTTCTCCCCAAAATCAGGTAACATAGCTTCTACTCTAAACCTCTCGTCAGGATAAAGTAATACTTCCTCATTCTTCTCGGCCACACATTTCTTCATGTCCTTAATCAACACAATATAATTGAATTCATTAGGGTCCACATTCCGAACCTGGCAATCAATTCCAAATAACTGAAACTTCAAATTGAACTTTTGTAGCTTCATCCTACAAAACACAAATATATAATGAAATAGATAACATCCTATAGTGCACCAAACAATTCTAAACATATTCCAGCCAACTTCACAAATAAAATATGATATTATAAATCAAGAAAATCATTAAACAAAACATGGTGTACAACCACTTCTAGAGACTAACAACATAATATAATGTTTTTTATTTTAACTAATTAACATAGAAAATCTTTACATTTGAACTAATAAATAATCGAGTAAAGATTAATTTAACTAAATTTTAACATATAATAAACTAATTAAGAAATACTAAGACTCACGCTGGTGTCTAAAACAAAGAATAAATAAAAAAACTCATATAACTCAACGTGAATCATTTCAATTTTACAGTGAAAATTTTATAAATTTTTAAACAAAGAATCAAAACCCACCAACATACACAATTAGGAAATACGTCTTTCCTTATAAATTATATGTTCGGTTATGCTAAGGATCATTAAAATAAAAAGGAAAAAAAGTTTGATTAAATATTAATAAAATAAATGGCAAAATATTTGAATGAAGTCATTAATGATTCGGCCCATAAGAATTTGTTTGAAGGAACAAAAGTATTGGGTCTGTTTGGTTCATTATTCTGATAGTTTTTAGAATAATATTTTGAAAAAAAAGTTAAATTAGGCAGGTATTACGATGTAAGATTTGAAAATTAACAAAAATATCCCCTATGTTTGTTTATTTATTAAACACCCCTATAATAAAATATTAAAAGTTAATAAAAACACCCCCAACCTACCCATTAAATACGGACAGTCAACCACCACAGCTGAAAGGTGACCGGAGTGTTTTTGTGATTTCTAAAAAAAATATTTGGAGGTGTTCAGTTAAATTAATAAATTAAGGAGGTTTAAAATAAATTAAAAAATATAGAATAATATTTTAAAAATAATGACATTTTATTGTTTAATTTTTTTGGGAATACTAATAATAGTATTCACAAAAGTGAAACAAATGAAAGCAATGATTTTGCCTTTAACGAAGGTGATGCATGAGAAACTAAAATGTGACATGAGCCATTATTACTTGCAGACCAAAAGTTAATTGTCTGACTACGCATTTGGCAGATTACATAAATATAAACACCTTAATTTGAATAATCAATTCTACTAAAGAATTTGATTTACAAAAGGGGATTACAAAGAGATTATGTGCGAGCCCCAAAACATTTTTTTTTTTTTTTTTTTTTTCTATTCCACCATAACCTATATCAGAGGCATCAGTTTATATAGGATATGCTGATGGATCCAATATACTAAGACAAGGAAGAAATTTAATTTGGATTTGATTTCTCTAACTCTTTGGGTATGGGTTTCAGTCCATGCAGGGATTTTTTCTAAGTCTTGGGTATATGGTTCACATAATTTTCTAAGGTCTTGGAAAAACTCTGCTACATAATTAGACATCCTAAAAATCTTTGTAATTGGTTTTATCTCTTAATTCATCAGGGAAATTATTTGCGAATTCTATTGTCCTATCAATTGGTTTAATAGTTCCTTTAAAATTTCATGACCTAAAAATCTGATTTTTGCTTGAAAAATTTCATTTTTGTGGCTGAAACAACTAATCCATTTCTTTTAATAATTTCTTCAAATGTTTTAAATGTTTTAAATGTGATCTATCGATTCTGAATAAACAGACATCGTCAATAATTACTATGTAAAGTGTATATAGGGATTAAAGATACATTCATAATGTTTTGAAATTCTGATGGTGCATTTTTTAATCCGAAAGGCATAACGTTCCATTCATATTGACCAAAAGGAACATTAAATGATGTTTTGTATCTATCTAATTCATCTATTTGAACTTGCCAAAATCCTGATTTCATATCAAATTTTGAAAATATTGTTGCATTATATAGTCTATTGATTAAATCTTTTCTTGGGAAGGGATATCTAATCCATTAATCTTTGTTTAATGGTTTATAATTATGACTAATCTTGGAACTCCTCGTTCTTTTTCTGCCGCATTATTGACATAGAAGGCAGAACAACTCCATGGAGATTTACTTGGTCTAATTAATTTTTTATCTTATAAATCTTTGATTTCTCATTGTTCGAGTAATTCTTTATTCATCTGTATGGGTCTAGCTTTTGTTGGTATATTTTTCTCATCAAAGTTTTTAATATAGGGAAGACATGCTACATGTTTTTTCTATCCCAAAAGGCGTTTGGAATTGTTGAGCATATGTTTTGTGAAAACGCTTTTCTAAATTTTTAATAATTTCTTGAATTTTTGGAGTTTCTAATTGTGTTTTATCTTTTCATGTTTCAATTCTTCTTTAAGAAATGAATTTGTTTTTTCTTATAGTTAACGGATTTATTTTTGATATTGATAGTCTTTTAAATTATTAATATCTTTTATTAGTGATGTTACAAATTCAATAAATGTTACTTCTTGTCCTAAAATATTTGTTGTATTCTCTTATTGGTTACACTAAAGGGTAATTTGAGTGATAAAATGTGTACCTAATATAACATCTTTCTAAATCTTCTGCTAAATAAAGGTACTTTTAATACAAATTTTGTATACAAATATGAGCATTAGATAATTTATAATTAATGTTTAATTGTTGATCATTTGCTCCATTATCTCTCTTTTGTTTTTTCATATTTTGTTGGAATTAATCCTTCTCTATACAGTTTTGATCTGCTCTAGTGTCTACTAGGGCTTGTGTAATAATATCTAATTCGTGATTAATATTTCCTAATGTAAACATGCCATTTTTGAAATGAATTCTTGAGATTTCATTAATAAATGTTCTTCGGTTTCTTTTTCTACTTTTGAGGTTGATGGTTGTCCTATAGTTTCTTTTGAGACTTTTAAACGTAATATACCTGTTTTTGTTTCAATATTATCATTTTGTAATTCTTTAACTTGATTTTTCAGAATATGATTTCTTCTTGTAAATCACTTAGAGTAACTTGTTGGGTTTATACAATCTTTTTAATATGTCTTTTAAGTTATAAGAATCTACACTTTTTTGTTTTTCTCGGATAAAATTAATTCTTTGAGTTTTATAAATATTCTCTTTATGTCTTCTTCCTGAATTTTGTCAATATATCTAATAAAAATTCTTTTGATTTGGTGATAACGTTTATTGATGAGGTCTAGATGTTGATATCATATTTATTGATTTCAGTGGATACTATTATTGCAATTTTGTAAAGACTGACTTTAATATCTAGAGGGTTTCCTCAAGAATTATTGAGTTTGTGTCAGAATTATCTTGACTTAGGCTTATTAATTGAGGGGTAAAACGTTGTTGAAGTGGTAGTAGTACATAATATATATATAATATATATATATATAATATATATATATATATATATAGTAATAAGAGTTCAAGGATTGAAACCTAGCCCCCACCCCCCATTATTCACGCCACCTTCATCCCAAATTCTTCTCAATTTTCTTCCACTAATTCCAAGGAAATTCATAGGATTTTGGATATATATATAATTTTTTTGCAATTGAAACCCACTAAGAATTGGGAATTCTATACCAAAAGTAGGTTTCCACAAACTTTGTGCAAAACAAAAAAAAATAGTTGTGTAGAATTAATAGAGAAGCAAAAGTGGAAACCAAGTAGCCACAAAATTATAAAAATTTCATATATTTTCTCCTTCTAACTAATTGCTCCAAAAGTTATCCCGAAAATAATTTATGTTGCCAAAACCGTAAATTCCTAGAATATTTCAATCTTCTTGCCTTCATGATTTCTCCATCTTTCTAACATGAACTCTACACTTAAATCATTGCTAGAATGATACCCTCCAGAAAAATATATCATTCTTTAATATTTTGTCAATTGAATAAAGAACATCAAGTTTACCAGCAACAAGACAATTTGTGATTGATCCCATCAAAATAACCATCAATTCAACATAAAACATTAAAATAATTAAACAGGCAAAATTTTAATTGATCCCATCAAATAACCTCAACATATCTTTTTGAAATTTTCTGTGATTGTTTTTCTTTTGAGAAAGATGACGATTTTGGACACTAGTAAAAACATTTTTTGATTTTTGAAAATTGTTTAAGGGTTTTTCTCCTTGAGAATTATTGACTTTGATGGGAGTGCCCATCTTTCACTCAATTACTTTCTGTCACTCACTCTCTTTATCACTCAACTTTTTCTTTCCCCGTAAGAATTCACGGGAAAGAAAATCAGGTAAAGAATTATTGTATCCCTTGATGTGTTCAATTTCAAAGTCAAAACAAGACAATATTGCTTGCCATCTGGTGAAAATTTGTTTTGAAACTAAATTTTTTACATCTTTTTCAAAAATAAATTTTGATGCAGAAGAATCTGTTCGTATCAAAAATCTTTTATTAATCAAATCATCTTGAAATTTTGTAATGCATAAAACAATTGATAAAACTTCTTTTTTGATGGTTGAATAATTTTCTTGAGCACCGAGCCAGACTCCAGAATGGAACCTAACTAGACTTTCTTTATTATCTAATTTTTGTTTTAATATNTCTAAGACAATTCATTAACCAAAACAAGATATACAACAAAAATAACAATGCTCAAACACGAGATAACAGATTGATTAAAAAGAATAAAACAAAATAAAAGTTTTAACTTACCTTCTCAATACCCCCACGAGAAGTAACCTCCACAAACAGTCGATGCAAATATAACTCCTTTCCTCCAATAATAGAGATCTTACAATCAGAATACACATTGATAACAGATTATCAATAGAAGGCATAATGAAACATGGTAAATTACCTCCAATTTTGCACAAATTAGACAAAGAAAAAATTAAATTAATGAACATATTTTAAGTTAAACAACTTTTAAAATGTAGTCAAATGTCTAATTCAGTATAGTTTTTGACTGCCCGTGTAACCAGGATTTAAATGAAAATAGTCAAGTATTTAGTGAAGACAAATAGACAAGATGATATGTTATGAGCTAAGTCCTTGAGCACATATATTTAAAGTCTTGAAAGACAAGTAAATTAAACCTCTACAAGCAAAGATGATCTCAATTTTCAACCAATGGTACTACAAACTTATATTTTTCAATTTCATAATAATTAAAATAACACAAGAACATTGTTATCCAAGAAAATAATATATATCAACACCATAGCTTCTTATTGTGGTCTCTGCAAACTCCACATTCTTATCATTGTTGAAAACAAATTCTAGGACTCTTTAAGATCGATCAGAAACTGATAAAATATTCCACAAATGTAGTGTCTTTGTTTCAATTTGATGCAAGATGCGTCTTTTCTATTATCTATCAATAAATCTTACATGTAATTAATTTAAACACTAGAATTCCCAGCTTCAATATTCCATATCCGAAAGACTAAATGGTTTAAAATATTGCATCAAAAATTTCACAAGACCTTCAACTGAAGATTCTCATCAAGACAAAAAGGCATCACTAGCAATGCAAAATCTGAAATTCGTTAAGCAGAATTGGGATAGAAGTTGAACAATTGCCTCACAAATTAATAGTTGTTATAAGAATCCATATTTTGCACCAAAAAGGACTACACTTTAGAACGTAACCTTTTTTTGCTCCTTCTAAAAAGCTCTATAATTTAACCACTAAGAACCAAACGAAAAACACACAACAATTTTGTTTTAACCTAAAACAAAAACAACAAAAAAAGAAGATTACCGGCAGCTTTCGGCTCAGTCATCGTTGTCGTTATTTTTCTCTCATTCGTTGGCGTAGCCAATCGTCACTTGCCCTTTCAAATCTTTTATTGTCCGTCGTCGTCGTTAGTCGCCAACCTTAAGTCCCAATCGCTTCAGTTTCGAAGAATAGAAAGAACACAAAATCAGTTTTTTGTTAGTCCACAGAATTGTCATGCATTCAAACCACTACCATGATCACACAATCTCAGCCTAAGAAGACACCAAAATAGAAGGCAACTGAGTTTGGAAAAGAAGCCAATAGGTACCATGAGCAGAAGAAAGGGATACGACAGAAGAGAGGGAGAAAACGCTTCAGTTTTAAAGAGCAGAGAGAGTTACAATTCAACTATTGGTCATTCATTTTAGTTTCAAAGAGCAAAGAGTGAGACAGTTACAATAGAACACACGCAACTTTTTGGTGTTATTTTTTTTCAAAGTCAACCTTCTTGCGACGTGGCAACCATTTAGCGACTAAACCCTATATTTCAATTTTTTATTTTTCATTTTTCCAGGTTGATGTAAATTAACCGTATTACCCTTCTTCAAAACAAAAAACACTAACAAAACCTGACTGAGGATGGGAAAATATTGTTTTGAAACTTGACGGGTGGGAAAGTGTCGTTTCACCAAACCTTGGGGGTGAACAAGTGATTCTCCTTTTTCTATGCTAACAAGGTAAATTGTGCTAGGTGTCGCAATTTCATTTTTTACGACAAGTCAAACAAACTCAACCTTAACACTTATAAATGTAATCAATCATAACAACATCCATCCTACCAGTCTCTTAGCTTTGGTTTCCCGATTTAGTGTAGAGGATGTAGATGACATTTTACCCATAAAAAATCTGTGCACCCTACCCCAAAGTTTAATTTTAGTTATTTCAATCTTCAATCACAAAAAAGAAAAACTTAAATACAATAGTGTTATCATTTTGATGTAATACAATACCAGTATACCACTCAACATATTTATATAAAAATATCTTAATTAATAATAATAATAATAATAATAATCATCATCATCATCATCATCTCAAAACAACATAAAAACTTACTCCTTGATTGTACACAAAGTTTGTGTTCATCATACTAATAGTCACTAAAATCTGAAATATTAATTCAAAACTATGTAAATTAAAACAAAATTCATTTTACAATATTTCAATGCAGAAATGATCAATTCTAGAAATTCATAATTTATACATAATGCAATAACATTAAAAAAAAAATCCCTAAAGCAAACTTCTAAGTTTATGTCATATGGGTATGGGCAAAAATTAGCACTACACCCATTTATTATGGTAAAAATAAAGCATTAGAAATGTTCTCAAAAATGTTTGAGAAAAAAATAAGCTCTAGTCTATTCGTGGTGGTAAAACCGTGCTTTTAATTTTAGATACAACTGGTTTTTTTGTTCATTCTAATATCTCAATCTTCCATTCAAAATTGATACAAGAAGATCAAAAAAATGAAAATCTTGGCCGCTTTGATTTGTGCTGTGTGTGATTTTTCCGCCAAGCTCGGGCTATTGTGAGGATATAGCTCGACCCAGAACCAGTTCGACAATGATGTTTGATCGACCCAACATAAGCTCATCGAGCTGTAACTCGACCGAGTAGAAGCTAGTCGCAAATAATCTGAGCAATCATTCAATTAATTCCCGGATTATTTCAAATCCCAGATATTGTGGAAAAGATTAGATCATCAGTAACCTCTACGCAATCTCAGCGCCTAATCGCGAGAATATCGGAATTACATTTCAGATCAATTGTAATCCTTTTGTTCTCACTCTTTCCTTCCTACAAATCTTGTATATAAACCCCCTCAAATTATGAAAAAGGGTTTACAAAATTTTCAAAGAATGTACATTGTAAGCTCTCACCGCAAATACAAAACAGTGGACGTAGGATTCAAAGTTTACCTCGCCGAACCACTATAAAAACTCTTATTGTCATTTACTTTATTGCATCTTTAGACCTTCATCGTTGATTATCTTTAATCACGCCCACATCAATTCCAATCCTGGCAAGGTCGACCAGATCTCCTGGTTGGTGTAGAATCCAATCTACATTTTGGAGCTAGAAGAAAGGCCTCTGTCAACATCTCAGGTTTTTTGGCAAACAGTCATAGCAACCAACCTAATCCGGGCCCATAATGGTGCACACCAAGTCAAAGACTACCACCAGAAACCTTGAAAATGTGAAAACCACCCACCAGGAAGTGCAATAAGACGTCGTTGGACGCCGACCGCCCGTGCCACCAACTTAACACGTCACAAAACACCAGGAGGCAGGGACGTCAAACCCCAAGAACGACCACCTGGTGGAGATGATGCACAGGCAGTGCAACAAAATGTGGTTGAGCTGAGGAACTAGCAACCAATTGCCCAGAATCTTAACCAATGATGCTTCACCAACGCCACACCAATAGGTATGAATTCTGCAAGTGGACGATCCGCTTCGTCAGTGCAAAGAGGCGACCAACACCCTCAACATCACAAATTGCACTCTGCTCATGAGCGTGAATCCCACAGGTAGACTAACCCCAGAAGATGATCAGGGAAGCAACCGCTAGGGGAAAGCAAAGACAACAGACACCCCCGAGATGCTCGGTGATATTCTTAGTGTCAACGAGCCGGTATTAACCCACGCCTAAGACAAGATCGACCTTCGCGGGACGAGCCAAGTGCGTCAATCTGACAATGACCGACGTTCTAGTTATAACCGACGTCGTAAGCAACGCACTGATGAGCATGATAGCACTTATTAGCCTAGCTATCATGACTCAACCTTGCGCATCAACGCGCACACTGGAGGGACCTCGCAAGCGACAAATTTGAGAACCCATTTGCTCAAAGTGAGGCTAAATAGAGCCAACCAGGACAACCACAACGAAGACTTAGAGTACATGCAGAAAATGCTCGACGATCTGAGAGCCCACCAGAGTGGCATGGTTGAGGAAATAGTAAGTTCCCCATTCACAGAGGAAGTTCGCCAAACCTTGCTTCCACAAGAATTCAGGGCACTAGAGAGCAAGTTTGACGGGAGAGGGGACCCCAGAGACCACCTCGACAATTTCAATGACCTGATGGAGCTACATCAGGTATGTGACTTGGCTAAATGTCGATGCTTCGTAGTCACATTGGTAAAGGACGCCAAAAGGAGGTATAAGAGGCTTAAGGCGAACTCTATCAACTCTTTGCAACAATTCAGCTTGCTGTTCTTATAGCAATTTCAAGTGAGGAGGCAGTTCGCGATGCCGCTTAGCTACTTAAGCAACATTCGTCAGAAGAGAGATGAAACACTGACCTCGTGCCTAACAAGGTTCTAAAACGAATAGGCAAAGTTTGCGAATGCACTCGAAGAGTCCATCCGAACTTTGCTAATTGCAAGGATCAGACCAAACATGAAGGTATGGAAAGAGCTCCAAAGTGAAGATCACGTAAGCCTGGCCCAGTTCTATCAGATGACTACAAAATATCAAAAGGTAGAAAGCTCACTAGCAGCACTAGCTAGAAGCTAGGAGCAAGAAGCCTTGGACAGGCAACAAGATCGCCTATCGGATAAGCGTATGGGCAAAGACCGTAATGATAGGGACTATAACAAGGTCCAAAAAAGACAAAGAATATACAACCGCAGAGACAAGCAGCCTTTCCCGCGATATGCAAAATACACCCCCCTCACTCAAGACATCGCCTAAATATACGAAGTCTCCCGTGGGGAGAAAAGACTGCCTGCTCTAGAGAGAATGAAGGGGGCACCGGGCAGAAAAGATTGGCAAAAGTATTACCGGTACCACAAGGACGTCGAACACAACACTAATGAGTGTCGAGCCTTGAAGGACACCATTGAAGACCTAATAAGAAGGGGCCACCTAAAGGAATTCATTAAGGCAACACCAGCTTGCGAAAATACTGGCGAGCAAAATAACCAGGTTTAGAACTAGGTCCAACAACTTCGCCAAACCCCAATGAAGTCATGGTGGGCATGATTTACGGAGGGCTCGACATAACGGGGAGCTCAAGGCATGCTCGCGAGCAATACGCTCAAGAGGCCAGAATAGACTTGGTCCCTCGGATAATGAGCTACGAACAGAAGCCACCGAAGTAGCCCAGACAAGAGATTGAGGTAGTAGGATTCACAATCAAGGAATGCGAAGAATCCCCTCGCCACAACCATGACGTGATCGTGATCATGGCCAAAATCGGTAACACCCGAGTGCTAAGGGCAATGGTTGATAATGGGAGTGCTGCGAACATCATTTCCGAGGAATGAAGTTCACAAAGAGAGACTTGAGGGCGTGCCCTTCGTCGCTCTATGGGTTTACCAAAGACAACCTAGTTTCCAAAGGAACAACCGACCTTCCCATGACTCTAGAGACAAACCCCAAGATTAGGACGGTGATAGTCGAATTCCTAGTGGTAGACTGTCTGACCACATATAACGTCATCCTCGAAAGACCGATCTTGGATGACTGGAGTGCAATCACATCAATACGCTACCAGGCAATGAGGTTTCCGTGATGATCAGAAGCTACAGAAAGAAATCTTAGGAATGTTACAACTGGGTCATACATATAGCACACAAATGGCCGCTTCTGATAACAATGGTCATAACAGAATCCAAGCCTAACCCCGGACCACTCGAGGATACTATAGATCCTAGCATCCGTAGAGAAGAGCCCACGGCAAGGCCAACCAAAGAGCTACGAGAAATAAGTGTCAACGAGGAAGACCCAACTCGTGTGTTGAAAATCGACAACAGTTTGACCAGAGAAATGGCCAAAAATCTGGTGGTGTTCCTAAAGAAGAACCTCAACGTGTTCACGTGGGTGCACGCAGATATGGTCGGGATCAGTCCCAAGGTAATGTGCCACAGGTTGAACCTCGACCCTAAAGCTCGACCTATAAGGCAGAAAAGAAGGGCTACGGATGTGAAACGCTCTCAAGCGCTCAAAGATGAAGTTGACAAACTCTTAAAAATCAACTTCATCAAGGAAATCAAGTACTCGGATTGGCTTGCCAACCTAGACTTGGTCAAGAAGTCAAATGACAAGTGGCAGACTTGCGTTGACTTCACGGATCTGAACAAAGTCTGTCCCAAAGACAGCTTTCCACTACCATGGATCGACCAGCTAATAGATGCGATAGTAGGAAATGCACTACTCAGCTTCATGTATGCGTACTCGGGATATAACTAAATCCTGATGTACCAGTCTGATGAAGAACATACTTCTTTTATTACTGACCGAGGAATTTATTGTTACAGGGTTATGCCATTTGGCCTCAAGAATGCTCAGGCGACCTACCAGCACTTGGTGAACAAGATGTTCGCCGACCAAATTGGTCATACCATCGAGGTATACATCGATGACATGCTCGTCAAATCAAAGGTCATAGAAAGCCACATTGAGCACCTAGGGGAAATGTTCGACATCCTTAGAAAGTACCAAAATCCTTTGAAATGTGCTTTCGGGGTGAGCTTAGGGAAATATTTGGGCTTCCTCGCAAACCAACGGGGTGTAAAAGCCAACCCAAAGAAGATTTAGGCTCTATTCGACATGAAAAGCCTGACCAGCATAAGACAGGTGCAGAGCTTGACAGGGCGTGTGGCCGCACTCAGCAGATTTGTTTCTAGAGCCACATATATATGTTTTCCATTCTTTAAGACTTTGAAGGGGAAGAAAGGTTTCAAGTGGACAAAGGAGAGTGAAAAACCTTCCAAGAGCTGAAGAAACATCTAGGATAGCCTCCTTTGCTGTCAAAGCCCATACAGGGCGAGTCGTTGCTGCTATATTTGTCAATATCAAAGTCCGCTGTTTGAGCGGCATTGGTATGTGAAGAGGGAGGAGTACAATGGCCGGTATACTATGTAAGCAAGAGACTACTCAACGAGAAGACGAGGTACCCAGAGATAGAGAAGCTCACCTTTGCCCTTTTCACCGTTGTTACAAAGCTATAACCCTATTTCTAGGCACACACCATCCATGTGCTAACAAATTTCCTACTAAAGAAAATAATGCAGAAGCTCGAGACATCTGGTAGACTAATCCAATGGACCATGGAGATGAGTCAACACGACATTAAGTACATCCTGAGGACAACGATCAAAGGTCAAGCCTTGGCGGATTTTATATCTGAATTCTCCTATCAGCCAGAAGCTGAGTCAAGCCTACCAAGGACAATTACCTCGGGAGAGATCAAGCAATAGAAGTCGAAGTTCGATGACTTATGGCAATGGAATCTGTATATAGATAGCTCCTCAAATGAGAAAGGAGTAGGAGTGGGGCTCTTGCTCGAAAGTCTAGAGGGAAACTCGATCAGAGTCGTAGCAAGATTCTGGTTCGCCACCTCCAACAACGTCACTGAGTATGAGACATTGCTCGCAGGGATCCGCCTCGCCAAGGAAATGGGGGCAGAGTCCATTAAGATTATAGTGACTCACAGCTCATGGTCCATCAAATTACCAGGGAATACCAGGCGAAGGAAGATAGTGTTAGAGTAAGTGCCCTAGAGCCAATCAATTATTGTAAAATTGACTCTGTAATAAATGTTTATTTATCAATAAAAGGCATATTCTTCTGTATCGTGTATGTAATGATATATGTCCTTAGGATGGTAGAACCGTGACGAGGGTATCAAGTGTTTCAAATCTTGATAGTGAGAACTCTATGATCACATATGGTGAACGTCTGTAGCCCCAATATTATTCTGACCAAGGACACAGATAATATGGTAAGGCTATCATAGTGTTGAACGATCCTATCGAAAGGTAGTGACTGATCTCACTTGTCAAGGTTATTTGTCGACAACCTGGTGCAACGCATGGGTGCTTGCTAGAGGCAAGTTCACTGGACAGACCCACCAGAGGATTCCATATGGATGGTAACCCCAGTGTCTATGGAATAAATCCTCTAACGGATGGTGATGCATGTGATCCTTAGACTTGAGATCATTTTAGTGCCTTGTGCACCAATTGGTGTAGTTTGACACTAGCCCAACGTAGTTCTATTCAGAGCTATCAATTCGGTAGTGATTGGCTACATTGAAAAGTGTATCGAGACTATAGTGGATCGACAAAGGATTCATCACTCCTGGGTACGAGAAAAGTTATCTCACTGGGTAATTTAGTAAATGGCAATGACACTAAATTTGTGGCCACGATGGGATTGAGTTGATGCTCAATCCAATTTAATATTCATGTCATTGGTCCAGTAACTGAATATAAATATGTCGAGGATATCTGAGGTTGACACTATTTCTATACCTCAGTCTCGATGAGATAACAGTTGATGAAAAGATTTGATTACACTGTAACCATACTATTGACAGGCTGCGGTTTCGCTGAATCTAAATCTATTAGGTGGCCTTGATGCCTTGCTAAGGGCCAATCTTGGTCTGTGTGTAGTGAGACGATTAATTGATGTTAATCGCGATACTACTCACTGCCGATATGATAAAGGGCCTACGGGTCATACACTTAGAAGACAATTTAAGAATCAATTTATGAGAAGGGTATTTTCGTCTTTAAGGACGAAGGGGTATTTTGGTAATCTCATAGTGCAATTAAATTTGCTGAGGTTGTTGCCTGTATTTAATTTTAATATTAAAATTAAATTAGTGAGATTATATTTAAATATATCTATGTATATATTTAAATGAATCATTATTATTAATTGAATGTTAATATATTAGATGGTGAATAGTAACTATAAACAGTAGATGGTGAACAATAACCATGAACATCATCAGTGAACAGTAACTATGAACAGTGGATGGTGAACAGTGACCATGAACAGTGTTCCTGTCTGAAATCAGAGATATTCAAAGGAGCCTCCAAACGTACGTAAGTATTTTAATCCTTGAATGGATTTACTTTATACAATTTTTTGTTTATAAACATGTAAACAGTATAATCTATACTCAGATCTAGGCAAAGAAAGGTAATTGATTTACCGATTTAATTTTTGCTTTCCACTACGTATGTTAGATCAATTACTTATAGATAGGATGGCGTCCTACCTCCAACTAGCAGAGACCTAGCTCAAGCAGTTCAAATCCTTCACAATCCTTCAAATCCTAAAGGAGAAAAAATCGCAAGCAGATGCACTAGCTCGCTTAGCTTCTGCGATGAATTAGGAAAAGGTCGGTTCCATCCTAGTTAAGTTCCTACCAAGACCAAGCATCTCCATTTCGCAAGGTTCGGTTTTAACTATAGATCAGAGATACAGTTGGATGGACGCAATCACCGCCTATCTAAGGGACGGTACGCTACTAGAGGAGAGAACAGAAGCCAGAACACTCTGCATCAAGGCAACTCGGTATACGCTCATCAATGATAAACTGTACAAGCGTGGGTCCAATGTACTATTGTTGCGATGTATTGACCATGAGGACGCGGATTACGTTCTGAGGGAGATCCACAAGGGAATTTGTGGAAATCACGTAGGAGGCAGATCTCTAGCATACAAAGTACTTTGCCAGGGATATTACTGGCCAACAGTTTTCAACGATGCAATAGACTATGTTCGCAGATGTGATAAATACCATAAATTTGTAGATATTCCATGAGTCCCACCATAAGAATTGAGCACTTTGACAAGCCCCTGGCCATTTGCAATCTAAAGGATCCACCTTATCGGCCCCTTGCCTCAAGGAAAATGGGGTTTTAAGTTCGTAGTAGTTGTAGTGGACTACTTCACCAAGTGGGCAGAGGCCGAGCCCCTGGCAACAATAACGTCGAACAAGCTAAAGGACTTTGTCTATAAAAACATTATTTGTCAGTTTGGGATTCCCCACACAATAATAACCGACAATGGGAAGCAGTTCGACAGTGAAGACTTCAGGACCTTCTGCGAGCAACTCGGCATCATGAAGAGTTTCGCTGCTGTTTATCAGCCTCAAGCCAATGGACAAGTGGAGGCTGTGAGCAAGGTCATCAAGCACACTATTAAGAAAAAGCTCGATACCCTGAAAGGGAGGTGGGCCGATAAACTGCCTGAAGCTTTGTGGTCCTATAGAACGATAGCTAGGAGTTCGACAAGTGAAACCCTATTCTCTTTGTCATACGGGTGTGAAGTAATAAACCCAGTTGAAGTGGGGATCAGCTCATTCTGAAGAGAAGTTTTCGACAAAGAAGCAAACAAAGATCTTCTTCGCCTGAGGTTGGACCTAATCGAATAACACCAGGCCAAGTCCCAGTTAAGGCTCGCCTTATATCAACAACGAGTCAAACGATACTTCAATACCAAAGTCAAAAACAGAGACTTTGAAGTGGGCGATCTGGTTCTGAAATAGGAAGTTCCTTTTAGGATCTTCGAGAAGCTCGCGCCAGAATCTTTCCACTTGGAACGCCTCAACGGCGAAGCAATAATGCGAGCTTGGAACGCCAAGCACTTGCGAAGCTATTACCAATAAGCAGCTTGGGTTTCACTTATTTCTCTATTCTTTATTTGTTGTAAGGTCACTCGCGGTCAAAGCGTTTGATCAATAAAAGAGGTATTATTCATGATTTTCCTTGTTCGTAGTTAATGTCTTTAATCCATTAGCATTTATTTACCGACATGTAAATCGCGACCTCAGCGATGATATTTCAAAAGAGAACTCAGAGTCAAGAGTCTCGGAAAAGTAGCTTATCTCAGAAAAGCCATGCCAAAATCCAACTCTTTAAAGATGAAATATCCTAAATCGACGAAGTTAAACTTGAAAAGATGAAAAAAACACGCTGAAGGAAATCGGCCTCAAGCCAGCGACCAAAAACTCAAAAAGAACGATAAGTTTGAAATCGAAGTTAATCAGTGCATAAGATTTCTCGTATTAATCCGAAAAAGCTCCTCGAGAAGCGAGCTACGCATTACTTATAGCAAATTCGGATCTTATATTACAAGTCTAAATAAGACAAACGAAATGACTCCGCAGAAATATGATAGCCATTGCTTGAAAAGGAAATGATGAAAAATTTTCTTATATTAATTGAGTTCAATTACATTGTTTCAAAAAAAAAAAAAAAAAAAAAAAAAAAAAGTAACAATCTGTCAGGCTATTGGAGAAGCAGAGGGGATATCTTCGACTGATCTAGGGAGCTCACCATCAAGGGGAAGAGGCGGTTCCTCGACAGGAGGGATGACAGCAATGTCTCTAAGGTTGGGAGCCTTGCTCGAAGGAAGTGTGGCTAGGGGAACCAGATCCTCAACTTCCCGCTTGAGCCTGATCTCCTCTTTGCCTTCCTCGACATCTTCATGGCCCTCACCATCATCCTCAGAGTCATCCAAATACACGTAGGCCATTCCCTGGGCTTCGACCTTCATCTTCTTGAATTCTTTTTGATAAGCTCGCGGAAGGAAAGAAAAGTTGATTGAGGGGTGAGCCTCCCATAGCTTATGCACAAGGAAGACCGACGTCTGGCAGGACTAAGTAGTGATGTCCTCGTTCAGCTCTTCAATTTGAAGTTTGAGTTGCCTAGCCTCAGCTTCGACCTCCTACCGACCTACCGCCTCTCAGGCGAGGTCGAGCGAGGACTGCTTGAACTTGGCCTCCCATCTCACGGCAGCCTTTTAAGCCAAGGAGAGCTTGGAATTTAGCTTATTGTTGGCACCTCACTGTTATACCAAATTCTTCTCAACTTCTACTGCCTTAGCTTCAACCTTTGCTCAGACAACCTCGCTCATGTTAAGCTTGTCAAGGAACTCCCTTTCCTTGACCCGAAAGGCCGCCACTTCCTCCCTGAGCCATTCGAGCTTAGCTTGCTTATCCTCTTTCTCTTTCTTTGCAACCTCGGCCTTGGCCAAAGCATCCTCCTTCACTGTCTCTGCCAGCATCCACCCCTTGTGAGTGCCCTCTAAAGTGGCATTGTACTCCTCATATAGAAGCCTGCTCGTCATGGCAACCTAAAAAGATAAGATGAGAAGTCAACGAGAGGCGAGGATAGCATGCAAATAAAAGAGGGGCGAACTACTGGTACCTTTGCCACATAACTGCACGTTAAAGCCAACATTTGGTGGGAGGCGAGTCCCTGACGGCCGCGAAGGTTTGCGGGGGACGCAATCCTTGGCCACTGCAGCCCTAACACTGATATGGTCGGGTAGTTGGTCGATCAACATGTCGATCGCAACTTAGGCCGTTTCATCTGCTTTCTTACTCTTTGGCTAGGACGAGCCAGATTTACTCCCCCCAGTAGCGCTTGCCTCGCCCGTAAAAGCGGACTTCTTCTTGGCCAAATCCTTTGCCGCTGTTTTCTGAAGGCCGCCAGCCTGCTTGGCAACCAATTTGCCCGAGCCAATCTGTTGCTCGGCCACCTTCAATTTGCCAAAGCCCCCTTGAGGCCCGATTGCTTTCTTCTTTCCCGAGCCATCGTGTTACTCGGATGCTTTTTGTTTCCCCGAGCCCCCAGTCAACTCCGACGAGAACGCTCTTCCTGCCAACTGCCTTAGAGGCAGTCGCGAGCCTCTTTGCGCTTAGGCCTTCCCCAAGCTTGCCACCAACGCGTTTCATGTCGGCGGTGTCCGCAAGCATCTTCGTCACCAAAGCAGCCGATGCCTTTTTGGTAGCCGTCAAGGTTTTAGTTTTATTCTTGAGGCCCTTGGGTTTCTCAGCCCACATCTCTGCAAGAAAAGAAACAAATGAACGAGCGACCTATTTGTGCGGGAAAGTAAACATGAGCAACTAACAACTTAAACCTTTCTCCAAAATTGTAAGGAATCTAGCCTCATCCCAACAAAAGCCGTATGCTTTCAAGTGAGGAAGTGTGAGAAGCTCGTTGACGTTATGCTGATCGTCGGGAAGGTCGCTAAAACGCTGCAACCTCTGCAAGCTCACGACTGGAAGATAGTTCTACTCGACGTTAACTACAAAACAAAACAACTCAGTTAGTTTGGATACAATGCTCGAAAGCAACCCTTGTGCACATGGGGAATCAATGTCTTACTCGCGTCCGAAGCAAAAGCGTCGGTCTCACAGGTTTCGTAGAATAAAAATTAAGAATCCCAGTGTGAGACCTTCTTCAGGACGTCGACCAGTCCATTACAACGTACTTTTCTCGCCTTAGAAAGGTAGCACGTAGAAAGGTAGTATGTTTGGTCTTGCCTTTTCTTAAGCCTATATAGATGGACAAGCTCTTCGACAGATGGCTCTCCCAACTCTGCGATCATGTACGCGATGTACAGACCGATGAAAATGACATATGAATTTGCGGATAGCTAGAGAGGAATAATGTCAAACCGCTTTAGGACGTTATCGATAAAACGATAAGGAGGATCGAATACTCCGCACCTCAGGAAGGTCTTAGAGATCACTACCCATTCGGGCGGGGGGTTCTTCTGAGAATGTTCCCCTGGGACCATCAAGTTAAGTTGCGGTGCATAGACTGCTCTTATGCGTTCGAGATCCCCGACGATAATCAAGGATTGTAGTTCTTTGTGCAGCCTATAGGCTGGAGATGGTTGGGAATGAGCCAGTTAAATCAAAGCATGGTCGAACAAGCCCGCAGCATCGAGGTCCGAACTTCATGCGACAAATTCTTTGGAAACCTCAGGTGTCGCGTCCCCAAGAACTACCAAGCCTACGGGAAAATTGAACATACAATCTATGGTATGACTACTGGAAGAAAACATGGCTATAGCTCGCTTCTGGGTACCTGAAAAAGAAGTGAACAAAAGTGTCAGAGCTCGAGCAACTCGGCGATCATTCCACACTCGCTTCCAGTTCAAGCACCCGAGATAGCTCGCGTAATACGACGAACATATGCGACCTACCCAAGATACAGATAGCCACCGCATTAAACCCCTTTAAAACCCAAGACCGCCGGAGATGCACCCAAAAACCCTACTAAAACCCTAAAACATACAATGTGGCCACTACGGTAGCCACCCTTTAACGCAAAAGTCAGGAAAATGGAAAAAGATGAGAAAAGAACCTTACCAGAATAAGAAGTGCAGAAAACTCGCTGGAAAGAGTGATGCCATAACGATTAAACAGCAGCGGAATGAACAAGAACACCAGAGAACTTTTGTCGACTGAATGAGGATTCTGACGACTTCGCCACCTTTTATAGTAGCTTGCATGGGAGATGAAAGGGTGGGGTTAAATCGTAGCCATCAAGTTGCATTGAATCTCGACCCTTCATTCGTCGAGCAATCTCAGCCTTTAGATGTGGCCACATGTTGATCATCCGCTCGGGGCAGTGAACCGTCAGACTGATACACTGATAACCGTCGCCGCACGTCACCTCAGCCTCGCACGCACGTGGACAGCTACATTTTATAGAAATATATATATATAAAAACTATGAACTAGATTTTTTTTTTTTTTTTTTTTTTGTTATTATAATAATACAAAAAGCAACATGAAAAATTACACCTTTGACTGCATATAAAATCTAAAATAAAAAATTATACAATATAGCTATACATAGTTTAAATGATTGAACGCAATTTATTAAAATAGGGTTAATTATGTATTTATTTGTTAACATAATTATACATTCTAAAATATTAATTACTTTTACAGTAATCAACTCCAAAATTTATAGGTTGACAATTAAATAATTTCATTAATACTTTTATGAAGTTAAATTTTTCAATGAAAAAATATACAATATACATAGAATAATTCTTTCTCTAATCAGAACGTCCTGGTATAAGTTTTTCAGGACTATGCATGTACTGGATTGTAAAATATCATTTTAATCCAATACATTTTAATGAATGCAATTGTGAATACTTATATCTTGACACTGACAGAATTTATATCAGGATATCCTAACTTATTTATTTTATTTTTCAAAATAATCATAACAACCATACTATACTTACTCACCATCTTACTAACCATCTTACTATCCTTTGTAAATATAACACATAGTACTGGTACTATACGCATAGTACGGGTACCATGTAAAATTTTAACAAAGGTAGTAAGGGGGTTAGTATAAGTCATGAGTAAGCAAAGTGTTTTTCTAATCATAAAAGCAACATGAAAATATGTTATCATTCTTGCATCATGGATTCATGGTTGCACATAAAATATAAGAACAATACTTATATATCATTTTAGAAAACTATCTGAAAATATATTTTTTTTAAAATAAAAAATAAATGTCACATATAAATTGTGAATTATATTTATTTACTTATTTGTTATTATAATTATAATCCTGAAAATATAAACTTTGATTACAGATAATTTTCCATGATCCGGTTGAGGATAGGTTTGAAATAATTTAATCATTTAGAAACATACCAAAAATAAATAAATGTCACAAAATCCCCTGAATAGTCATGCAATCTTTAAAAGAACAATCACAAAAATAGTATATATATATATATATATGAATTAATAATTTAGATTGGATTATTTAAACTTTCACCCCTAAGATTTGAAATATATTACACTTACCTCAAGTACTATAGGATACAAATAGTTTAGCCCGGTTAGGAGAAACATTTCAATCAAAAATCTATAGTACCCTTATTTTCTAATTCTCATGTTAATAGAAATAAATAAAATATGTATTAAAAAAAAAAAAGCAAAAAGTATACAGTACACCTCTAAAAGAAGTTAATAATGCATCATGAATTTTACATAATCAATAATATATTGAGTTATTTATCGACCTTTTTAAGCTTAATCAAATAGAAAAATTGTCATTGAAATTTCAAAAAATAGTAAAAATCTTCATGCTTTGAAGAATAACTACCTAATTATCCCTTTGTCGTTTATTTTAATATAAAAACTTAATGGTAAAAGATTCATTTTTATTACTATAATTATAGGGAAATTTTTGTTACTAATTATACTTACAGGAAATTATTGTAATTAACCCTAATTTATTCATTGAAGTATTATAACATGAGATGCGTCATGAATTTTCAAAAAATAGTAATTTATTTATTAGCATATTGTAAAGTGTTACAGCTAATTCAGTTTATATGATCCCTTGTGGTTGTATAAGACTCTTGAGATCCATTCATGCTTGTAACAAAGCAAGATAATTTGGTTTAATTCAGAAAACAAAAATAAAAATATAAACTTACCCACAAATCTATATACTATCTACCCATCATGGCATCAAGGCTAACTAAGAACTACATAAAACTTCCACAAAAACCCAGAAACAGAATTGCAAAAGACGCAATTAAAAGTGCACATAAAACTCACATTACATTTTTATCTTTTTCGAAGGCTTTTATCTGAAAATATAGCTTTTGGGTCCATAAGTAATCACAAATTATCAGAAAATAAATTGAATAAATGAATATATAAAATACAAATTTGGAAATTAGAATGAGCAGAGGCTTACCGAATCCGTTACAGGCTGCCTCTGAAGATCAGAAAGCAGGATAATTTAAAGGAAGTTAATTTTCTGGAGCTTTTTATATTATTAAATTTAATTTAGAAATTTTTTTTTTTTAAATATTTAAAAATGTATTTACAGTTTTTTATAGATTATAGTCTGAGAATAGTTTTAAATATTATATTTTTATTTTCAATCATAAATCAAACATACTATTAATTTGCTGGAACTTTTTTTATTATAATTTTTTTTTTAAATATTTCTGTAATAATGTAAAATTAAAAATCGTTTGACAGTATTCTATAGATTATAATCTGAGAATAGTTTTTAAATATTATATCAAATAAATTTTTAAATATTAAAAATGTTCAAATACGACTCAAAATTTAGGTGATATTTTTATTTTGAATCATAAATCAAACGTACTATTAATATTTTAATTATTTTTAAGTGATAGATAATTCATGAATATATAGAATTAAGTTTTTCAACAATAAATAAAAATGATACGATAATTAGTAAAATTGCACATAGAAGGGACTTTTAACAAACATTTAACATTGTTTCAAAACAATATTATTAATCCGAATTTTAAAAAAAAATTATAATTTAGTTTAAATTATACAATGTACCATTAAATATTTTTCTACATCAATTTTTAAGTATATTTATTATTTTAAAAAAATATGTTCTGTTAGTTTCTTTTAATTTTTTTTATTCTTATTTAATCCAGAATGTAGGTATTGATATAAATTGGTTTGAGTTATTTTTTGGAATAAAAAAGAAATAAGAAATAAAATTAATAATCTTTTAAAATTTACTTATAGAATACAGATGTATGTAAGATACCAATTTGTTATTTTATTGAATATTTTTTTATTATTAAAAAAATTAAATGGCATACAATATAAAATCACTATTAATTAATAAATGTTGTTACACTAAATAATAATGTCGTTGTGCAAAATTTTGTCTAATGATACTTAGAAAATAAATCATTTTACTTAGTAAAGTAATATATTTAAGATTTTATTACAATTTCTCGTTAATATAATAATATTACTCTATACAAAAATATAACATATAAATTGTGAATTATATTTATTTTTTATTATAATTATAATCCTAAAAATAACTTGAAAATTTGAACTTTAATTGCAGATAATTTTCCATAATCCAATTGATGATAATTCTGGAATAATTTAATCATATATATGCTTTAGGAATGTACTAAAAATAAATAAATGTAATAAAAATCCCTGAAATAATCATTCAATTTATGAAAGAAAAGTCGCAAAAATGTTGAACCCATTTCCTTAATCGATTGAAATAAGACAACCCGTTTTGCATGATTTATTTGAGTATAGCTTATTGAAGAAGAGTTTATTGCGGTAGAACTTAGGAAAACATAACTTTTATGAAAAGTTTATTAGCTGTTTGATTAAAAAAATGTAAAAGAGTTTTTTAATATTAATTTACCAAAAAAAGGTTTAATATAAAATAATAAACAAATATATAAATAAAACAATAACAATTTTGAAATTTCACGCTCTAAATAAGCTTAAAAAAACTTATAGAATATAACGTATAAAATAGTTTATTTTAAACTTTATAAACATATTTGAAATACAATAAATTACCAAACATCCTAAAAAATTTTCAAAAGTGCTCATGATTTTAAATAAGCTCTTTTAGCCGGTAGATAAGTCCAACCAAATAAACTCTTATTATTATTTATTAATATCATAATTATTGTATTTCATATAACAATTCATTTTATATTATTAATTTTCTAATAAACTATATTTGGATCATACAAAATTTCAAGTTTATATAATTTTACTATTCCAACATATGAACATGAATATCTCCTAAATTTTATTTTATTTTATATTTTAGTTATATATTGAAATTGAAGTTCTTATAGAGATAAATTTGTGTTCTACAAATCATAGAAGAAAATTAATTTAGTAATTTTGCATTGGGCAAGACTGATGGCGGGTACCATCAATGACACTTAATTTTACACCATCTTTACAACAGCTTTTATCATAATCGATACCGAAATGATAAAAGGGAAAAGGGAAAAGGGAAAAATTATTATGATATATGTAATAGTAATACCAATATGCATACATAATACTCCTCTATACAAAACAATCACATATAAATTGTGAATTATATTTATTTACTTATTTGTTTTTATAATTATAATCCTAAAAACAACATGAAATTATAAACTTTGATTGCAGATAATTTTCCATGACCCGGTTGAGGATAATTTTGGAATAATTTAATCATTTAGGAACATACCAAAAATAAATAAATGTCATAAAATACCCTAAATAGTCATGCAATCTTTAAAAGAACAATCACAAAAATTGTTTATATCACGATTGATCATATATATAAATAATTTAGTATTTTATTTACATATTTTTTAATTAATATTTTAGATTGGGTTATTTATTTTTTCATCCTTAAGATTCAAAATATATTACACTTACCTCTTGTATTATGGGATACAAATAGTTTAGCCCGGTTAGGAGAAACTTTTCAATCAAAAATCTATAGTACCCTTATTTTCTGATTCTCATGTTAATAGAAATAAATAAAATATATATTAAAAAAAAAAAGTATACAGTGCACCTCTAAAATAAGTTAAATTTTTTTCTAAGAGTAATAATTAATATCCAAATATAATATAGAATATAGATTATCTTTAGTGGATTATAAAATCTGCTTAATTTCACAATAATGCAACAATAAAAACATCATCTAATAATCACTCATCATAATTTTTAAACACAAAAAATCATCAAACCCGAGTAGCACAACAAAATTTAAAACATCCAACTTTTTATTTTATTTTATTTTATATTTTATTTATTCCCAATATTGCGTGAATAAGATAATAGTGGTATTATACTATTATAGACTTTCTATTTAAAAACCTCACTTGATTGGATTAAATTGTATATAAACATTAACTTATTAGTTTTTTTTTTCTCAAAAATATAAAACGAATGATAAATACCAATTTTATTATAACAACTGCCGTTTGGGTTATAAACTTTACTGCTTAGAATTATTATTGTATCATTAATCAATGATTTTTTATTTTGTATCTTATTATAAGAAATATTCTTTTTTTTTTTTTAATTATCATATAACACTTTAAATTAGCAAGCAAAGCAAGTGTGGTATTATATCTTTTATGCATCATGATTTTTACATAATCAATAATATATTAAGTTATTTATCGACCTTTTTAAATTTAATCAAATAGAAAAATTGTCATTGAAATTTCAAAAAATAGTGAAAATATTCATGCTTTGATGAATAACTATCTAATTATCCATTTGTCGTTTATTTTAATATAAAAACTTAAAGGTGAAAGATTAATTTTTATTATTATAACTATAGAGAAAAATTTTGCTATTAATTATACTTATAGGAAATTATTGTAATTAATCCTAATTTATTTATTAAAGTATTATAACATGAGAATTGAGATGCGTCATGAATTTTCAAAAATTAGTAATTTATTTATTGGCATACTGTAAAGTGTTACATGATCAAAATAATTCTTATATATATATATATATGATTAAATTTTAAAATTTTATTTTACATAATTCAAATCGATATAAATAAAAGTACATAAATTACTATGTTGACATGGTGAAACTGATGAATTAGAAACTAGTCATACAAAATATATGCAGTATTAGTTGAGGATGGGCCATGGCCCACACTTAAATTTAAAAAAAATATATATATATTAATATGTACAATTTCTAGATTTTGGTCTACCCTAGTAAAAGTATTAATGCATAATTAATTTTTATTTTGGTCCAACCTAAAAGAAATTTTTGGATCTGCAAAATATTATTCTATCCTTTTAGTGCAGTTTAAAAGCAAATTGACATATATTTATATATTTTTTAAAATTTTGAATCCTTTCATTAAACACACACACACACACAAATCAGCTTTAATATATTTTAAGTTGCTAGGTGAATAATACATTTTCATGTTATTTTCGTGATTATTTTAACTAAAATAAAATTATATAAAGTTTAAAATTTTTTTATGTCGATTATTGTGAAGTAGCTAATATATCATTTATTTTTATTCAATATAACTCAGATATAGTTTATTAGGAAATTAATAATATAAAATGAATTACTTCTATGTAATACAGTTTAAAAGTAAATTGATAATATTTAAATAAGATTATCTTTACATTTTTTGTACTTGGTAGCTAGTGTTAGACTTGGGCTTGTAATTGAGAATTTGAGCTAATTGATAGTTTATTATTCTCGTGAAAAATCATGCAGACTAGGAATTTTCACGTTATTAGTGTGAAAAAAACATGCTAACCTCATGAAAAAAAAAATTTTACAAAGATTTTCATATAAAATAATGTGATAAAAAATAAATGGAAGGGTGAATTTAATGAGTTTCACTTTTTATTTCACTTTTTCATTCATTTTTTGTCATCTCATTTTGTATGAAAATCTTTGTAAAATTTCTTTGTAAGTATAATATTATTACATTTTTAAAGACAAGTCAAACAAACTCAACATTTACACTTCTAAATGTAATCAATCACAACAACATTCATCCTACCAATCTCTTAGCTTTGGTTTCCCGATTTACTGTAGAGAATGTTGAAGACTTTTTTACCCATAAAAAATCCGTGCACCCTCCCCCAAAGTTTAATTTAATTTCCTCAAATATTCAATTTAACAGAAAAAGGAAAAACTTAAATACATTAGTATTATCATTTTGATGTAATACCACTCTACATATTTATATAAAAATATCATAAATAAATTGTGAATTTTATTTATGTATTTATTTATTATTATAATAACAATAATAATAATAATAATCTCAAAACAACATAAAAACTTACTCCTTGATTGTACACAAATTTTGTGTTCATCGTACTAATAGCCACTAATCATATTAATGGCCACTAAAATCTGAAATATTAATTCAAAACTAGTAAATTAACACTAAATTCATTTTACAATATTTCAATGGAGAAATGATCAATTCTAGAAATTCATAATTTATACATAATAAACTTTAAAAGAAAATTGAAACATTTTTTGCAATAACATTAAAAAAAAAAAAATTCCTAAAGAAAATTCTAAGTTTATTTCATATGGGTATGGGCAAAATGCAAAAATTAGTACTACAGCCATTTATTATGGTGAAAATAAAACATTAATAATAATCTCAAAATGTTTGAGAAAAAAATAAGCTCTTGTTCCTCCGTGGTGGTGAAATTGTACTTTTAATTTTAAGTTTTTAACCACAATTGGTTTTTTAGTTCATTCTAATATGTCAATTTTCCATTCAAAATTGATACTACAAGATCAGAAAAAGAGTAAACAACAATTTCCCACCCATGATTTTATAAATTCTAGATTCTCACTCTTAAATTAATAGAAAACTGTTTAATCTAATGGTTGAAAGGGTAAAATGGTCATTTCAAAGATGAAAATTTCAAAATAACCCTTAACTTCTCAAATTCTCCTCGCCGAAAAATTTTAAAATAACCCTTCACTTCTCAAATTCACCCCACTGGCAGTTTTAGGCTATTCCAGCCTGTTCCCGGTGCAATCGACCACTCCCGACACCACCATTACAATCCCCTCAACCCCCACATCAAAACCCCGAACCTCTCAACCTGATTAAACCCCCCAATTGTTGGCTGCTGCTCTTAGTTTCAATTGGCGTTTCAACCAAATTTTGACAGATCCTAGCACTGGAAACCACCCCTGACACCACCAATAACATCATCGGCTTCCCCCCCACCGAAACCCCTAACATCGTCAATCGTAATTGCCTATCAATTGTCGCCACCTCTCCCTTAGGTTTTTGCATGTTATCGCGCCTTTCCAGTCAAATTCTGACACCTTGTCAAGGTGCACTCTGGTGGAAAAGTTAAGGTTTTTGGTGAGGAGAATAAGGGGATGCTGATGGTGGTGTAGAGGAGGTCTAATGGTGCCGGAATCAAGCCAAATTTTTGGCTTGGTCGCAATCTCTTATGGGGGTTATTTGAGAGAAATTTGAGATGTGGAGGTTATTTAGAGAGAAAACTAATGGTGTTAATTTAAGGGTGAGAATCTTGAATTTATGAAACCATGGGTGGGAACTTGCAAATTCGCCAAACCTTGGGTGGGAAAATGTTGTTTACTCTTAGAAACATGAAAAACTTGGCCACTTTGATTTGTAATTCAAAAATAATTTTTGAGAATCAAAATACAATTCAAATTTTTTAGTTGTATTTTTATATTTTTAATATTTAAAAATATATCTGATATAAAGTTTTAAAACTAATTTTAAATTAAAAATTGTAAAAAGCTATGAAAACGACTTTTAATCTTTTTTTAATTTTACATTAGTTTTCAGGATAGTATTCGAAAAAATTTGAAAACAATTCTACTCTTTTTTAACAAGCATATTTCCGTAAGATTTGTTGTATACCTTGTTTTGAAAAAACAAATAATTGTATTTAAATTTTATATCAAACGGACCCTTATAAATGTTATCCTCGCTATTTTGATGTAATATTAATACCACTCTACAATATATATATATATATATATATATGATAAATAAACTATGAACTAGATTTATGTTTTTTTTTTTTTTTTTTTTTTATTATAATAATACAAAAAGCAACATGAAAATTCACACCTTGATTGCACATAAAATCTAAAATAAAGAATTATATAATATAACTATACATAGTGTAAATAATTGTACGCAATTTATTAAAATAAGGTTGCAATGATGTGGCTTATGACTTGCCACAGTGGAGTCAACTCTTTTTTAAAGAGGTCAAAGAGAGTTTATGCGGCACCGTTTTGTGATAAAGATCATATTTTTTTTTTTATAAGAACCAGCTCCTCATTTCGTGTCCTTTGATCCGTGTCTTTCGCAACCACCTCATTCTCTCCTTACACCTCAATAGAAGCATGGGTATGAAGAAGATTCTAGGTTGTGGTTCATCTCACTGCTATGGGGAAATCCAATACAGGTGGAGGCTGATCTTAGGAGTTTCTCTTGTGTATAAATCAATCTTGTTGGTTGTGGAGAAAAGATAGAGCATTCATAGAGAAGCCTAGGGGTTTCTATTCGAGTGTATTCTTTCTTTGTTTTCTTCTCTGTGTTGAAATTCTATGTACATCTTGGCATTGTCATTAATGATGTTTTATTTTGAGCCTTGGAGAGTGGATGAAGGCTGCAAAGCCAAACCACTATAAATCTGTTATGTCTCTTATCTTTTGCTCTTTCATTTTGATTTATATGCTTTGAGTGATTTGGGTTAGAGTATTCTGATTTTTAGATCTAATTTTTCATTTTGATTCCATTATTAAGCCATTTGTGATAATTCTATAAATCCTATAATCTTAACAAATTGGTATCAGAATTCAGAGCCAGGTTCAGGGTTTCGTTAGGGTTTTATTGAGCTATCCTTGATTTAGCATTTTTTTGGAGTCTATCACTCGATTGTTGTTATTTATCACTGTGATTCTTTGTTTTTCGAATTTGAGAATCATGTCTACTAAGTTTGAACTTGAAAAGTTTACAGGAGAGAATGATTTCGGTCTATGGAAAATGAAGATGGAAGCAATGTTGATAAAGGAAGGGTTGGCCTTGACGTTAAAAGAAGAGACTAAACTGCCTGAGACCATGACAGGGTCCAAGAAGTAGGACATGTTGAATAAAGCCAAAAGCTCATTGATCCTTGGACTGGGTGACAAAGTCCTTCGAGAGGTTAAGAAGGAGAAGACAGCTGCTGAAATCTGGAACAAGTTAGATTCTCTCTATCAAGCTAAGATTGTTCCTAATAGGTTGTTTTTAAAGCAGAAGTTGTTTGGTTTTAAAATGGATGAGCAGAAATCACAAAAAGATAACATAGATGAATTTCTAAAAATAATTCAGGATCTAGAAAGTATTTCTGTAGAAATTGATGATGAGGATCAGCTAGTGATTCTATTAAACTCACTACCTAAATCATATTCTAATTTAGTGGAAACCTTGAAATATGGTAGACAAATACTGAAATTAGAGGATGCAGTAGAGACTATTTCAACCAAGGATAGTGAAAATAAGATGAGAGATAAACATAGTGGTGATGGAGAAGGTCTTACTGTCAAAGGGAGATCAAAGAAGAAAAATTGGAAAAAGGGAGGACAAAATAGGAATAGGTCGAAATCCAAATCAAGGAAATGGAAATGTTTCTTCTGACATAAGGAAGGTCACCTTAGGAGAGACTGTCCTGAGAGAAAGAACAAAAAGAAATATGAAAAAGAGGGTGAGGAAGGTAGTGCTGGGGTAGTAGCTGAGGGATATGAAAGCTCAGAGGTCTTAGTCATTTCTAAGGGTAGAATTAGTGAGGAGTGGATTCTAGACACTGGTTGTACCTACCACATGACACCAAATAAGGAGTAGTTTATGTCATTTCAACCCTTAAATGGTGGGAAAGTTATGATGGGAAATAATGTTGTATGTCATATCAAAGGTATAGGTACTATTAGGCTGAATCTTCATAATGGCTTAACTAAAACTCTCACTGATGTTAGGTATATCCCTGACCTTAAAAGAAACCTAATCTCACTTGGTACACTAGATTCAATTGGCTTGAGCTATAAAGCTGCAAATGGTAGTCTTAGTGTGATGAAAGGATCCTTGGTGATTATGAAAGCTAAAAAAAAAAAAAAAAAAAAAAAATGGGTTATATGTGTTAGAGGGTAGGATTGATTGGGAGTTGCTGCTATTGGGTCTTTAGAAGTTCAAGATAAAACTTCATTGTGGCATCAAAGACTTGTTCATGTTAGTGAAAAAGGCTTAGTAGAGTTGAGTAAGCAAAACGTGTTGTGTGGGAATAAAACTGGGAGTCTAACTTTCTGTGAACATTGTGTTTTTGGTGAAATGAGTAGAGTTAAATTTGGATCTGGTTAGCATTACTCAAGTTCACCACTTGCGTATGTTCATTCTGATGTTTAGGCGCCATCTAAGCATTACTCTCTTGGGGGATGTAGATACTTCATCAGTTTTGTTGCTGATTTTTCTAGGCATGTGTGGATTTACTTTCTCAAAACCAAGGATGAGGCATTCTCTAGGTTTAAGGAGTGGAAAATCATGGTAGAAATACAAACTGGAAAGAAATTAAAGAAACTTAAGACCGATAATGGTCTAGAGTTTGTAAATGAGGAACTCAACAATTTCTGTAAAACTCATGGGATTGTGAGACACAAAACAGTTAGGAATACCCCACGGCAAAATGGACTTTGTGAGAGAATGAATAGAACTATTTTGGAGAAGGTTAGAAGTATCATGTCTTGTTCTAAACTACCAATCAAGTTCTGGGCAGAAGCAGCACACACAATAGTCTATCTCATAAATAAAACACCATCCTCAACAATAGGTTTTAAAGTTCCTCTAGAGAAGTGGACTTGTCATCCTGTGAATTTCAAACATCTTAGCGTTTTTGGGTGTTTAGCTTATGTCCATGTTAGAGACGATAAGTTAAAACCTAGAGCTATCAAATGCATAGTCTAAGGATACCTAGATGGGGTAAAGGGTTATAAATTCTGGAATTTAGAATCTACGAAATGCATTGTAAGCAAGGTTGTTATTTCTAGAGAAGACATTCTACCTGGTTTGGAAAAGGAGTCTAGAAAACCAAAGAAGAGTTCTTTGGGGTTAGATCATCTAGAATTTAAGGTTCAAGATTCAAAAATTGACTATATCCTGAATCAAGGTGGAGCTAATGAGATGCAAGGTGAGGAAGAGTATCCTGAAAATCTTGAGGGTGATCAAACTAGCAAGCATGAGACGGAATAGGGAAATCATGATGATGATGAGTTAGACTTGACAGATTACCAATTGTCAAGGGATAGGGTCAGAAAAGTAATTAGACTCCCCAGCAGGTTAGGATATGTTGATATGGTTGCCTATGTTTTACAAGTTGAAGAAGAAATAAGTGATGAACCCAAGACCGTTCAAGAAGCTATTTCGAGGTCTAAAAAATTACAATGGGAGAAAGCAATTGAAGAAGAATTCAGTTCTCTTTCGAAGAATGAAACCTGGACATTAGTTGATAAACTTCAAGGTTGTAGAGTTGTCAAATGCAAGTGGATTTTCAAGAGAAAACCAGGCTTAACTCCCATTGAACCACATAAATATAAAGCTAGATTAGTTGCAAAGGGGTTTACACAAGTAGAGGGCATAGATTACAATGAAATCTTCTCTAGAGTGGTTAAACATATATCAATCAGGGTGTTGCTATCCCTTGTTGTCCAACCTTGAATTAGAGCAACTTGACGTAAAGACAGCCTTCTTGCATAGTGATTTGGAAGAAAATATTTTGATAGAGCAGCCTGAGGGATATAATGGTTCAGCAAGTAAAGTTTGCCTTCTTAAAAAATTATTATATGGCTTAAAACAATCTCCACGACAGTGGTACAAAAAGTTTGATTCTTTTATGCTTGAAATTGGCTTTAATAGATGCAATTTTGATAATTGTTTCTATTTTAAGAAAATTTCTGATTTGACACATATTTTTTTGTTATTGTATGTGGATGATATGCTGGTGGCTTGTCATGAAAAATCTGAGTTATCTTTGCTGAAGAAAATGCTGAATACCAAGTTTGAAATGAAAGAGTTGGGTCAAGCTCAAAAGATACTTGGCATTTCAGATATTAGAGATAGAGTTCATGAAAGTCTGAAGCTGGCTCAGCAAGATTATGCTGAAAAGATTCTACAGAAGTTCAATATGAAAGATGCAAAAGTTGCTCAAACACCTCTTGGCCAACACTTTAAGCTTTCTCATCATCAGAGTCTTCAAACTGAAGAAGAGAAGCTTGAAATGGCATTTGTTCCTTATGCAATGCAATTGCACTAGGTAGTTTAATGTAGCCTGATCTTGCATACTCAGTGAACCTTGTGAGCATATTCATGAGTAATCCAAGAAAGGTATTGTGTTGAAGTTTTTATGGATGCAGATTCTGCTAGTGATATTGACAAGAGGAAGTCCACTTCTGGTTTTATGTTTGTAATTTGGGGGAATTTTTGTTAGTTGGAAGTCTAAAGTACAACATATGGTCACATTATCCTCAACTGAATCTGAATATATGGCATTGACTGAGGCAGCAAAAGAAACTAAGTGGTTGAAGGGCTCTGTGAATGAGCTAGGTTTAGAACAAAGGGCAGTTGTTATTAACAGTGACAGTCAAAGTGCCATAAACCTATGTAAAAATCAAGTATTTCACAAAATAACTAAGCACATCGATGTTCGACTTCATTTCATTAGAGAAATTATTGAGAAGGGTGAAATCAAGATTGAAAAGGTGAAAGGTTCTCACAACCCAGCAGACATATTTACCAAACCTATGACTGCTAACAAACATAGGCTCTGCATGAGCCTCCTCCAAGTCGAGGAATGAACAACAAATTTCCAAAGCAATGTAAGGTGTCAAATCAAAAGCCAAGGTGGAGAATTATGGTGATATGGCTTATGACTTGCCACGGTGGAGTCAACTCTTTTATAAAGAGGTCAAAGAGAGCTTATGCGGCACTCTTTTGTGATAAAGATCAGATTTTTTTTATAAGAACCAGCTCCTCAATTTGTGTCTTTTGATCCGTGTCTTTTGCAACCACTTCATTCTCTCCTTACACCTCAATAGAAGCATGGGTATGAAAAAGATTCTAGGTTGTGGTTCATCTCACGGCTGTGGGGAAATCCAATACAGGTGGAGGCTGATCTTAGGAGTGACTCTTGTGTATAAATCAATCTTGTTAGCTGTGGAGAAAAAATAGAGCATTCATAGGGGAGCCTAGGGTTTCTATTCGGATGTGTTCTTTCTTTGTTTTCTTCTCTGTGTTGAAATTCTCTGTACATCTTGGAATTGTGATTAATGATATTCTATTTTGAGCCTTGGAGAGTGGATGTAGGCCGCAAAGCCAAACCACTATAAATCTGTTGTGTCTCTTACCTTTTGCTCTTTCATTTTGATTTATATGCTTTGAGTGATTTGGGTTAGAGTACTCTGATTTTCAGATCTGATTTGTCATTTTGATTCCATTATTAAGCCATTTGTGATAATTCTATAAATCCTAGAATCTTAACAAAGGTTAATTATGTATTTATTGTTAACATAATTATACATTCTAAAATATTAATTACTTTTACAATAATCAACTCCAAAATTTATAAGTTGACAATTAAATAATTTCATTAATACTTTTATGAAGTTAAATTTTTCAATAAAAAAATATACAATATACATAGAATCATTCTTTCTCTAGTCAGAACGTCCTGGTATAAGTTTTTCTAGACCATGTATATACTGATTGTAAAATATCATTTCAATCCAATATAATGAATCCAATGGTGAGTACGTGCATCCTGACACTGACAGAATTTATATCAGGACATTCTAATTAGAGAATGACTTTACAAGCATGAACGTATGGTTGAACTTATTTATTTATTTTTGTTAAAATAATCATAAAAGCAACATGAAAATATGTTATCATTCTTGCATCATGGATTCATGGTTGCACATAAAATATAAGAACCATACTTATATATCGTTTTAGAAAACTATCTGAAAATATATTTTTTTTAGATGAAAAATAAATGTCACATATAAACTGTGAATTATATTTATTTACTTATTTGTTATTATAATTATAATCCTGAAAATATAAACTTTGATTACAGATAATTTTCCATGATCCGGTTGAGGATAATTTTGAAATAATTTAATCATTTAGAAACATACCAAAAATAAATAAATGTCATAAAATCCCCTAAATAGTCATGCAATCTTTAAAAGAACAATCACAAAAATTGTTTATATACATATATATTTGAATTAATATTTTAGATTAGGTTATTTAAACTTTCGTCCTTAAGATTTGAAATATATTACACTTATCTCTAGTACTATAGGATACAAATAGTTTAGCCCGGTTAGGAGAAACTTTTCAATCAAAAATCTATAGTACCCTTATTTTCTAATTCTCATGTTAATAGAAATAAATAAAATATATATTTAAAAAAAAAAAAAAAAAGTATACAGTACACCTCTAAAAGAAGTTAAATTTTTCTTTTCTAAGAGTATAATTAATGTCCAAATATAATATAGATTATTTTCAGCAGATTATAAAATCTGCTTAATTTCACAATAATGCAACAATAAAAACATCATCTAATAATCACCGATCACAATTCTAAACACAAAAAATCATCAAAACTAAAACAAGAGTAACGCAAAAAAATTAAAACATCCCAACCTTTTATTTTATTTTACATTTTATTCATTCCCAATAATGCGTGAATAAGAAAATAGAGGTATTATGGACTTTTTATTTAAAAATCTCACTTGATTGTTGGTATGGTATTATATCTTATATGTATCATGAATTTTACATAATCAATAATGCGTGACAATTTTTGCTATTTGATTAAACTTAAAGGTTAAATCAAATAGTAAAATTGTCATTGAGATTTCAAAAAATAGTACAAATCTTTATGCTTTAATGAATAACTACCGAATTATCCTTCTGTCGTTTTGTCGTTTATTTTATTATCAAAACTTAATGGTAGAAAATTTTTGTTATTACTATAACTATAAGGGAATTTGTGTTATTAGTTATACTTATAGGAAATTATTGTAATTAACCATAATTAATTTATATATTAAAGTATTATAACATCAGATGCCTTATGAATTTTCGAAAATTAATAATTTATTTATTAGAATATTGTAAAGTGTTACATAATACAAAACAATCCATATATATATATATGGATAAAGATTTTTTTGCAAATATTAAACAGAATAAAGATTATATGAACAAGATGCTTAATTTAATCAATGGCATGTATTAATTTAGGTGGGAAAAAAATTAGCCAAAAATAGAGGGGGTTATATTAATTAACCAACTCTTCCAACACCATACGTCGATACACATATAACCAACATATCCAAATCAAATACCAAAACTACCTTCGTCCCTAACCTCCCAACACTTAAAAAAAAAACTTTATCCATTTTTAAACTTTCACAACATAAACAACACCATACCCAGAAGAAAAAAAAAAAAAAAAAAATCACGTCAACCCAGCTTTTGCACAATTCATTATCTAGTTTGCATAATTTTCCACGCTAACTGGTTAAATTGCACTACATGTAGTAATTTCATTTTCAAGGCCAACTCAACCTTAACACTTCTAAATATAATCAATCACAACAATACCCACCACAATATGACAATAACAACATCCATAAAAACTTAAAGAATCTCTAACGATTTCTTATTCAAGCAAAAAATTCGTTCAATTATCTAAATTTCATCGTTTAATTTCTTCTCCCACCAGAAAGTCTATGTATTTCAACAAATCTTGTCACTTTAATCAAGAATCTATAGCCATGATTGATGTTGCATCCTACCAAGAACCATAATTTATTTTCTCTTAAAGGATAGAATTTATTAATTAATATATGGATAAATTTGTCATTATAAAATTCATTAATAAGTGAGGTTTCTTTAGTCCATCAAGGATAGTGAGGTTTCTTTTTCCTATAAGGGGAGGGAGAATTGTAACACTCACATCGAGGTATGTAACTCTACTTATGTCTTAATACCCATAGTATTATGTATTCTAAGGTGAAATATTGAAAGCGTTGACATTTTCACTTTTCGCCGCGGCAAAGGAGTTTTGTTGCCGCGGCAATGAACTCATTGCCCAATTTGTGTGTCAGAAATTTTGAACTCCACCAAGGCAAAGAAACAAGTTCGCCGGGGTAAAGAATTCTCTAGAATTTTTGAGAAAAATCTAGAAAACTTGCTTAAGGGCAAAATGGTCATTCCACCCATAATTAGTTGAAAGTGTGGGGAGTGAAAAGAAGTAGAATGTAATGGAGAATGCAATGGAAATGAGGACATTATTGTAATTGACTAAAGGGCAAAGATGGAATTTCATCACCCACATCGAGGTATGTAACTCTACTTATGTCTTAATGCCCTTAGTATTATGTATTCTAAGGTGAAAGATTGAAAGAGTTGACATTTTCACTTTTTGCCACGGCAATGAACTCATTGTCCAATTTGTGTATCAGAAATTTCAGACTTCGCCGAGGCAAAGAAACAAGTTCTCTTGAATTTTTGATACCAAAAATGTAATAACTCTTTATAGCTAGTATACTTTGGGAAATATAAAGTGAAACTCACTAAATATGTCATAGAAAAACATATATGTATATAAGGTAGTGGGCCCAAAAAAATAACTTTACTTTATATACAAATCTCTATGTCAAGTAACAAAGTTACAAATATAAACACTTAGAACAATCAGACAGTGTTGCCTTTTTCCTCTGTTACCTGACGTTCCATCCGACCGCATCTCATCTAGTACCTGCAAAAACAGTAAAAGTAACGGAGTGAGCACTAATTGCTCAGTAAGTAAACCTACTATGCTACTCCGTCTTCCTCCGTCACTCATATTCTGAATTTCTTTCCTTACATCAAACTTCTCTATTCTTCTCTGCTCTTTTTAAAATTCTAGTTTCTCACTTACTGATATGTAAGCACAATTAGTAAAGCTAATTCTGGATAGTAGAAATGGCATAATGCATATGCACAAATGCATAGGAAATGCATTTTCTTTTATGTATTTCTGCTTTCTTATTCTATTTTCTTTCTTTTTCTGTGTTTCTCTTCTTTCTTTCTTTCTATTTCTCTTCTTTCTTACAATTCTTTTCTATTCTTTCTTTCTTACAATTCTTTCTTTCTTTCTTACTATCCTTTCTTTCTTTCTATTCTGGTTTGCCGATCGTACTCAGTTAAGGCATGGATTTGGAACCCTGGTCGTGTGAGTGTATTCTGAAATTCTTTCTGGGTACAGTCCTCATCCACATGCACTTCTAACGGATTGTATAAATTCTTCTTTCTACTCTGAGGCCGCTCACTAAAGGCAGTGTGCATGTGGGGCTATTCTGTTTCTTTGTCACTCATGGGCTCCCCATCGCAACAACCTTCTCTTCTCTTATCTTTCTTTTAAATAAGAATTCAGTTTCTTTTCTTTTCTTTAATAATTGAATCTATAATGAATTTTCTTTTCTTTCTTTCTCTTTGTTCTTTAATGTTCTCATATATGTATGAATGCATTTAGATGGGCTTATTCTTGTTATTCTTTCTAAATTCAAATGTTTAAATGCAAGAATGCAATATGGCATGTGGACATGTCATTCTCTACCATCTACAAACTCATATCAAAATAACAAGCTATCATATTTTTGCTGCACTTCACTTAGACATTTCATCAAACAATTTGTATGCACATACAAACACTAAAATGGCTACACTTCTACATCTCTCTCAAGCCACCAAAATTTGGAGCAAAACTCCCTAAAATCAACTTCAAACCTGGCCAGGAAATCACACTCTACAATTCTACAATTCTACTGCAATTCTTTCATAAGTCATCCAAACTTCCACCAAGTCACCACATACATACATATAAGAATCTCTCTACATAATTATTGCTCAAATCATAACTAGGGTTGGATTCACTTACCTTAGATGTGAGCAACACAAACACTTTAGTCTTCCCTTTGTACAACTCTCTTTCTCTTTAACCCTAAGTATATAAACCATAAGAATTCAACATTTTTAAAAAATTTAATCTCACATCTTAGTGCAAGAATCTTACCTTTGAATGCTTAAGATTGAAATTCCATCAAAAGTGAACAAATTCTATGGATTTCCTTGGAACGTCCTTGGAAAAATTTGAGAGTTTTGGGGGAGGAAGGTGGCATGAAAAGGGGTAGAAGTGGCTAGGGTTCATCTCTTGAACCCTTAATATCGCATAATATTATTTATGGGTTCCCATTTTACCCTTGCAAAAAAAAAAAAAAAATAGAACGCTTAGTTTGGTGAAAAAAAAATAATTGTTTGTTATAGACAATTTTCCTTTTTTTTTTTTTTTTTATTTAACGCTGATTTTAACAGTGATTTATATTAGTTTTGTATTATATATATATATATATTATATTTATATATATATATATATATATATATAAGTCGAGATATGTCTATAAAATTTAACAACTTCCATGAAAGATTCAAAAAATGAATTGAAATTGAAAGAAAAGGAAAAGGAAAAATTAATTGCACACAACCTCAAACAAAACAATTATACGTATATTTATTCGTAGATACAAGATAATAGTAACCATACATGTGTATTCTACTCTTCTTGCTCTAAAGTTTAGAGAAAAATCAAACGCTTAGCTCTGGTTTCCCGGTTGATTGTCGATTAAGGAGAAGCAGTAAAAAATCCATACGCCCTCCCCATCTATTTTGGACATTAAGAAAGATTAATTTTAATTTACTCAAATATCTCAGTCTTCAATTTAACATAAAAAGGAAAAACTTAAATACAATAGTGTCATCATTTTGATGTAATACCACTCTACATATTTACATAAAAATATCATATATAAATTGTGAATTACATTTTTGTATTTATTTGTTATTATAACAACAATAACAATAATAATAATAATAATCTCAAAACAACATAAAAACTTTCACCTTGATTTTACACAAAATTTGTGTTCATCATACTGATAGCCACTAATATCTAAAATATTAATTCAAAACTATGTAAATTATCACTAAATTCATTTTAAATATTTCAATGGAGAAATGATCAATTCTAGAAATTCATAATTTATACATAATAAACTTTAAAAGAAAATTGAATTTTTTCAATAATATAAAATAAAATAAAAAATCCCTTAAGAAAATTCTAAGTTTATGTCATATGGATATGGCAAAAATTAGAACTACACCCATTTATTATAGTAAAAATAAGACATTAACAATAGAGTAATCGTCTTTTTCCCACCCAATGTTTGCCTTAATGACACTTTCCCGCCCAAAAGAGTTTCAAAATACCACTTTTCCACCCAAAGTTAATATTTCGTTGTTACCCAAAGCCGATTACAGTCGATTCTAGCGGCAAAAATTCTTTCCGTCACCACTATTTGAACCTCCGGTCTCTTTTCTACAAAACTTCTCTCATTCTGAACCGTAATTTCTTGTTGATTGTCGGCCACTGCAAAGCTAAAGTTTCATGTTCTTAGCTAATTTCTCACTAATTTCGACGGCGAATATTCAATCGGTCACCACCATTCAATCCATCGGCCTCCACTCTACAAAATCTCTCTTATCCTAGCTCCTGGCCAAACATCGGTTGAGAAAGTGAAGTGTATTTTGTGTATTAATGAAATATAAACTTTGGGTAAAAAAGTGATATTTTAAAAAATTTTGGGTGGAACAAGTCATTAAGGCAAACCTTAGGTGGGAAAAAGTTGTTTACTCGTAATAATATTCTCAAAAGTCAAAACTAGACACAATTGGTTTTTTAGTTCATTCTAATATGTCAATCTTCGATTCAAAATTGAGACAACAATACAAGAAAAATGAAAAATTGAACGTATTTGATTTGTAATTTAAAAATAATTTTTACAAATCAAAATACAATTTAAAATTTTGAGTTGTATTTTAATATTTAAAAATTTATCCGATATAAAATGTTAAAATTGATTTTAAATTAAAAATTGTAGAAAATTGTGAAAAAGACTTTTAATCATTTTTTAATTTTACATTAGTTTTTTAGGATTGTATTTGAAAAATGTTTTTGAAAACAATTCTACTCATTTTTAGCAAACTCATTTTCATAAAATTTGTTGTATACCTTGTGTTGATGCTCGATTTTACACCAACGAACTTTTACGTGTATAATATCAATTGACTGTTCGATGCACGTGAAAATGGAATATAAGAAAAGTAAAATAGCTGTAGAGGGAGTTTTTAAGTGGTTCGGACGCTAAAATAGCAAGTCCTACGTCCACTGATTTGTATTGATATTAGTGGGTGTCAGGTCGCGGTCGCGAGTCGACTTACATCAGACGAAAAAGTCAAAGCAAAGTTTACAAGAGGGAGATTTCCGTTTGTTCTTTTGTTTTTTTTTGTATGTAAAATGGCCGAATCCCCTTAATGAAGGGGTCTTCCCTATTTTATACTGAATCGAAGCGTATAATCATCACTAAATCCGTGGTTTGGTGTAATTGTCAGTATATAATCTGGCTTTATGTCCCATTTCCCTTTTTCCAAGCTGACATCGCACGACTTGTTGCAGGAGAATGGACGCGTGTGGGCTCCACATCACTTGGCAGGTCTGACGTGTGCGTGCTGCTCTGACGGGAGCAGGTCGCCCTTCACGTGACTCTTCCCACGTCAGCCCTTTATTTCCTGGGGCACAACAGAAGCCCCCTAGTTTTTAAGGTTCGAAGGTCGGACCTTGGAAACTAAACTACGTCGGCGTTTTTACTCGCTCCGACCTGAATAGGAGGAGCTCGGTACAGAGCCCTGGCAAGCACGATTTTGCGCCGCTCTGCTGGAGCGACCTGACAATATTCACTTTAGCGACCTGGATCTGATGGACGCTTCTGTACGGATTCAATGAACTTGGTTTTATGCTGTCAGGCGATCTGCGCGCGTTAAAGCCTTTGTCAGGCTCATTAAATGCCTCGTGTGCTGAGTTGGCACCGTTTGACAGCGTTAGTGGCGCAGCGTAACCGAAACGACGTCCATTATCGCGTCATTTAATGCGACGTGGGGCGCATTTAATGCGGAGAGAGAGAGTGGGCTATCGTTTCAGTTCCAAGGGGTGGTAACCGTCGATTCGCAGCCCTCATATAAAAACTCACTTTTCTGATGAAGCCACCGAAACTTCTTTCGCTTCAAGTGGAAAACCTTCGCTCGTCAGGAACAGCTTTCTTCCGATCGGCGTTTTTCAGGCAAATCGAAACGAATGTCAGCAACAGCTTCGCGTGAGATAGAAGGAGGTTATTACTTTTGGACATTATATAGTCCTTTCTTCTCTTTTTTTTTTTTTTTTTTTTTTGGTTGTTGGTGGGACCAGTGGCGTGGGGTCTTCGCGTTTCACCGGGACACGACGCCGTTTGGTATTGAGCCGTGGACGCGGGCTCGAGTCGTTGATAGATTTTTGGAGTCTGGTCCATTATGGGCAACTACGAGAACACAAAAGGCTGATAATGAACGCGTCTGTCGATGTCGCAGGGGAATGGAACGGCGTCCACACCAGACCCGAGGAAGGAGCAGCTCGTCCTCGCGGGAAAGAGCCCCAGGGAAGCAACCCTCGATGTTAATCGGTTCTTACTTCGAGGAGTCGATAGAATAAAGGCGCAGTATGATATTCGCGCAGAGGTGTTCCTCCGACCATACCAGATCGTCGCGAGGCGCCCAGACACTGGCCTCGCCGCACACATCTAGAGGAGATCTTCAAGGGTGGGGAGGATTCCCTTCCATCTTTCATCAGGCGGTTCCTGGAAATTTCGGGATTCGCACCGATTGCATATGACACAAACGCGTATGTCATCGCTTGTGACGAGGAAACATCGCGTGTTGCTGAGAGCGGCTTGGGAGAGCCACGGCGGTAGAGCTCGGTGTCGCATATATTAAGAAGGTAGGGACAAGTGACTGTATACCTATCCCGCGACGTACCCTGCCGCGGGGTTACATAGGATCTACACCCCAGCAAGAGAGCGGGAGCCTTAGAGTCTAAGTTCTTCTTTTTCATGGACAACGGCTTATGCCGTTTTCAAGATCCAAGTAGGTTTTTTTATTGAGTTATTATATGCTCGCTGATCTGTAATAACGACGACTGCTTTGTTTTGCAGAGTTAATGAACGACCGACGACCGAGCAGTTCGTACTCGCTGACTCCGGACAAGTTGTATCTTTCGGGTACTGGACGAGCTAGTAGGCGACGCGAAGAAGCTTGGTGACTATGCGAACATTGCGAAAGCGGTTTTTTCAGCGAGCCACCGGGCACTCTTAGAACCGCTATGAAGGTAAGTTACTGGTTTCTTTCTGGTCGTTGAATGATTTCGTTTACTAACGATTCCTCGCGGAATGCAAAAGAGACGGATGCCCACCAAGGAGGTCGAGGCAAGTCCGTGCTCGCAGCCACCAGTTGTCTTTCCGCTCGAGGGAAGTCCGAGGAGGGGAGCTGACGCATGCTCGTGCTGTCCCCGCGCCACAGACGGTGCGAAAACGGCTCCAGATAGCCCAGCCCGCCTGGGCGCAAGGGGCAACCAAGGTCGGGACAGGCCGCTCAGGCACCGACTACTCGCCCAACGGAAGGCTCCGGCCAGAAGTCAAAAAGAGAAACGCAAATTCAGCCTGACGAGTCGGAGACAGAATCAGAGGGAGAGCCCTTAGGTCGCGCAGGGGTCCAGGAAGGTGGGTAAGGGGCGCTGTGGGCGAGGCAGGAGCAACGGAAGCGCACCTGTTAGATCGTTGGGGAGTCTGCACTGAGGCCAGATAACTGCGACGATATCGTTTATGGACCTGCTCGATTGCGGGCTATCGGAGTCATACAATGAGAAGTTGGACGAGTCGGCGCGAGCAGACTTTGTGCTCGTCAGTAAGAGTCGAGTCTCCCGATCAGAGCAGAGGGTAGAATAACCGGTACTTGGAAAATTGTTCGAATCCGGCATTTGTTGTCTAACACACTGGCGACAGAGATGCTTGATCGAGGGAATGGTAGAGAGGCTTGCGTGAGCCGAGAGTCAAGGAAGCCCACCCAGACGCTCCCCCCCTGGCACGACAGGGACTAGCGACCTGGAAGGGGAGGTCGCGAAAACTGAAGCAGAGCTGGAGTCCGCGAACGAAAGAGCACAAGCGTCGACAGGCGCGGACAGGTATCTGCACCAGAAAGATGCCGCCTTGCGATCAGTGGATTTCCAGAAGGCTGAGGTCGACCGACGTGCTGAGGAGATCAAAGAGATTCAAAGGACGACCGCCCGTTCTCACTAAGGAGGTCAACGAAAAGGACCAAGAACTGCGGCGACTTTCGAACGGGCTCAGCGGCTGAAGAAGCTAATGGGGCCTTCGAACAGGAAAGGCTGGCCCTTGAGGCCGAACTTCAGGAGGATCGGGAGAGGTCACACTGCACTGACTGTGGAAATGCAAAATCAATCTGAGGTGGATGGAGGAGAAAGCCGCGGATGGGCGATCGGGTCCATCTACGCCCTTTGCGCAAAGAATCCTGATTTGGACTTTCGACCTCGAATCTTTGGCAGGCGACTTGCGGATCATGGCCGAGGAGGAACAGGTGCCGCGGCCACCCAGAACCTGATCAGGGACCCGACCAGGCTGTGGGCTCGGTCGCAGGATCTTCCCGACCAGCCTTAGTGTTTAGAGAGTCGCTCCCTTTGTACCCGAGTCTTAAAACTTTTGTTATGACTTTCTTTGCAATTGAAGTTTACTTTTTAAAATATGCCCTATTTACAATTGTGGTTACCGAGGTGATTACATATAAACTTTGACATGCGAACAGAAACACATTCGAACTGTTTTAAGTAAACAAAGTACGCTTGAAAAAGAATTATCAAAAACTGAGTGAGTTTGGATTACTGATAGTAGGCCGAAGGTGCTCGGCGTTCCAACTCGGGGTACCTAGAGCCGTTCAATCTCTGAGAGTGGTAGCTCCCTGGTCTGATCACTTTGTCGACGTATGGACTCCTCCCAGTTAGGCCCTATACCCGCATTGGCTCTCTGGCCCCAAGGGAGAACTTCCTTTAGCACCAGGTCTCCGACCTGGAAGTCTCTTCGCCTGACCTTCGAGTCAAAGAAATTTTTGCTCGCTGTTGGTAGGCTGCTATCCTTAGGAAGCCTTGTGCGACGTTCTTCAATTAGATCCAAACTTGCTCTCAGAAGTGCTTCGTTGTCGTCCTCGTTGTACAGGTCCCTCCGAAGAGAACGGTCCCGACCTCGACCGGGATCATGGCTTCACTGCCATAGGTAATGAAAACGGGGTTTCCGAGGTGGAGGTCCTTGGAGTTGTCCTGTATGCCCATAAAACTTCGGGGAGGTCGTCAGCCCAATTTCCTGGCTGCCCCGAGCTTGGCCTTCAGAGTGTGCTTGATGGTCTTGTTGAGCTGCTTCAACTTGGCCATTCGCTTGCGGCCTGGCGACTGAGGCAAATTTCTGTGGATGCCCAGCTCGTTGCAGAACTGCTTGAACTCCTCATTATCGAATTGCTTCCAACTGAGTAAAGGTGGGAGGAATTCCGTAGCGGCACACTATGTTCTTGAAGACGAAGTCTTTTAATTCCTTCTGTGTGATCGTGGCCATGGCTCGGCTTCGACCCATTTTGTAAAGTAATCTACCGCGACACGGCGGTACTTGACCCTCCCTTTCCAACTGGCAGGGGCCGATAAGGTCGATCCCCCACATGGAAAACGCAGGGGCTTGACATAGTAACCAGCTCGTGAGAGGGTGCTCGCGGAATGTTCGCGAACCGCTGGCATTTGTCGCACTCTTGACGAAGTTGTGCGCATCTTCTTGGATTTGGGGCCAATAAATCCTCTACGAACAATCTTGTTTGCGAGAGATCGAGGTGCCGTGTGGTTGCCACAGATTCTTCATGAATTCCCGCATGATGTAGTCTGCTTCTCAATGGTTACACATCGGAGGAGAGGGGCACTGAATCCTCTCCTATATAGCTGATCCGATTAGTGTGAAGGAGCGACCTTACTCGTAGGACCTGCTTGACCTTGTCGTTAGGCAAGGTCCCGTCCTTGAGGTATTGTATAATGGGAGTCATCCGGAATCTGACTGAACCTCGTTCATGGCCTGTTCGGTCGGCTGATGGACGGAGCGTCGACAAAACGAACAGGAATGCTATCAAGGCCTTGGAGTCTAATGATGAGGCTATCTTCGCCAAGGCATCGCTATAGAGTTGCTCTCCTGGGGATCTGAGTGATTTTAAAGTGTCTGAACGCCCCAAAGAGGCCTTAGCTTTTTCCAAGTAGCGGACCATGTCCTTTTGGCTTGGTATCTCCTAGAATTTGGTTGACGACCAGCATGGAGTCGCTGTAGATACTGATCGTGGTTGCACCCATTTCTTTCGCGAGTCGCAACCCGACGAGCAGGGCTTCGTATTCGGACTCATTGTTGGTCGCCTTAAACCGAATCGGAGAATTCATGAACTCGAGCCCCCTCGGGGCTCACCAGGAGGAGAACCGCACGGCTCTTTTGTTTGATGACCCGTCGACTAGAGGTTCCAGGTCGATAGGTCTTGAATAGTTTCTTGCCCGACTTCGCTGGACTGCTGCTCGCTTGGGGATAGGAGAACCCGAGATGAAGTTGCAAAGCTGCCTTTGATGGTTGACCTGGGCATATACTTTAGGTCGAACTGGCCTCGCTCCATGGCCCATTTGAGCACTTTTGAGGCCTCGGTTCTGGAGGACCTGCCTGAGGGGGTAACTCGTCCTTACATTGATCGTATGGGCATGGAAGTAAGTGCGAGCTTCCTGGACGCGATCAGCAGGGCGAAAGCTAATCGCTCCATTTCCGGATACCGCATCTCGGCATCCGATAGACGTTTACTTGCATAATAAATGGCCACTGAGCTTTCTTCTTCCCGTATTAAGCAGTGCACTGACGCGAACTGAGACACGGACAGATAAACGAGCAGGATTTCCTGTGGAAGAAGTTTAGAGAGAAGAGGTGGCTTCCTAGATGTCTTTTATACTCTGGAATGCTGCTGCATTCGGAAGTCCATTCGAATTTCTTATTGGCTTCAGAACGTTGAAAGATGGTAAACAGCGGTCGGTTAGCCTTGATATGAAGCGATGATGCCGCTATTCGCCGTTAGACTCATGACCTGCTTTTTGCTGGTCGGGGTCTCCAATACGAGCAGAGCTCGAATCTTTTGGGGTTCACTTCTATGCCCCGCTGGTTGACCATATACCCCAGGAATTTTCCTGACGAATAACCGAATGAACATTTGAGAGGGTTCAGCTTCATTCTGTAGAGTCGGAGTATGTCAAACATTTCTGCGAGGTGCTTGATATGTTTGAGGCGACCTGGGACTAACCAGCATGTCGTCTACTAGACCTCCATTGTCCTCCGATCTGGTCGGAGAACATTCAGTTGACCAAACCTCTGATAGGTCGCACCCGCATTCTTGAGGCCGAAGGGCATTACCTTGTAGCAGTATAGCCCCCTATCCTGTGATGAAGGTCGTATGCTCCTCATCTGGCTTATGCATCGGGATTTGATTGTATCCCGAGTAAGCATCCCGAAGCTTAAGTCCGTGCCCCGAGGTGGCGTTACGAGCTGGTCAATTTGGCAGGGGGAGAAACTGTCTTTCGGGAAGCTTTGTTCAGGTCACTGAAGTCTACGCAGGTTCGACCTTACGTTCGGCTTCTTTACCAGGAGGATGGATTGGCGCCAGGTCGGGTAGAGAGCTTCGCGGATAGATCCATTTCGGAGAAGGTTCTCCACTTCGGATTTTAGCGTGGCGTACCGCTCTGGATCCATCGCCCTTCTTCTTTGGCGCACCGGCTAGCTTCAATGCTAACGTTCAGGGAATGGCAGATAAAGTCCGGGCGATCCCGACCATGTCAGCGGGCGACCAGGCGAACACATCAAGTTTCTCTCAAGAAGTTCACCAGCGTAAGCGAGCTGGGGACGGAGACAGCTCCGATCTTTAGCATTCGGCTCGGCTCCTTCGGATCAACTGACTTAGACAGATCCTCAAACGGGCCGCCGGGGGGATTCCTGAATTCGTGGATCTATATTATCCTCTGCTGGACCGGGCTATGGCTCGATCCGGCAGATGTCATGCCTGAAGGGGCGCGCACCGCAAATGCCCTTCCCCTGTCGCATTTGGACGCTTTTAGGAGCATTCGCGTGATGCACTTTGCGACCCGCTTACCTCCCCGATCCCCGACGTGGTGGGGAACTTCATCTGAGATGATAGATGGAAGTAAATGCTTAAAGGTTCTCAGTAGAGGTCGCCCTAGGATACATTGAAGGCCGAGGGCAGTCATACGACCAGGAACTCTGTAACCCTAGTCACCTCGTCGTAGTCGCGAGCGTGACTGGGGAGGATGTTCGCTGGGGAAAGTGATCCCCTGTAAAAACCGTTTATAGAGGCATCGAAGCTGGCTTCAGGTCGCCCGACCCGGTTCATTCTATCGAAAGCGACTTGAACAGAATGTTCACCAGCGCTCCGTCGTCACAAGCATCCTGAGACATTATGACACCCAATCAGGGTGGTGGTACCAGAGCGTCCGTACGGATGATGTAAGCGAGCTGCCTCCTTCAGAAGGTGATTGGTTCTTCCTTCTGGCTTTCTGAGGTCGTGCGATGTGTCATGACACTGATCGGGTCATGATGCGTTCCTAGCATAACTGTCCTGCGCCCCCCGCGTGTTCCAGCGAGGTGCGGACCTCCGAAAATCAGGTTCACACTGCTGTACCCGCGCGATCACGACGCTGTTCCTTCGCTCCCCTTGGTTTTCTTTTGGAGAGTCGTCAAGTACTCCTTGAAGTGCCCCTTCTTGATAAGTTCTTCAATAGCCTGCTTTAGGGCTGGCACTCATTAGTGTGATGCCCGTTATCCCGATGATACGACAGTATTTCTTGCTGTTCCTGGCCGGCGCAGGAGTTTCATGGGTTCGGTTCAGAGCAGGTGGCTTCCTCGGACTTGTCGAGGATCGCAGATAGGACACATTCAGTGGGGTGTATTGGGCCCTGTCACGATCGTGACGGGGGACAGGAGCATAGGTTTTTCTGCTCGTAGCGGGGTCTTCCCTTTTCGCTAATCGCATTGTCTCCTTTGCGATCAGCTCGCCTGTATCTCCCGACCGACATGCTGCTAGAGGTGCCGTGATCGCGACGGCGAAGTGCGCCAGGAATTTCTATTCGGAGATGCTTTTCGCCAGGTTGTAGAAATCTGGGGAGGGAAATATCGTCTCAGAGCTGCAGTTCCTTCCACAGGTCGGTTTGGGCGGGCGAACTCCGGCTATTATAAGAGTTCGGATGGAATCTTCGGGGCGTGAGCACCCTTGTTGAGTTCCCTGTGGAAGCGGTCAACATAAGACTGCAGGGATTCGTTCTTTCTTGCCTTATGTTGCTGAGGTAGCTCAAAGGCATGAAAATTTCCGATGGCTTGGAAATGCCGGAGAAGTCGCGCTCATCTGAGGCCACGAACTGATCGAACCCGTTTGGAGCGACCTTAACCAACGTTTGGCGTGAGAGGTCGCGTCACAAGCCAAACATCGGCATTTCGCAAGGCGAGACCTGGTGGAGCTCCATCAGGTCGTTGAAACATACAAAGGTCCTGCGGATCATAGTTTCCATCAAACGGCCGCATGTCTGGCATCTGAACCCTGTGGAATGGGGCAGCTTGCAATCAGGGGAAAATGGGGATGTAGAGACGACCTGTGTCTGGTCGTTTTGCTGCTCTAGCCTGTCCAGAGCTCGCTGCAGCTCCTCAATTTGCGGTAATGGAGCCAATTGGGGTTGTTTTCACCCGTGCGAGCCCTCCCTTCTCGGTTGCGGTTCAGGACCGTCCGGAGATCGGATTCCTCCTCGCCTCGGCCGGCATTCCGGCCGCACTCGACACATGCTGGCTATGGGCATGTGAAACGACGGGTTGTGAGGGGCACTTTCAAGACCTCGCGGTGGTACGAACCCGCCCCGCGAGGTGTGATAACCTCCCGCATAGCGATCGGGATGCTCTGCTGGTGGTGATCGGGACCACATGCCCAGCATTTTTGCTTGGGTTTGCTGCATCGTGGCATGGGACAGCTCGGGGTCATCTCTCGCCAAGTCTCAGCTTTGCTGATAGTTGCTCAGGGGCCACCTGGTATCCCGGCCCTTGGGAACCCGTAGGCTTATTTACCACTGTTTACCCTTGCGCTTACGCGTGCAGTGCGCGGCACGGGCTATCGCCTTTGCCGCGCTTTCGCGCGACCTGCAGGCGTTTTTGGCGGTTGTACGGCTCTGGCTGTCGTGGATGACATGCCATGGTCCAGACGGTCCAACCTCTGGTGACTGTCTGGAGAGATTATTAAACCTCTCCAGGTAACTCCTGATGGCAGGGTCCAGTTGCGGGGCTGTTGGGGTATTTTCCCAGCGATTTGGAGATAGAGGGATGTTGGAGGGGTGTCCCTCTGGCCAGGGGGACTCCTTCTGCATGCTGGTTCCCTTGCTCAGGTTCAGATTGGCGCCATTGTAGCTGTAAGACAGTAGGTCAAAGATTCTCCTGATGAAGGGTAGACACTAGATCAGCCCTCCTTCTAGCGCCAAACTGTGATGCTCGATTTTACAACCAACGAACTTTTACGTGTATAATATCAATTGACTGTTCGATGCACGTGAAAATGGAATATAAGAAAAGTAAAATAGCTGTAGAGGGAGTTTTTAAGTGGTTCGGACGCTAAAATGCAAGTCTACGTCCACTGATTTGTATTGTATTAGTGGGTGTCAGGGCGCGGTCGCGAGTCCACTTACATCAGACGAAAAGTCAAAGCAAAGTTTACAAGGGGAGATTTCCGTTTGTTCTTTTTTTTTTTTTTTTGTATGTAAATGCCGAATCCCCTTATGAAGGGGTCTTCCTATTTTATACTGAATCGAAGCGTATAATCATCACTAAATCGTGGTTTGGTGTAATTGTCAGTACATTAATATGGATTTATGTCCCATTTCCCTTTTTCCAAGCTGACATCGCACGACTTGTTGCAGGAGAATGGACGCGTGTGGGCTCCACATCACTTGGCAGGTCTGACGTGTGCGTGCTGCTCTGACGGGAGCAGGTCGCCCTTCACGTGACTTTCCCACGTCAGCCCTTTATTTCCTGGGGCACAACACCTTGTTTTAAAAAACAAATAATTGCATTTAAATTCTATATCTAACTGACCCTTGTATATAATATTGTCGTTATTTTAATGTAATATTAATACCACTCTGCATTTTATAAAAATGTATATATCATAAATTAACTATGAATTGGATTTACGTCTTTTTTTTTTTTTTTTTTTTTTTGTTATTATAATAATACAAAAAGCTACATGAAATTTTACACTTTGACTGCACATAAAATCTAAAATAAAGAATTATATAATATAATTATACATAATATAAATGATTTAACATAATTTATTAAAATAAGGTTAATTATGTATTAATTGTTAACAAAATTATACGTTCTAAAATATTAATTATTTTTACAATAATTAACTCCAAAATTTATAAGTTGACAATTAAAATAATTTCATTAAAACTTTTATGAAGTTAAATTTTTCAATAAAAAAATATACAATATACATGGAATAATTCAATAATGCTAGGTTTGCAACCTTTTTTTACAACATTCTCTCAAAATCATCGACGCAGCAATTCATCATTGGTCAATTCGTAAATAATTAGGTGAGATCCATTTACAAGTTGACCAATGACAAATTGTTACGTCGAAGATTGTGAGAAAATGTTATGAAATTATGTTGTAGACCTAGTATTACTCTGAATAATTCTTTAGTCAGAACGTCCTGATATAAGTTTATCTGAACCATGCATATACTAGATTGTAAAATATCATTTTAGTCTAATATAATGAATCCAATGATAAATACATATATCCTCACACTAACAAAATTTATATCAGGACATTTTAGCTAGAGATTGACTTTACAAACATGAATATATAGTTAAACACTTGAACTTCTTCATTTATTTATTTTTGTTAAAATAATGATAAAAGCAACATGAAAAAAATGTATCATTCTTACAGAGTAATATTATGTACACTAACCAATGTATACTAATCTAAGTACTACATTAAAAATTTGAAATTTTTTTTTTTTTTTTTAGAAAATTTCAAATTTTCAATGTTAGTACTTGGATTAATACATATTGGTTAATACACATAGTTCTCGATAAAATATAAGAACTATACTTATATATAATTTAAGAAAACTATCCCAATTTTTTTTTTAATATACATTTAATTAATTTCATTCTCACTTTGAGAAATCACAAAATCCCAATCAATTTTTAAAAAACTATCAAATATACCCCTATTTATGAATTTTTTTACTCTTTTAAGAGATATTTAAAAATCTCCAAAAATCACTAGAACGCTTGAGACTTGGCGATCGCTTGAGGCGGATTAAATTAACACATATATACCCCTTAAAACACAAGTTAAAATAATCTATACAAACAATGGAAAAGTCATTAATAGCAGTCCAAAATTATGCAACTAGAGATTGTATAAACAAGATGATTAACTTAATCGAAATTTTGCCAAGAAACTTGCAACAAGCAAAATAAAAATAATTCATTAATTTTAACTAAATAAAATATTTCCAACTGCATAAACGGTTAGAAGTGCATAAAAAGATAAAGGGGATACAAATTCTACATTTTTATTGTAGCAGCAAAAAAGAACTTGATTCTGCTATTATATACAAGAAGTTGTAAATCTTCTTTTGGGTATATATGCATATAACATAATGAGCAAGAAAGCGGCAAAGTTTACGAAGAACAAGAAAGCATACAAACACCAGGTCGATATGCCCAGGCTGGGGGCAGGCGCGCATATTTTTCCATTCCAGGTTGCTCATCGTATGGTTGTTCCATGATCTTGAGAAGCCTTTGAACTTCTGAGAAATCGCCTTGCTCAGCTACGTCAATAGCGCTCTGGCATAAATAGTTTCTGAGAACGTATTTGGGGTTCACTGAATCCATGGACACCTTCCTTTCCTCGTCTGAGATGCCACTAGAAGCCAGCTGTGGAAGCAAGGAGAAATTAGATGTTGGCTTCGCATTAATGAACTAACAGGTCTACATATTTCGAAAAGCCACGTTTGCCCAAAATAAAGGGATTTGTATGTGCCATGAAAGCTGAAAATGAGCACTCGAAACTGAAAAGTGCAGCATGATCCAAAGGTTTCCAACTTCCAAACAAAATTTTTTGTAAAATTGCCAACACAAGGAGGAAAATGATTCAAACATCTCATCATCAGGGAAATGAAGATGAAAAAGGATAAAAAAATGTTTCATTTTACCTAGAAAAAATTCATTAGATATAACACAATTTCAATATTGGTTGTAAAAACCTTACAAAAACATATATATTCAAATAGACAAAAGCTGTATTTTACCTCGTGAATATAGGATTGCACCCAGCTGATCCATGCCTCCTTCCGCTCCTTGCCAATATCTAGCAAAGCAGCCTTCAGTGGAACTAACAACTCACCCTCTGGAATGCTGGTATCAGCTTTGAGGTTGGATAGTAACCGGAAGAAATTTGTGTAATCAACTTTATCAACAGCCAAGTTGTTAAGAAGTTTACTGATCAGCTGTTTATTGTACTTTGGGAGACCAAGTTTCTTCGTCATAATAGCTTGATACTCGTCCATGAATTTTGTTCCATATCTGTAACAAGCCAAAGCATGCATGCATCTGTCATCAACTGCCCACTACAGAACAAAGGCGGCTTTTAAGAGGAAGACAGGATCAACTAAAAGATACCTTTCCATGGCGTAATTTGACTCTTTATCATCTATCAGCTTGGCAGCTGATAGAGTTGAGGCGAATTGTGCAATATTCCACAAGCCAATATCGGGCTGATTAGCAAAACAGTATCTTCTTCCTGGAAGATCCGTAGTATTTGGGGTATAACTTGGATCAAAAGCATCCAAAAACCCAAACGGACCATAATCAATAGTGAGACCCAAAATGCTCATATTGTCCGTATTCAGCACACCGTGAGTAAAACCAACACCCTGCCATCTTGCAACCAAGGAAGCGGTACGCTCAGCAATCTCCACTATCCATGCTGATGTAATCCAGGAAAAAATAAAAAGATCAGAAAAAAGTTAAAGTTGTACCCAAAGTATGTCCAGAAATAATCAATGCACTTGCAAAAACCCATATATAAAAAGGTGGATCTAATGGTAGATGAGAGAAGAAGAGTTTGTTGACAAAAAGTGAGCACACAATCAGTTTTAGCATTATAAGCTGCAGTAAATGGCATGCAGCTAATATTGAAAGTTAAGAACATTTAAAGTTAACATCACAACGTGAACCTGGCTACCTGCCTCAAACAGAGCCTTCATTTTTCCCGATAGGAAACAAAAGAACTTCCATTTGTTACATCAAAGAAGAAAATGGATAAATGCAGACACTCTCCAACCAGTCATGAGCCCCCTATTTCAGTTCAAAGTAGCTCATAATTTATGTATAAATTCTTTCCTAATTTCACCCGGAACTTATAGGGATCACATAGTGAAAGTAAGTCCATCCCAATCAATTCCAAATCTATAAAACCAGAGATAGGACCAGGAATGCTGGTCACTAAATGATTATCCTAAATAAGCATAAGAGTTTCATCCAGTGAGAACAACCAATCCATAGCCGTATTAACTGAAATTGTGCTTTAAAACCTTCGAAAGAGCACAAAGACATTAAAGACATCCAGAAATTAGAAGGATGGACACATAAATTTCAAAAACGGACCTACTCCATTTGCAGTCCAAATTTTTCAGCCATTTGAAAGAGGAATTGCATTTCACAAACAATCATCTTGAACACTATATTGGCATCTATGCCACAATATAGTTACTCATATTAACATAGTTACCTGCATACTTGTTTGAAGTTAGGTCAACAACAGAATGATCTTCATCACCTAAGCTAAAAGATAAGCTATCGCTTTTACTCATATTCTCAATATGGGGGAAATGATGTCTAATTGCATAGTCTGCCAAAGCACGGACAATATCAAAGTCCTCTTTTCCTCTAGAAGCATGTATTTGATATGAACCAAAGCGCAGAAAAGATTGAGCAACTCTGCAAACAATTGCACCAGGTTCTTCCTTTGGATTGCCACTGCATGAAAAGAGACAGAGAACCATTATCAAAACCAGCATATATCGTACACTAACATCTATAATGATTAATAAAACATTATTTAAATGGCCAAGATTTTGCAAGTCCGGGTAAACTTTAATATAGGCTTAAATCAACCTATTGCAAAAGATAACCAAAATGTCATAATACTTATTCTTAAGGATACTAAAACCACTGGCTATTTCAATTGTTCCAACAGAAACTAAATTTGCACTCATAATGCAGCTTGACCATGCCTAAACTATTTCAATTCTCTACCAAAAATCTTTATTGGACATTACATTATTGAATTTAGGAAATTATATAGCCTTATGGTCGGAAACATATCACACAAAAGTAACCATTTAACAACATACTCATCATAATTAAAACCCTGTTAGTTTCAGGACATACTCATAAAACATGTCTCGAGTAACATATTTTCCTGTTGTCACAAGACAAAGTGCACGAGTTGTAGGGATTCCTAGAAAGTGCATTGCTTCACTGCAAAGAAATTCCCTAATGCTACTACGCAGTACAGCAAGGCCATCGGCAAACCGGCTATATGGAGTCTTCCCAGCACCTTTAAGCTGTAATTCCCACCTTTCAGACTTTGAATTTATAATCTCTCCAAGAGTAATTGCCCGACCATCACCCAGCTGACCAGCCCACATACCAAATTGATGTCCTCCATAACATTGAGCATATGGCATTCTGTGATAGGGAAGAGATCAATTATGAACAACACAAGTATCACAAAGGATATGGGAGTGCAAAAGACATGAATAGAAAAACTTACGCTCCCACCAAAGGAGAAGCCCCAGAAAAGAAGAGGGGAAAATCTGGTCTCTCAAATCTGAGATCATAAAGAAAGTTTTACAATTAGTCCAAGAGATAATGAGACACCATACATCCGAAAAATAAATTAAAACAAAAAGGCAAAGATCTACATGAATTAAGTGTTGAAAATGTGGAAACTGGAGGTTTCAGAAGCATGGTAAGCAATACTCTTGTGCTTAGTAGTTTGCAGTAAATTGAGAGCTAAAAACAACATGAATTCAAATCATATCATAGAAAAACTACTTAAAGTGTCTTCACTTTGAAACGATAGAATTACCTCCAGATTAGCCTTACGATAATATATGAGTATGTACAAAAAAATAAAAAAAATAAAAAAAAATTATAAAATTTCAGGTATTTGTGTTCTATCATAATATCCAGAAATTATATGCTAAAAAGTAATTCTCGACAAGAGCAAACACTAAAAGGCTTATCTGTGGAATCACAATTTCGTAGTTAAAAAGATGGTTAGTTACCAAGATTATAGTTACTGTTAATCCTTTGACTGTAACATATAGAAAGGCTAACAAAAGACTGAATACAAGACTATCAAAAGTCATTTTTTTATCTATTAAAGCTTCAAAGAAAAAATTTGGTGGCTTCAGCTTCTAACATCCATCATTTTAGAAACAACATGAACTTGCCAAGAATGTGAGAGAAGAAAAGACTCACTCTTTAGGATCCAACTCAAGCAACTGAGCAACTGATTCTGACCCAGCAACAAGCTGAGGATTCTCTACTTCAGCTGATGGAGAAACTTTCGTATAACAAGCATGCAACACCTATAAATTATAAAATTGAAGAAAGTGGATCAAAATATATTGACGACGTCGAATCAGTCAGTACAGAACTAGATTGTACAATGATGTAAAACCTCAAATCAACAACCTTCTTATCACATCACCTCAAGCTAAAAATAAAAAAAGACAACAATATTTCATTCATTTCAACATTCCGCAACTTTAGCACACAAACACAACAACAAAGTCAACAAATCAACAACCTTATTATCTCATCAAAACCAATGTTTTATAGATGGAATTTTCCTTATCTTAAGATGTACATTCTTATTAAACCCAAACAACCACACCTCCTCTTTTAACAAATTCGATTAACAAAAGATTCACCTTTGGTTAAATCCCATTTAAACAAACACATCTTTACCCTTCTTCAACCCAAATGTAAGTTCCACCAACAAAAAGATCATTTTCGCTATCTTTAATTACCCCTTTTGATCTCCCAGAATCCTCGACTGTTACAACAAATTCAACACCTGAGACTACTAGCAAACTCTAGAACCTTGTTAATATAAAATAAATAAATAAAACCAGCAGGATATAATATCCACACCATGGCCTTAATTTTAACAGAAAATATTTAGATTTTCTAGCTCATCAAACTCCATATCACACCCGTAAAGTTCACAGCTTTACAATTTAAGTTCAGACTTTAACCAAAACAAACAACACCACCACATAAACAAATGTCCATTTTAACAGAAAAAATTTGGACTTTCTAGCTCACCAAACACCATATCACACCCATAAAATTCAAACTCCAAACTTTAACTTGAAAAACCAACAACACTACACTAATAAAAATATTAAAAACAATAAGTTAATAAAAACAAAAAAAAAAAATTGGCCTTGATTTTAACAAAAAAGAAGTAAATTTCTAGCTCATCAAACACCAGATAACACCAATAAAATTCGCGACTTCACAATGCAAGCTCCAAACTGTAACTTAAAAAACCCACAACAAAACACTTATAAAGACATTTACAACAATAAATCTACAAAATAAAAATACAACCTTCAATTTAACAGAAAATATTTAGATTTTCTAGCTCATCAAACTCAATATCACATCCACAAAGTTCATAAACTCTAACTTCGAAATACAACACCACCACACTAATAATGATAATTAACAACAACAAATCAATAAAAATAAACATATGACACTACTTTTTACAGAAAATTCTTAGATTTTTTAGCTCACAAAATGCCATATCAAACCCATAAAGTTCATTAATTTACAATTCATGCTCCAATATTTCACTTCAAAATGCAACACTACCACACTAATAATGATATTAATAACAACAAATCAATAAAAATAAATAAAATGGCCTCTAATTCTAACAGAAAATTCTTAGATTTTCTAGCTCACCAAACACCATATCAAACCCATAAAATTCATAACTTTACAATTCAAGCTCTAAACTTTCACTTCAAAATACAACACAAACACACTAATAATGATATTAACAACAACAAATCAATAAAAATAAACAAATGGCTATCATTCTAACCAAATAAATTCTTAGATTTTCTAGATCACCAAACACCATACCAAATGCATAAAGTTCATGACTTTGCAACTCAAGTTCCAAACTTTCACTTCAAAATACAACACCACCACACTAACAATGATATTAACAACAAATTAATAAAAATAAATAAATGGCTCTCATTCTAACAGCTTGTATTTTCTGGCTCACCAAACACCACATCAAACCCATAACGTTCATGACTTTACCACTGAAGCCCCAAACTTTAACTTAAAAAACCAACACCAAACACAACTAAAGACATTAACAAAAAGAAATTAACGAAAAAAAAAAAAGGAAAAACCATACACATAAAAAAAATTAAAATTCCAAAAATTAAAAATAAAACTAACCTCACGTGGAAGTATATCAGTCCTAGGATCACCAGGCAACTCTCTGACAAACGAGTGGTCCCAATTCAGATCTTCGAGTTTCAACTTAACCTTATTCGCATCACCGTCACGGCTGCCATCCAAGCTCTGATTCTTCAAATCATGCGTCACGGAGTCGACGGACGCAGCCGCAGGTGGTGAACTCGACTCCATGTGAACACAACTACTCCTACTACTAAAACTAAAACTACTGCCGCGTCGGCTGACGTGGCATGCGAGGGAGGAAGGGCAGAACGGTAATTTGAGGAAGCGAGGAGATTGGGTCTGGCGGAGGAAGCGGAGAGAAGAAGAAGCGAGTGATGGTTTTGGTGAGATATGAGAAAGAGAAAGAAGAAGCATTTTTTTTTTCTTTTCTTTTTTTCTTTTTTCTTTTTTTAGGCAAAAAGATTAATTAATTAATTAAAATGAAGGAAATTAAAAAAAGGGAAAAGGGAAAAATGGGGTTTGAGAAGTGATTTTCAGAAAAGCGCTTTTGACTTTTTTTTTGGCTTTTTTATGGGGTTTTGTTTGGTCGGTTCGCTGATTGGGGAGGATTAGGAGTTTTGTGTGGACGGTCTAACGGGTATAGAATACGTGAGCAAGTACGTTTCACACGTGTCAATTTTTTTTAAAGACTTTGTACTTTTTTAAATATTAAATATATTTTTAGTATATTTAGAAAATTAAATTAAATTTCCGAATAGTTATTAGGAAACTGTATTTTCATAAATTCATTGTCAAGAATATTAAGTTTTGCTTAAAATGATCACTCATCGTGATTAATTGGGTATAAGAATTTTTTATAGTAAATCCTTGCGTGTGTAGTCTATTTTGTAGTAAACGCTGCTTGTTTCATAATTGCGAAATTCTAATTTTTATGGATTATTAAGGTTTCGTTTGGTTGGATATTGGGAATACTACTTTTAGTATTCTCAAAAAAGTTAAACAGTAAAATACCAAAAAACTCACAATATTATTCAACTTTTTTTAAATCTTCTAAATTTGTTATTCAACTTTTTTTAAACCTTCTAAATTTCTAACTTTATTCAACTTTATTCATAATTGCGAAATTATTTTGTTTAAATTTGAAGTTTTACTAAAATCTTTTAACAGGATTAAAAGGTTAATATGTTTTTTAGAAGTTGAATTGATAGAATTGTTAATAAAATTTAAAATTAAGTTGATAAAATTTCTAAACCAAAGGATACTTACTACACAAATAACTAAACACACAAGAGTTTGCCATAAAAAAAAATAAAAATAAAAAACCTTGAAAATAGTATCGTAAAACTAAGTAAAAAAATAAAGATAATTTATTTTATTTTAAAATTTCAAGAAAAGATAAGGGAAAAATCATGCCGATATCTAAGACGTTGATGGTCATGGACACTTGTCTGGATGTGGTATGTATTGGCTAGATCTAAATCAAATTGGGAGCGGCCCAAGCAAACACCTGCCACGGTGCCACCCCTAACATTGGCTTAGGAAATAGGAATCACTAATCAGCCAACATCTACGACCGTCTCTCATAATTTTCGGCTTGACAATTTGCCACTGATTAAATCACAATTTGCCACTGATTAAATCACAAAAGAGTGGACGAAACTTACACAAGCAAATGAAACTTATTTACGAACGGATCAATGACAAATAGATAAAACTTATATTATAAATGAATTAATAATGAACTATTGTGTCAAGAGTTATGAGAGAAAATTGTGATATTGAATTATAAACCTAACATTACTCGTCTTTTATACAAGGTAATATGGCATAAATCAAATATACAAATGAATATTACTGTTCATTTAATAATTTCATAAAAAATATTTACAATAATGAGATATGTAATTATATATCTAAAAATAATAATTATATGTTTGTTTGTTACTTTTCAAATTCTTAAAATATTTTTGTTCTAAATTAAAATTAGTTATACTAGTAAAGCTTATGTCAAACTAATTAATCCAGACTAAACCATCGCAATTTAGATTAGTTTTGTTTGATTTAGATATAAACCAGTAATTTCATGTATAATTCTGTACTATTTTCTTTTTTTTTTTTAATCTTTATTTAAATAGCATTTAAAATGTTTTTGTTGATACAGAATTCCGTACCAACCAGCGTGATCCAATCAACTTTGTTGGGATCGAAATCGATGTGTGCATGATTAGTAAAAATCAGCAATGAATATGAATTAAAAACAAAGAGATTTTTAAAGTGGTTCGGTGAGGTTAACAGCCTACGTCCACAGTATTTTTGTATTTGCTGTGAGAGCTTACAATGCAATTCTCATCTAAAAATCGTAACCCCTTCCTCATCGTTTAAAGAGGTTTTTATACAAGATTTGTACAACGAAAATAGTGAAATTAAAGGGATTACAATTTATCTGAATAGTAATTCTGATATTCTCGCGATTGGGCGCTGTGATTACACAATGATCGCTATTGATCGAGTCATTCCCGTAATATCTGGGATTTGAGGTAATCTGGAGATTGATTAAATGATTCCTTGAATTGTTCGCGACTAGCTTATGCTGGGTCGAGCTATATCTCGACAAGCTTATACTAGGTCAATCAATCATAGTTGTTGAGCTCATTATGGGTCGAGCTATATCCTTGAATTGGCCCGAGCTTGGCGGAAAAATCACACACAACATCTGCCCCTTAGTATTCGAAGCTCGTTTTGGGCTTCGAAGACTATTGCTTGATCTGATGCTGAGCTCGGCTTCGACAGTGAACCTCCGAGTGCGTGTTCAACTAGGCCCTCATTATTAACCTTGTGCTTGGCCGACGTACCTACACTTGGATCGTTATTCCTCACGGTACCTATCAAAACTCAGAATATGAACAGTCAAGGTATAAAGGTAATTTTCGCATGGTCGTGCTACATTAAATGCGGCAGCCTTTATCAATTACATTTCGTCGAGCGTGGGCTACGACAACTGTTCACACGCGAAGTCGAGGCGACGTGCGACGATGGTTATTATTATAACAATCTAATAGTTCATCACTCCTCGCGGATGGTCAACACGTGGCCACATCCATGGGCTGAGATTGCTCAATGAATGAAGGTTTAGGATCGACTGTAAGTCAACGACCATAATTAAACTCTGCCCCTTCATTTCCCATGCAAACTACTATAAAAGGTGGCGAAAAACCTCAGAATGGTCACTCCAAAAGTTACGTTGACTCTGGTTCTCCTTTGTCATTGTTCTTACGTCGTCGCAATGGTCTTTCTCACGAGTTTCCAGCACTTTCCTTATTCTAGTAAGGCTTTTGCCCCTATCTTCTTCTGTTTTCTTGATTTTTGCATCATATGGTGGCTACTGTAGTGGCCACATTGAATGTCTTAAGGTTTTAGTAGTGTTTTTGGTTGCGTCTCCAACTGTCTCAGGTTTTAAAGGGGGTTTAACATGATGGCCACGGGTATCCCGGGTGAGTCGATACCTTCATCATATTGCGTGAGCTATCTTGGGTGCCTAAAATAGAAGCGAGTGTGGAATGGTCGCCAATTTGTTCGAGCTCTGACACATGTTCGCTTCTTTTTTCAAGTACCCAGAAGCGAGCTACAACCATGTCTTCCTCCAGTAGTCTTACTATAGACCGAATGTTCAATTCGCCGATAGGCTCGATAGCCCTTGGGGACATGTCCCCCAAGGTCTCTGAAGAATTCGTTGCTCAAAGCTTGGACCCTGACGCTACGGACTTGTCCGATCGTGCTTCGATTCAGCTAGCCCAATCTCCGCCATCTCTAGCCCATAGGCTACGAAAAGAACCACAATCCTTAATTACCCTCGAGGATCTCGAACACATAAGAGCGGCCTACGCACCACAGCTTAACTTGATGGTTCTGGGGGAATATTCTCATAAGAACCCCCCACATGGATGGGTAGCAATCTCTGAGACTCTCCTTAGGTGCGAGGTATCCATTCCCCCGCACTACTTCATCAATAACATATTGAGGCAATTCAACATTGTTCCTCTTCAACTAATGGCCAACTCTTACGTGATCATTATCGCGATGTACATCGCGTACATGATCATTGAATTGGGCGAGCCATCCGTCAAAGAGCTCGTTCGCTTGTATAGGCTCAAAAAAGGGCAAGACCAGACGTACTACCTTTCCAAAGCGAGAAGAGTATATTTTAACGGGCTGATCGACGTCCCGAAGAAAGTTCCAAACTGGGATTCACAGTTCTTTTTCTATGAAGCCCGGGAGGTCGATGTCTTCGCTGCGGAAGCGAGTAAGGCTCAGGCTTCCTATGTATGTGCGAGGATTGTTCTCAAGTTGTACATTCCAACCGATCATCCTGTTTTGTTTTTGCAGTTAACATCGAGCATAATTATCTTCCTGCCGCGAGCTTACAGAGGCTACAGCGTTTTACCAATCTTCTAGACAATCGATGCAACGTCAACGAGCTTCTTACGCTTCCTCACCTGAAAGCGTACGGCTTCCGTCGGGATAGGGCCAATTTCTTAGCACTTTTGGAGAAATGTTAAGTTGTTGCTTGCTCGCGCTTGCTTTCCTACACAAAATAGATTGCTAATTCTCTTGTCTTTTTTCTTGCAGAAATGTGGGCCAAAAAAGAAGAAAACGGCTACCTCCATGGCCACTACGAAGGCTCTGGCTGCTTTGGGGACAAAGCAGTCACGAAAATTGCCAGCTTGAAGCGTGCCGGTGGCGAGCTTAGGGGAGGCCCAAGCGCAAAGAAGCCCGCGACTACCACTAAGACAATTGGCAGGAAAAACATCATAGAGCCCCGAAAAGGGCCAGCGAAGAAAGCGTCCGAGCAGCAAATTGGCTTGGGCAAAGAGGTCGCTACGCAAGCTTGCAGCCTTCGAAAAGAGGTAGTCAAAGGGTTGGCCATGAAGAAATCTACCCCTGCTGGCGAGGCAGGTGCTTATAGGGGGAGCAAATTTGGCTTGTCCTAGCCAAAGAATAAGGAAACAAACGAAGCAATCCAAGTTGCGGTCGATCGGCTGATCGACCAACTTCCCGACCATATTGGTGTTGGGGCCGCGATGGCCAAGGATTGTGTCACCCCACGAACATTTGCAGCCGTCAGGGACTCATCTCCCTTCCATATGTTGGCTTTAACCTGCAGCTACGCGGTGAAGGTACCGATAGTTCACGCCCCTTTTCTTTTGTAGGTTATTCTTGCTTCTTTCTGACTCCTCGTCTCCTCTGTTCATGTTGCCATGGCGAGCAGACTCTTATACGAGGGATGCAATGACGCTTTAAAAGCGAACCACCAGAAATGGCAGGCTATGGAGATGGTGAAGAAAGACGTTATGGCTAGGGCCGAGCTTGCAGAGAAGGAGAAAGTGGCCAAGCTTGCTGAGCTCGAGTGGCTTAGAGGGGAAGTCGCGACCTTCCAAGTCAAGGAAAGGGAATTCCTTGACAAGTTTAAATCGAGCGAGGCTGCTTGGGCCAAGGTGGAGGCTAAGGCAGCAAAGGTCGCGGAGACTTTGGTGCAACAACGGGGTGCTCACAACAAACTGAACTCTGAGCTATCCTCAGCTTAGAAAGCTGCCGCGAGCTGAAAGGCCAAATCCAAATAGTCTTCGCTCAACCATGGCCGAGAAGTGGCATGTCGCTAGGAGGTCGAAGCTGAGGCTAGACAGCTCAGGCTTCAGATTGACGAATTGAACGAGGCCATTATTACTCGGGCCTAGGAAACATCTGTTTTTCTTGTCTAGAAATTATGGGATACCCATCATTCAATCGACTTATCTTTCCTTCTCCGATCTTATTAAAAGAAAGTTGAAAGGATGAGGGTTGAAGCCTAGGGGGAGACCTATGTTTACTCAAACGAGGCCGAGGAAGAGGGTGAGGACCAAGGGAAGGCTGAAGAAGGCAAGAGGGAGGTTAAGCCCCAACTGTAGGTCGAGCATCCAACTCCCCTGAACATGATTCCACTAGCTGAGGTTCCCGACCTTGGAGAAGAAGTCGTCGCTCCTTCTGTTGACGAGTCATCTCTTCCTCAGGGTGTCGACCTTCTTGGACATGTTGAGGATAAAAATCCTACTCCTCCATCAACCTAAAGAATTCCCTTCTTTTCTTTTTTTTTTTTTTTTTTGTTATTATTTTTGTAATTGCCCAATTGTAATCGAGCTTTAATTAATGAAATAAAATTTTTCATCTTTTTTCTTTTCAAGCAATGGCTGTTATATTTCTACAGAGTAATTTAATTCGTCCTAATCGAACTTTGAGATCCAAATTTGCTCCAAGTCATGCGTAGCTTGCTTCTTTAGAAGCTTTTCGGATTTTTCCGAGAAAATCTTTATGCGACGTTTAGCATCGATTTCAGATTTGTCGTCTTTTTTGGGCTTTCATCGCCAGCTTAAGGTCGATTTTTCCCGACGTGTTTTTTCTTGGATTTTTCAAGTTTAACCACATCGATTTTGGATTTTCAATCCCAATTTTTGCGAGGAAATCTAATGTGACGATAAACTTCGATTTTAGACTTATTGTCCCTTTCGAGTTCTTTGGTCGCCGGCTTAGGGTCGATTTCCTTCGACGTATTTTTTCCTTGAAATTAATTTCAAGTTTAACTTCGTCAACTTAGGGATGTTTCACCCTCAATGAGTTGGATTTTGGCGTGGCTTGTTCGAGATAAGCTACCTTTCTTAGACTCTTGACTCCGAGTTTTTAGAATACCATCACTTAGATCGCGATTTAGTAAAACGCTAATGATCTTAAGATGTTAACAATGAATCAAAGAAAATAATGAATAGTACCTTGTTTATTAATCAAGCGTTTTCACCGTGAATGGCCTTACAATGAATACTGAACATAAGAACAAGTGAAACTTGAGCTGCTTATTAGTAATACCTTCGCAAGTGCTCAGCGTTCCAAGCTCGCATTATTGCTTCGCCGTTTAGGCGTTCCAGGTGAAAGGACCATGGTGCGAGCTTTTTAGATATCCTGAAGGGACCCTCCCATTTGGGCCTAATGCCCCCAAGTTTGGGTTTTGAGTACCCTAGATGACCTTTCTAAGGACCAAATCGCCCACTTCAAAGTCTCTGTTTTTTACCTTGGTATTGAAGTATCGCTTGGCTCGCTGTTGATACAAGGCAAGCCTTAACTGAGATTTGGCCTGATGTTCTTCGATCAAGTCTAGCCTTAGGTGTAGAGGGTCTTCGTTTGCTTCTTCATCAAAGACTTCTCTTCGGAATAAACTAATTCCTACTTCAACCGCGACCATCGCCTCACATCTATAAAATAAAGAAAATGGGGTTTCGCCTGTCGAGCTTTCAGCAGTCATCCTGTAGGACCATAAAGCCTCTAGCAGCTCATCAGCTCATTTCCCTTTAAGGTTGTCGAGCTTCTTCTTTATGGTATGCTTGATTACTTTGTTCACAGCCTCTATTTGTCCATTGGCTTGAGGCCGATAGATGACAGCAAAACTTTTCTTGATGCCGCGTTGCTTGCGGAAGGTCCTAAAATCTTTGTTGTCGAACTGCTTCCCATTGTCTGTTATTATTGTGTGGGGAATCTCAAACTGACAAAATTATGTTCTTATAGACAAAATCTTTCAGCCTGCTTGACGTTATTGTTGCCAGTGGTTTGGCTTTCACCCATTTGGTGAAATAATCTACAGCAACTACCGCGAATTTAATGCCCCCTTTTCTCTAAGGCAATAGGCCGATAAGGTCGATGCCCCAAATCGCAAATAGCCATGGGCTTGTCAGAGTAGTCAATTCTTGCGATGGAGCTCGTGGAATATCTATAAATCTCTAGTGTCTATCACATCTGCGACATAGTTTGCTACATCATCATAAACTATTGGCCAATAATATCCCTGGCGGAGCACCTTGTAAGCTAGAGATCTGCCCCCTACGTGGTTTTCGCAAATTCCCTCGTGTATTTCTCTCAGAACATAATTTGCATCCTCGTAGTCAATACATCATAGCAACGATACATTGAATCCACGCTTGTACAGTCTATCATTGATGAGCATGTACCAAACTACCTTAGCGCGGAGTGCTCTAGCTTCGGTTATGTCCTCTGGCAGTGTATCGTCTTTCAAGTAGGTGGTGATTACATTCATCAAGCTATACCTTTGACTTGTGGTCAACACTAGGTCTTGTAGAGCGGGATGCCTGATTTCGAGAGGAATTCAACTAGGATTGAATCAGCCTTCTCATTGTTCATTGCTGAGGCCAAGTGAGCTAATGCATCTGCCTGCGAGTTTTTCTCCCTTGGGATCTGGTGAATGGAAAATGATCTAAATTGTCCGATTTTGGTGTCTACTTGCTGGAGGTAGAATGTCATCCTATCTTCCTTTGCCTGGTATACCCTGGTAACTTGATGGACCACGAGCTGAGAGTCACTATAGATCTTGATGGACTCTGCCCTCATTTCACTAGCAAGATGGATACCTGCAAGCAATGCCCCATACTGTTGGAGTAGGTGCCCTAGAGCCAATCTATTATTGTAAAAATTGACTCTGTAATAAATGTTTATTTATTAATAAAAGACATATTCTTTTATATCGTGTAAATCATAGTTATATGTAATGATATATGTCCTTAGGATGGTAGAACCATGACGAAGGTATCGAGTGTTCCAAATCTTGATAGTGAGAACTCTATGATCACATATGGTGGCCATTCTAGAAACGTTCGTAGCCTCAGTATTATTTTGACCAAGGACACAAATAATCGGTAAGGCTATCATAGTGTTGAACGACCCTGTCGAAAGATAGTGACTGATCTCACTTGTCAAGGTTGTTTGCCGACAACCTGGTGCAACACATGGGTGCTTGCTAGAGGCAAGTTCACTGGACAAACCCACCAGAGGATTCCATATAGATGGTAACCCTAGTGTCTATGGAATAAATCTTCTAATGGATGGTGGTTCATGTGATCCTTAGACTTGAGATCACTAGAGCGCCTTGTGCACCAATTGGTGTAGTTTGACACTGTAGTTTGACACTAGTCCAACGTAGTTTTATTCAAAGCTATCAATACGATAGTGATTGGCTACATTGAGAAGTGTATCAAGACTATAGTGAATCGACAAAGGATTTATCATTCCTAGGTACGGGAGAAGTTATCTCACTAGGTAATTCAGTAAATGGCAATGACACTAAATATGTGGCCATGGTGGGATTGAGTTGATGCTCAATCCAATTTATTATTCCGGTCATTGGTCCATTAAATGAATACAAACATGTCGAAGATATCTGAGGTTGACATTATTTCTGTACCTCAATCTCGATGAGATAACAGATGATGAAAGAATTTGATTGCACGGCAACCATACCGTTGATAGGCTGCGGTTTCGCTGAATCCGAATCTATCGAGTGGCCATGATGCCTTGCTAGGGGCCAATCTTGGTCTGTATGTAGTGAGACGGTTAATTGATATTAATCGTGATACTACACACTGTCGATATGATAGAGAGCCTACAGGTCACACACTTAGAAGATAATTTAAGAATCAATTTGTGAGAAGGGTATTTTCATCTTTCAAGACAAAAGGGTATTTTGATAATTTCACAGTGCAATTAAATTTGCTGAGGTTGTTGCCTGTATTTAATTTTAATATTAAAATTAAATTTGTGAGATTATATTTAAATATATCTATGTATATATTTAAATGAATTATTATTATTAATTAAATGTTAATATATTATTATAATAATAATTAATTAATTAAAATACCATAAAGGGTGTGTTTGGTTGCAAGGGTGAACTAGGGTTGGAGCCCATGGCTATTCCTAAGTGGAATAGGGTTTTAATTGTTGCACTATATAAGTGCAACTTAAAATTAAAACAATGAGGATTATTCAATACTCAAAAACCCTAGCCACCCTGTCTCTCTCTCCCTCATGTTACACTCTTGTGTGAAGAAGAAAATTTTTCTTGTTCTTCTTTCTTGATTCTTGAAGCCCTTGATTATTCTAGCAAAATAATCAAGGGTTTTGCGGATTATCTTCGTGTGGAATTCCGTGAGTGCAATCCTTCGTTGGATCAATTAGCAAAGAATCACGTGAACAGTGTCGGTGAACAGTATCCAGTGAAACAGTAGCTGGTGAACAGTGTTCGTGTCTGAAGTCAGAGATATTCGGAGGAGCCTTCAAACGTCGGTATGAACTAAATCCTTGTATGGATTTGTTTTTAATACAGTTTTATTTTACGTTTCAGTTTATGCATGAAAACGTTATAATCTATACTCGGATCTTGGTTCATGTAATTGATCTATTCGATTTAAATATTACGTTTTTTCGCTGTACGAATCCAGTCAGTTACTCACACATACTCAGCTTCATTATTGGAGGCATTGAACCCGAACCTTACTACGGCTCTAGTTGGGTCTCCCTCTAGACTTTCGAGTAAGAGGCCCGCTCCTACTCCCTTTTCATTTGAGGAGCCATCTACGTACAAAGTCCATAGCCATAAGTAGTCACTCTTTGGTTTCCGTTGCTCAATCTCTCCTGAGGTATTTGCCTCTAGAGGGCTTGGCTCGACCTCTGGTTGATAGGAGAACTCGGATATAAAATCTGTCACGACCTGGCCTTTGATCGATGTCCTCGGGATATACTTGATGTCGTACTGACTGATCTCTATCGTCCACTAGATTAGTATACCCGATGCCTCAGGTTTCTACATTATCTTCTTCAAGGGGAAGTTTGTTAGCACATGGATGGAGTGTGCTTGAAAATAAGGTCGCAGCTTTTTGGCAGTAACAACGAGGGCATAGGCAAGTTTCTCCATCTCCGGGTACCTCATCTTCGCGTCGAGCAGTCTCTTGCTCACATAATACACTGGTCATTGTATTCCTTCCTCTTCACGTACCAATGTCGCGCTGACAGGAAACTTTCATACTGACAAGTACAGTAGTAGCGGCTCACCTTGGATGGGTTTTGACAATAGGGGAGGCATTCCGAGGTGTTTCTTCAGCTCTTGGAATGCTCTTTCACACTCCTCTGTCCACTTGAAACCTTTCTTCCCCTTCAAGGTCTCAAAGAATGGTAAACACATGTCCGTGGCTCGGGAAACGAACCTGCTAAGCCCGGCCACACGTCTAGTCAGGCTTTGTAACTGTTTTATGCCAGTTGGGCTTTTGATGTCGAGCAGGGCCTGAATCTTCTCCGGGTTAGCTTTTATACCCTATTAGTTCACGAGGAAGCCTAGGAATTTCCCAAAGCTCATCTGAAAAGCACATTTCAATGGATTGAGCTTCATTTAATACTTTCTGAGAATGTCGAACATTTCCCTGAGGTGCTCATTATGGTTTTCGACGACCTTTGATTTAACGAGCATGTCTTGATGTATATTTCCATTGAATGGCCGATTTGGTTGGTGAACATCTTGTTCACCAAGCGTTGGTAGGTCACCCTTGTGTTCTTGAGACTAAACAGCATAACCCTGTAACAATAAATTTCACAGTCAGTAATAAATTAAGTATGCTCTTCATCAAGCTGGTACATCGGGATCTGGTTATATCCCGAGTACGCATCCATAAAGCTAAGTAGTGCATTTCTTATTGTTGCATCTACTGGCTGGTCGATCCGTGGTAGCAAAAAGTTATCTTTCAGACAAGCTTTGTTTAGATTAGTGAAGTCGACACAAGTCCGCCACTTGCCATTCGGCTTCTTGACTATGACTGTGTTGGCAAGCCAGTCCGAGTACTTGACTTCCCTGATGAAGTTGATTTCTAAGAGTTTGTCGACTTCATCATTGAGCACTTGAGAGCATTCTGCATCTATGGCCCTTCTTTTCTGTCTTATGGGCTGAGTCTGTGGGTCGAGGTTCAACCTGTGGCACATCACCTCAGGGCTGATCCTAACCATATCCACGTGCACCCATACGAATACATCGAGGTTCTTCTTTAGGAATCCAACCAGATTATCGGTCATCTCTCTAGTCAAGCTGTTGCTGATCTTTAGCACGCGAGTTGGATCCTCCTTACTAACACTTATTTCTAGCAGCTCTTCGGTTGGTCCCACCACAGGCTCTTCTTTATGGATGCGAGGATCTATAGTGTCCTCTAGTAGTCCGGGGTTTAGCTTGGATTCTACGATGATCATTGTCTTTGGGTGTAGCCATTTCTGTGCAGTGTTTATAGCCCAATTGTAGCATTCTCAAGATTCCTTGGTATAGTTCCTAATCGTTGCGACTCCCCTGGAAGTCGAAATTCTCATTGCTTGGCAGTGCACCGATGTGAGTGCGCTTAAATCATCCAGGATTGGCCTTCTAAGGATGACGTTATACGTGGTTGGACAGTCCACCACCAGGAATTTGGTCATGACTGTTCTGACTCCGGCCCTGCCCCTAGAGTTACGGGAAGGTTGATAGTACCTTTGGGAACCAGGATGTCGTTGGTGAATCCATAAAGCAGCGAGAGGCACACTCGTAGGTTTCTTTCTGTGAATCTCATTCCTCGGAAGGCTCCCAAGAAAATGATGTTTGTCGCGTTCCCGTTGTTGACCATAACCCTTAATACCCTTGCATTGTCAATCTTGGCCGTGATTACAATTGCGTCATGATTATGACGAGGGGATATTTCACACTCATCGACTGTGAACCCCACTACCTTGCTTTCCTGTTTGGGCCACTTGGCAGCTTCTATTCGTAACTCATTATTCAGGGAACCGAGTCCGTTCTGGCCTCCCGAGTATATTGGTCACAAGCTCATCTCAAGCTTCCCGCTATATCCAGTCCTCCGTAGATCATATTCACGAAGACCTCATTGGGGTTTAGCAGAGCCTGTTGAGCCGAAGTCAACCTGTTGAGCCGAGGTCTGTACCTGACTTGGGACTTGGTTATTTTGCTCGCCAGGATTCTCTCAAGCTGGTTCTGCCTTAACAAATTATTTCAAATGACCTCTTCTTATCAGGTCCTCGATGGCATCCTTTAGAGCTCGGTAGTCATTCGTGTTGTGCCTGATATCCTTGTGGTACAGGCAATATTTCTACCGATCTCTTCTGTCTGGTGCCCCCCTCATCTTTTCTAGAGCGGGCAGCCTCTTTGCCTCTCGGGACACTTTATAGATGTGGGCGATGTCTTGAGTAAGAGGGTGTACTCTGCATACCGCGGGAAAGGATGTTTATCTCCGCGGTTATCTACTCTCTATTTCTTTTGAAATCTGTTGTGATCCCTATCGTTGTGGTCTTGGCCCTCACGCTTATCCGAGGGGCGATCTTGTCTTCTATTTTGGGGCCCCAGCATCGAGCTGCTGGCTAGTGCCGCTAAAAAGCTCTCTACTCACTAGTATTTTGCGACCATCTGGTAGAATTTGGCCAGGCTCACAAGATCTTCACTCTAGAGCCCTTTCCACAACTTCGTGTTAGGTCTAATCCCTGCGATCAGCAGAGTCCGAATGGATTCTTCGGGGGCATCAACGACCTTTGTCTGCTCGTTCTGGAATCCCGTTAAATATGAGGTTAGTGATTCGTCTCGCTCTTGGCGAATGTTGCTCAAATAGCTGAGCGGCATTGCGAACAGTCTCCTTACCTAAAATTGCTATGAGTACAACGCGGAGAATTGTTGTCAAGAGTTGATGGAGTTCGCCTTAAGCCGTTTGTACCACCTCTTGGCATCTCCGACTAATGTGACTGTGAAGCACCGGCATTTCGTTAAATCACTGACCTGGTGTAGCTCTATCAGGTCATTAAAGTTATCAACATGATCCCTGGGGTCCTCTCTCCCATTGAACTTGCTCTTTGGCACCCTGAACTCCAGTGAGAGCAGGGCTTGGCGAACTTCCTCCATAAAGGAGGAACTTACTACCTACTCCGCCAGATTGTTCTGGCGAGTTTTTAGATCGTCAAGCATCCTTTGCATACGATCAAAGTCTTCACTTTGGTTGCCTTGGTTGGCTCTGTTAAGTTGTACCTCGAGCAAATAAGTTCGCAAGTTTGTTGCTTGCGAAGCTCCTCCGGCGCATGCGTTAATGCGCGAGGTCAAGTCATGATGGCTGGGTTGGTAAGTGTTATCATGTTCATTAGTGCGTTGCTCCCGACATCGGTCATAACTGGAACGTCAGTCATTGCTAGATTAACGCACATGGTGAAGATCGATCTTGTCTTGGGCGTGGGTTAAAACTGGCATGCTGACACTAGGGATACCACTAAGATTCTCGGTTGTGTTCGTCTCCTTCGCTTTCCCTCCATGGCTTCCCTGGTCGCCTCCCAGGGTTTGTTAGCCCGCGGGACTCACACTCGTGCGTGGAGTGCTACTTGCGAGGTTGGAGGTGTTGATCGCCCCTCGATGGCAACGAAGCGAACTATCCACCTACAGAATTCATACATGTTGGGGTGGCATTGGCGAAACGCGGCTGGTTAAGGTTCTGGGCAATTAGTTGTTGGTTCCTCAACTCAACCATGTTATGTTGCACCGCCTGTGCAACCATTGTCCTGATTATCTCCATCAGCTAGCTGTTCTCAAGATTTGATGTCTTTGCCCCCAGGTTGTTTGCGGCGTGCTAAGCTGGTGGCACAAGTGGTTGGTGTCCAGCGTTCTCTTGTTGCACCTTCTGATGGGTGGTTTTCATGTTCTTGTAATTTTCGGTGGTAGTTCTTAATCTGGTGAACACCATTTTGGTCTTGGGACAAGTAAATTGCGGCGAACGTTTGCCGGAATCTTTGAAATATTCGTGGAGGTTCAAGCCTTCCTTCTAGCGCCAAAATGTTGATACATAATTATGCACCAACCAGCGTGATCCGATCGACCTTACCGGGATCGAAACCAATGTGTGCGTGATTAGTGAAAATCAGTAATGAATATGAATGAAATGAATTAAAAACAAAGAGATTTTTAAAGTGGTTCGGCGAGGTTAACAACCTACGTCCACTGTGTTTTTGTATTTGCTGTGAGAGCTTATAATGCAATTCTTATCTAAAAATCGTAACCTCGTCCTTATCGTTTGAGAGGGTTTTGATACAAGATTTGTACAAAGAAAAGAGCGAATTAAGGGGCTTACAATTAATCTGAATCGCAATTTTGATATTCTTGCGATTGGGCGCTGTGATTACGCAGTGATCACTGTTGATCGAGTCATTCTTGTAATATCTGGGATCTGAAGTAATTTGGAGATTGATTGAATGATTCCTTGAATTGTTCGCGACTAGCTTATGCTAGGTCCAGCGATATCTTGACGAGCTTATGTTGGGTTGATCAATCATAGTTGCCGAGCTCATTCTGGGTCAAGCTATATCCTTGAGTTGGCCCGAGCTTGGCGAAAAAATCACACACAACAGTTTTTTTTTTTTTTTTTTTTTTTCCTTCAAAAGACATTTTAACCATTATAGATCATCAATACAAACTTGATACGAAAGTGTTTTGACCGTTTGAAAGCACTTTTTATCAAAATCACTTCCTCAAAGCCAAAGCAGCACAGAATTCTTTTTGTTTAACTTTAGGGTTTATTTGTTCAAGTAAAATTTTAGGAAAAAAGTTATAGAAACAGTTTATTAGACTAGAATTTTTTTGAAAAATTTGATAGTTGTTTAATTAAGAAAATATAAAAAGAGCTTTCTAATATTAATACACCAAAAAAGGTTTTAATATACAAGAATAAAATAAGAGAAATTTAAAAGATTGAATAAGAATATTTTTTAAATTTCAACATTTTTAATAAGCTCAAATTTTGAGCTTCTCCAGAAGCCATAAAATAGTTTCTTTATAACCGTATAAACACTTTTGAAATACAACCAAACAACCTAACAAAATTTAAAAGTGCTTAATGGATTAAAAAAGTTCTCGTAACTAGTGGAGAAGCCCAACCAAATAGGCTTTTAGCTATGCTTACAAATAATAGAATTATCAATATTATTACTTTATACCCCCTGAGGTTTGGTTAAACATGTAATGGTGTGGGGGATTGTGGCAGTGTGGTGGCCTGGTGGGGGAAGAGGTGGAGCACAACAATTTATTGCGGTAGTGCGGCAGTCTGCGAGCCAAGGTGGATTGTGGCACAGGGAAGCTAAAAATATGGGGTTGTTGGGCAAAGCGAACAAAATTCTTTTAGGTCAAAAGGATCAAAATTCAAGTATTTAAAAATAGACCAACACCATAGGGGTGAGGAAAAATTCTTTAGCTTGACAATGTGGGAGGATTATATGTAGTCCCTGATGGTTTGGATTAGTAACACTGTGGTCCCTATTAGATTATCAATGATAACCTTAGGGACAAGATTGTCATTGTCAGAAGATGGCTAAGGAGTTAAGATCTGAGGCTGCTGCCGCTGCGTATCATGATCTGGACAAATCGACGGGCCTGAATCCAAAGTCCTGGATAGGTGGGGCCAATTGATGGCGAAAAGTGGGCCACTGGACCTCCAAAACAGTAAAGCTGACAAGTCATGTGTTGACTTTAAGCCATAAAACTAATTTCATTAAATTAAACATATTATTCTTTTCACATTCTAACTAATTTATGAATATCATTTTCCCCCCCGAGGTATCAGTAAATAACATGTCGCCCCTTATTATTTCTACCCATATTCCCAATTTTATTCTCAAAATACTTGTTTGTTTTGTTATTTGAGAAATATTAGTATATTTTTTTAATTATTTTTAGACCCCTTAAGTTTATTAATTTCATTAAATACCCCCAAAAAAAGTTTAAAAATTAACAAAAACACCTCCATCCACCCATACTTGCCAGATTCCGGCAACCACCGTCAGTGGTAGTCGAAATCTATCACAACGGCCTACAAATGACCGAAACCGGCCTTTTCCGACCAGATCCACAGTGGATCTGGCCAGAAAATACCAGATCTGGCTGTCAGCGATGGCCAAAGAAATGGTCATTGTTGACGGTCAACGACGGCCAAATCTTGGCCATCGTTGACCTATAACGACGGCCAGATTTGGACTTTTGAGGTCGTCGATGGGTAGATCTGGCCGAAAAATGTCATATCGACGCCCTACCCGTTAGATCCGACCGGTCTGCATCGTAATGCCATTTTTCTGCCAGATTCTGGGGGTGATGGTCAGAATCTGGCACTGTGGGTGGGTGGGGGTGTTTTTGTTATTTTACAAAAAATTTATGTACTGGGGTGTTTAGTTAAATTAGCAAACCTATGGTTTTTTTTATAAATTTTTAAATTTTACCTTGTAATACTCCCCTATTCAACTACTCAATATTATTCCAAAAATAATAAAACAAACGGACCTATAAATAACAATTTACCAAGTAAAATTGACCCCCTGTTATTAGTATTTGGTTAGGGTTTTACTGTTTTACTTTAACCATTAAGTGTAAAATGCATTTGTCAGATTACAAAAACACTAATGAAAAAGTGACTATAATAAGTAATAAATCGAGAAAATGACTTTATCCACTCTAAGATTCAGATCAACTATTGTCTATGTCCTGCATTTTAAAATACTCGAATTTACCTCTCTTGAATTTAATAAATGTTTATATAATCTGTTAATTGTGATGATTTTTCCATTTAAAAACTAGAATACCCCTCGTCGTGATATTATCCAAGTATTGACGGAAAAATAATATAATAGAAAAATATAAAATAAAAAAATTCTATTGTTTCTTAAATACAATTAACTCTTGTTATTTCATACACCTAAGGGGGATTTCATGATACCTAAGGGGAAATTGTATTGAATTATTAAGATTTATAAATTATTTTTATCAATTATATTCATCTAGATTAAAAAAAAGACTATCTTATATTACCTTCTTATTTGTTTCTAAATGTTTTCTAACTATTATTTAATAATCGATATTTTCATAAACATTTTATATTAGTCAAGAATATTAACAACTATATATATATAATTTTACATATAAATTATAATAATTTTATTTTTTTATTGTTACATCATTTATTTTGATTTTTCCAATATTTGAACAATTAGATTTGAAAAAAGAAAGGAAAGGCAAAACGACGCCGTATGGTCAAGTTGTGAGTTCTACAGACAAAAACACGTTCCAAAAACGATCACTCAATTCATGTGGCGGAACTCAAACTCAATTATTAACTGAAAAAAATAATTAAAACTAATTTCAAGTCCGCGTTCTTTCTCTCTTTCAATTCAACCCATCTTTTTCCCAAATCAATCAAAATCCCTAATTTTATCCCCAATTCAACACGAACTTGAGAAGATATAAAAGCTTAATTCGAATTACCTGTTTAAATTCGAGCTAAGTTTCACTTCCTTAGATCGATACTCGCTTGAATTGTAAAAATTGGAGGCGCTCAAAGCTTGCAGTTTTCAATATTCTGGGCAAAAATTTTTCTTTTTAAGTTTATTTGAAGTTTTTTTCTTGATGCTTTGTTGAAAGGAACGGCTATGGAGTACGATGCTTTCGATAGTAGTGGTGAGTTTTTTGTTTCTTATAAATTTCGGTTTTTTTATTTTATTTTTTTTTTTTTTTTGGTGATTTTCTAGATTTTGTTTTGTTGAACTGTGAATTTCTAGCTCATTAAAGTTATTAATATTTAAATTGAATGAAATAGTCAACGAAGGCGTGCGTTAATTGCTTTTGAATTGATTTCAGTTGTTTCTAGCATATGTCACGTTGAAAATTGATTTTCATACACTTCCTTATAGTTTACTGAAGATTTGATTTGAAGGGTATAGATGAATTATGAATTTATGATCTTTCTGATAGCAGTGGTGAGTTAAGCTGATTTTTTTTTTTTTTAAATAATTTTTTTTGTTTTTTTGTATTTTTTTTTGTAAATTACTAACTATGTGGTGAAATTGATGATTCTTGTACTTTATGAGGATTTTTAGGTTAAGTGGCAGTCCTAGTTTCGAACTCGAGTTTGCTAAGTAGGTTTAGGGATTTATGGGTTTAGTTAGGTTTGATTAGTGTACTTTGAAGTGAAGAAGAGTAATGAATCCAGTTCCTATTATGGACTCATAGTAGAAATTTGAAATTGCGTGAATTAGTTGTAATGTTATAAATCAAGTGTTCTCATTCGCAGTTGTGGGGAATTGCTCGGTTTATGTTGGTATTTGGTTGATTTGAAGTCACCTTTCGGGCTTCATTTTTTTATTGAAAAGTTGCTTTAAATGTTCTAATGATTGTAGCCAGTCTTTAGATTCAGGTTAAATTGTTTGATGAACTTTAGTTAACACTGTTGGTCATCTCATTTTTTGTTGGGTTTAGTCTTAAATACAACCGTTCACTGTTTCATGCTTAAATCCACAATTTGAGGCTTCAAAAATAATTTTTTTTTGTGAAGTTCTAGAAATAGTTTATAAGTCTCTTGTTTTCAATTTGTTTTATCTTTTTATGTAATTATTTGGCCCACAGTTGTGCCAGTCATCGCATGTGAGATGCGTAAGCTAGTAGTTTTGATACATTTGAGATACTGATTCCTTTTGCAATAAAAAGATTTTTCATGCAAGATTTGTATGTTCTATCCTTTGCAAGTGGCTATTTGGAATCTGGCATTTGTTATAACTTGCATTAGTTTTATTAGCTTGTTTTTTATTTCAATCTAGTCACATTGCTCTACGTATCAACTCTTCTGGATGTGCCTATGAAGGTGACTGGAGAATTTTGGTCTTTTTCATTGAAATCATTCTTTGTTTGGCAGCCACATACCAGAAACAAATCCAATAATTGCTTCTTTATGAAACAATTGCAGGAACAGATGACGACCTCCCTCCTTCACATCAAAATAGATTTCAAAGAGGGAGCCGCCCCGCTGGAAATGGAAGATCTGCAGTTGTTGGTTCTGCTATGTTACCTAGGATGCCGCAGAATGAAATGGAAACTCTGATCCACAACATTGAGCAAGAAGCATACAGTTCAGTCCTTCGGGCCTTCAAAGCTCAATCTGATGCCATCACTTGGGTATCTATTAACTTTTCTAATATATATATATATCTATTCATGCAGTTTATCTTGGTAAGTAAAATTAAGAAGGTTTGAATGTCCTTCATTTTATATTCCTTCAGGAGAAAGAAAGTTTAATTACTGAACTTAGGAAGGAGTTGAGAGTATCAGATGAGGAACACAGGGTGCTTCTATCCAGGGTTAATGCTGATGACATCATCCGGAGGATAAGGTCTGATTATATCATGACATGCTCTCTGAGCAGCTTTTGTCATATAGGTAATCAATTACTGATCAGTTCTGCCTTTTAACGGGAAGTATAAATCAATCATGCTATTAGGGAATGGAGAAAGGCAAGTGGCCTCCAGCCTGGTATGCCAAGCATCCCCCCACCTGTTCATGACCCTGCACCGAGTCCAACTGTTTCAGCATCACGCAAGAAACCAAAAACTTCTCAGTCTGTAGCTTCTTTGTCAATGGGTGCACCATCTCCTGCTTTGCATCCATCTATGCAGCCATCTTCATCTGCCAAGAGACCAGGTCCTCCAGCAGGCAAGAAACCAAAATCAGTAAGTGTTTTATAATTTAGAATATGAAAGAAAGTGAGAAATTGATGTTTCCTTTGGTTTCCATTATTACTATTCAGTTAACGGAGTACATTTTTGCTGCATCTCCATTGAAATCGATGCAGTTATCTACAGGTCTAACTGGAAGGGCCCAAGTTGGTAATCGGGGCTCTTTGGGGGCCTTTGTGGCAAATGAGCCTGCTGAACCAGCAACCTATGATCCCTTAATTGGAAGGAAAGTTTGGACAAGGTGGCCTGAAGACAACTACTTCTATGAGGCTGTTATAACTGATTACAACCCTATTGAGGTATCTATGTTATTGACTATGGTGTTTGTGTACTTAATTTTCTTCTTTTAATCTCACATTTTCCCAACATTGGTAGGGGCGGCATGCTTTGGTTTATGATATTAATACAGCAGATGAAACATGGGAATGGGTCAATCTCAAAGAGGTAAAATTGCTCTCGTTTATATATATATATATATATGTGTGTGTGTGTGTGTGTGTCATGCTCGTGAGTTGAGTAGATTTTTAGCACACTTTCTTTTTATCATCTGTTGGATGCTAATGAAACATCTGGTCTCGGGCCTGTTTATCTAATAAGTAGTTTATCTAACAAGCTTTTTCTGCCTTAGAGACAAGAGATTAGCTATTCGCATAGTTGTCTTTAATTAAATCACGAAAAAGTCGTGTATCAATTATTATAATGACATACATTATAGCAGCATGAAGAATATTGTATTTACATCTTCCTCTGATATATTATAATGATTACCATGCATTATATTCTTGGTCATGCTGAATGAAGGGAAGTGAATGTAAGATTATACAGTGTATGAATTTGTACAATTTGACATAGTTTTTTGTCCTAACCAAGTAGGCTGGCTTTTAACTAAGTATTGCAGTTTCACATCTGTTTCCCTGCTTTGGTGATAAAAAAATCTGTCTTCAAAATTTATCATCTGCTGAACTAGAAAATCCTACTTGCTATTGATCTTCTGTCTTATAATGGTAGATATCACCGGCAGATATCAGATGGAATGCTGAAGAACCTGGGATTTCTCGTAAAGGTGGCCGCCCAGGGCCAGGACGTGGGATTAAGAAATCCATGGCACGTGGTGGTGCTGTTCCTGGGGCAGGAAGAGGTAGAGGGACCATGAAGGGTCAATTAAAGAAGGATTTTCCTTTATCACAGAATGGTATCAGGAAGAAGGCTTTGGGTGACATTGAAATTCTTCACACGGATACTTTAATCAAGGAGGTAAGGAGTGGCTGGAAGATTTACTTATTTGAATTTTTGCAAATGAAGTGACTGTTTTACCTAATTGTGGTGTATTTGAACAGGTTGAGAAAGTTTTTGGTTCTAATCATCCCGATCCCTCAGAAATTGAGAAAGCAAAGAAAGTGCTAAAGGTAAGAACAAAGGCCCTCACAGCCTCACTACAGTTTAGCTGTGTTTTAATCGATTCCTGCAAGTCTGATGAATCCTTTGGAATGCAGGATCATGAACAAGCCCTAGTCAATGCAATTGCAAGGCTCGAAGATGCATCTGATGGTGAGAGTGGTAATAACTAATTACATATAACTGTGTTCTATAGTATGAGAAGTAAAAGCACTCCGTCTTCTGTTGTATCATCTCATTGTTGTAGTATTTCCAAGATTCAGATTTTGATCTGTACTATCTGTGTAAAAAAAAATTTCAGTTAATTATTAGTGTATCCTTTTCGAGTTAAGTTTACCCCTAAATGCTTCCTTCCTTATACTTTCCATTTATTTAATGGCCTTCTTTTCTGTGAATGAGAACTTGCTGCCATTTTGATCTGAGCTTATTATTTCTGTAATGGCCTTCGTTCCCTTATAGTGGATTCATTTGTTATTAATGATAAAAACAAATCCCATTTTTTTTTTTTTGTTCTTGACTTAAAAGCAGACGAGGCAGAACATCCATTCTCTCAAGGGCAATCTACAGACCAGGAACAAGGATGGCAAAAACGACTGTATAGTGAGATGGGTGGAATGGTTGAAGGCTCAGAGGCCAATAATGGAAAGAAAGGGTAGAATTTCATCGGATATGAGCGATGAGGCGATGAAATTATGATTTAGTAGACCGGTTTAGCCAGCTGGGCAGTCATCCAATAGTCGATTAATTTATCTGATGATCAAGGATGATTGTTGATTTAGTAAATTATGTAGTTAGCCAGTTGCATGTTTTCTTGTATTTACGTAATTCCTTTGTAACTGGATAACCAGCCGGCTAAATGACTTTCATGAGCTGGTGTTTGGTTAGGTTTGAGTTCATTGTAAGTTTATTCATCTGAATTCAGGTAGATGCTGTTGTAAATGTAACAATCATTTATCATACTGATTTGATTGCTCTTCTTTCTTTCTTTATTTCCGATGTTAAAAGGTTCGAGTTATTTTCAAATGATTGAAATTACTTTCATATATACATAATGATAATAGTAAGTCATTCTCTAATGAAAACTTAACATGCGAACCAAAAACTAAAGACCTGTGTCTAATCGCTAGTTTTACAAAATGCAAAAACCAAAACCACCTAGTCGCTAGTCTTTGATTCGCACATTAAAAACTTCTTAATGGTTTCTTACTTGAAAGTGCTTTTGATAGAAACATTCACTAATGCATCCTAAAACCAATATAACTGGGATTGAGTGCCTAATATTTCATGGTGAAGAAGATGCATTCCAACCATTTAATTTCCTGCAAATCAAACAAATTGTGAAAAATCAGCATATACATAGAATGGACATAAGTTTATATATATGGAAAAGCGATTTGAGGAAAACCAATTCTGCACAAGCACTTCTCCAAGAAGTGGCGGATAGTAGTACTACAATGATGCAATGAATTCAAGGATAAGAGTCACCATCTTGGCATCATATTCAGGGCCTTCCATCTGGAAGTGGCTTACTCCTTCAATTAGATGAGTTTCTACTCGCCCCTCAGCAGAACTCAGCTTGTTCTTCAGCTGCTTTACACTGGTAAACCCGTCCTGAGTTCCCATAACAAAGAGCTTCGGCTTTGGGGTTTCAAGGATGTTTTTATGGTGTCGGCTGAATAGGATCGAAGCTAGCATACCAAAAGGGTACCCCAAACTTACATAGCCCACAACTTGCGGAATCTCCTGAACTGCAGAGCCTGCAATCGGTGCACCTGAGAACAGATGATAAGGAAACAAGATTAGATACTACAACATCGAATATGATTTCACCTTCCAAGGACATTGCGAAACTCGATGAATCTATGAATTTACAAAAGCGGTACACAACCAAATCCCATCTATCATTGTAATGCAAGTAATGCAACACTATTATCATATTAATTGCAAGAGTTAATCAAACACAGCCGAGAAGATATTGTATTAGAAAAAAGATTAACACAAGTCCCCAAGTAATAGGAGACATGATTCACAAACAGTAAAAAATGCATCAAAGAAAAAAAATTGGCGAGATGCTTAACTGATTTCATCACCAAATAATTAATATCAAGATGTCAAGATCTCGCTTCTCACTGTCATAATGAAACTGACACCAAAGAAAATTTTGAAAATTAATACTTCACTTGTAATTAAAGCAGCAAAGTATGGAGAGGGACTGAATTTTTAACGTGAATGGAGAGTAATGTTATCCATTGAGATCAACTTCTAATTATGAATACTCTAGTGTCGAGAACTAAGAAAAGAGTAAGATCATGCCCATATCGAAAATGTGTGTTCCCAAGTTATAAATCCAATTTCACCACTTAAAAACCATAACAGGATACTGTCTCTATGCAATTATCACCAACAAAGATCGTTGAGATTTACGTGCAAAACAACCTACTAATTATCGTATAATGACCTAAACTTCTAAATTCGACTTCTCCCAATTCGAGCATGCTCCTGTCAGCAATTCTAGAATTTATCTAATCAAACAAGTTATTGCAAGAAACTCTTGAAGAGCACTGCCAATTTACAAAAGCATCGGTGCAAGAAAACTGAGCAAAGAACAATTTGCAACAACAAGAAAATACTAAATACAACAAGAAGTAGAAGATTCAAAACCCCAATTCAAATCAAACTTCAAAAGTTAACAAACTGAAACCATAAACTCTACCAACTAAATCTAATCAAAACTTCTCTGAAACCAAAAGCATGATAACATATTTTCCCGTATCTGCCAAAATTTTATTTTCTGTTTAATTTTATAATATTCAAATTCCAATCCAAATCAAAACTTCAGAAGTAAAACCGAGCAAACTTTTCACACAACTTGGATCTACAAACTTTATCCACTAAATCTAATCAAAATTACACCACCTCCCCATATGTATACTACGTTTCCTTCTTTATTTTGCAATTTTTTATCTTTACCTAGCATTATCCACTAGATCTAACAATTCATCCATCAGAATATATCCTTAACGCACCAAAACAAGAATCAAACATGATCCACCAAGCCACAACAAAAACTAAAAAACGAAAACAAGCTACAAAATCATACCTGCAGAAGAACCCACTAACAAGATCCTATCAGTAGAGAGATTCTCACAGACCCATTTGCAGACAGCAACCACATCCTTAACTTCAGCAAAGCCAGTGAGAGAAGCTCTTCCAGTGGACTTCCCCACACCTCTCATGTCAAAAGTCACAGCCCTATAACCCTTACCAGCCAGCCCTGAAGCTATGCCTTTCAGGAGGCCTTGGCAGCCGCCCAAGACTGAGTAAGGGTGGACCAAAACAATCACCAAGTTGTCATCTTTTGAGTCCTTTTCATCGCTGGGTTTGAACACTCTTGCGTGGAGCTTCACCCCATCAGAAGTTTCAACTGTACAGGACTCAAGTTTGAAGTTGGACATGAGGGAGAAGGATCAAAATGGGAACTTGATGAAAGAGAGTGTTTTGAGGAAGTAGAAGTGATGAAGACAAGGGTCATCAATTGAAAGTTCAGTAGTTTTTGTTGGGTGGATGACATGAGAGAGTTAAAAGAGAGAATTTTTAAGCTAAATAATCCTCTCTGAAGTTTCCAAAATGACCAAAATCTCCCCAATATTAAATTTGGGGTGGTAAAATAAATTATTGGAGCATAATTATATAAATATCTATTAACTCATAATACTAATTCTGTGAACTCTAATATTTTATTAACAGTTCACTAAAGATAGGAAAATATTTATTATTTTTTAATTTTCATGAGGATTTTTATTATCACATCCAACCTCGGGAGTTGAGGTATTTCTATACTGGTCAAAATAGTTTTTTTAATGTTTTAAATTTTTTTTTTTTTTTATGTTTAGTTGTATTTCAAAAGTACTTATATAATTATAAAAAAAAAAAAACTATTTTATGGCTTTTGGGAGAAGCTCAAAATTTGAGTTTTTCCTATAAGCTTTTTTTTAGGCTTTTCTGATGTCAAATATGTCCTTACATTATTTTTATAATTTCACCGTATACCCTTCCTTTGAAATAAAGCCCTCTTCTTTATTTTTTATTTTTCAATCCATAGCTACCATCTCAACAAAAATCCTCGCCACTCTCTTACATGATCAAAATTCAACGAATCAATTTCATAGACATATAAAGTATTACCAATATTTTTAATAATATTTCTAGTTTTAGTTTTTGTTATGTAAGTTCCAAACATTATTAATTTTGAACTATTTATTATTTAAATTACAATTAGAATTATTATTATTATTATTTCATGTTGTATATATATTATTAAAATAAAATAACATTTTGTTAGGATATGATATAAATTAAAAAAAATTAAATGTATCATATATTTTTATGGTAATTTATTATGAAATAAGTACTTTTATAATAATACAACTAACTGGAAAAAGTTTTTATAATTAACAACTAACAATTTATTAGTAAAAGCTTGAATCCGTTTAGTTCATTATTTTGATATTTTTTATAATAGTATTTCAAAAAAAGTAAAGTTGAGTTGAATTGGATTATTTTTACGAGAAAATTAATTATTAATATTTTGAATTGAATAAAATATTATTGAATTTCGAAAATATTAAAATAAATGAAATTTTGGGTTTTTAGGATAGGAACTCTATTTTAAACCACAAACTCTTTTCGAAGAAGCCCCGAATAGTTCATAGGGTAAAAGTAAAATAACCTTTTTTACTGTTTAAAACTGGAAACTGACAGTTTCATCCTTAGGACAATAAGATTTGGGTTTGCTTTGAGTCTAGTAAAAATTTCAGTAACATTTTAATCCCTGATAATAAGACAAAATTACCCTTAGAATTGGCCAAAAGAACTTATTTAAAATATTAAGCATTTTGGAAGTTTTTTTAAATTGTTTTGTAATATTTCAAAAGTGCTCAATTTTTTTACATAAACTCTTTTTTAGCTTATTTAAAGTATTGAAATTTCAAAACTATCTTTATTTTATTATATGTTTAACTTGATTTATTCTTGTATATTAAAGCTTAACACTAGAAAGTTGTTTTACATTTTCCTAACCAAACAATCAACAACTTTTTCTATAAAAAGTATATTTCCAAAAGCTTTATTTTATTAAGCTTTATTTTTTTTATAAGCTTTACTCAAATAAGTTGTACCAAACAGATTTTAAAATGTTTCCAAAGAAGTTCTATTGGATCCAAGTGTTACTTACGCCAAACCTCAAGGACAAAATATTTATTAAAAAATATTTAATTTAATAAATAAACAAAGAAAATCAAATAAAATTGATCAAGTAACAATTCACACAATCTTGATGGATTGGTTGAGCTTATCTAAGTCAATAACTTGAAGCATTAATTTTGGATATCGACAAGTACGTACGGCCAAGATTAGAGAATTAAAAAGCAGTATATTAAATGGACTTAATTACATCATCACCCCCCGACTTTCAGTTAATGAAGTGTTCCCCTCCAATTTTGAGAAACTACCACTGATATTCCAATATAAACCATTCTTACTACTGTAATTTTAATTTCCAAAATATTAAGATATTGTTTAAATGACAGATTTAGCCATTAAATCAAATGACTTANTATTTATTAAAAAATATTTAATTTAATAAATAAACAAAGAAAATCAAATAAAATTGATCAAGTAACAATTCACACAATCTTGATGGATTGGTTGAGCTTATCTAAGTCAATAACTTGAAGCATTAATTTTGGATATCGACAAGTACGTACGGCCAAGATTAGAGAATTAAAAAGCAGTATATTAAATGGACTTAATTACATCATCACCCCCCGACTTTCAGTTAATGAAGTGTTCCCCTCCAATTTTGAGAAACTACCACTGATATTCCAATATAAACCATTCTTACTACTGTAATTTTAATTTCCAAAATATTAAGATATTGTTTAAATGACAGATTTAGCCATTAAATCAAATGACTTATCCTAATTTTCCTTATGAAAAATAACAAAGACAAAAATAGTCGGAATATGCTAGACTATCAAATCTAGTACCATATAACATAATCCAACATGCTTTAATTAAACTATTAAACTATATTGCTGAATACTAGACTATCGAGTTTTGTATAATCTACCATAGTCTAGTGTTATATATTAGCAACATATTATTTATTTTTTCATTAAGGGTTTAATTGGTAAGTCACTAGATTTTACAGCTATATTTATCCTTCAAATAAAACTTACACGTTTTGTAAAATTGTGGTTATTATACTTATATTTGTTCAAACCCCAATTTTCATATGTTTGGCCAAAACTTTTAGCCGTGACTAAAAATGTCAAAGGTTAATCCAAAATATTCTTTCTACCCTTTAAACTATTACATTTAAGTGATAGAAACACAATTCCAGGGTGATATTAGTTTGTATGAGAAAATTTGTATAAAAAGTTTGTAAGTATAATCTTACTCATCAATGTTCTAACTATGAAGCCCGTGTATATATATATAACCCTTTAATGGTAGGGATATTACTCACCATATTTTAAATTAAAATCACTTGTTTTAGGTGTGACATTTTGTATTAATGGGTTCCACTTTCCAGTCGTGTTAATTAAAGTATTTATATAAAGATAAAGAAGTATTTATCAATAGTTGTTATATCAAAAACTAAACATACTTTTAAATAGAATTCATACATTTGAAGAGAAAATAATTTATGGTAACGATCGACAATTGTTCTAATGTTATGTTAATGAACGTGATTATATAAAGGGAAGGAAATTTTAATCGATAACTATAATTACATCTATCCAATCATATCATGGGAAATACTATGTTGACAAACGAATCTCACAAACTCGACATAACGTTGAATTAATATTACCACATCAACTCACGCCTTTGACGAGATGTGAACGACCGTTTCTTAGGGCCGTTCATCATAGAATGAACGACCATTTAATGAGGAAGAAATGAATGTTCTATAGGAAGAATTGTCATTCCTCCAGGTGGAATGGCTATTCCTTAGAGATGGAATGGCAGTTCCTTGGAGATGGAATAGTCATTCCTCGTTCCTCATCCAAGGAACGGTTGTTCCATCGTCATTCATCATCCAAAGAACGATCATTCCATCCAAGGAATAACCGTTCGATCCAAGGAATGGTCGTTCCTCATTCAAGGATCGACCATTCCTCCATTCATAAAGGAATGATTGTTCGAAATCATTTTGCCACAGTTTTGTTGAGAATTACCAACTCAGCTATCATGATGAGATTTGTAAGAGAAAGTTTGTGATATATATTTGTCAATTGTCACCTATCTTTATTATATATAATTCTATATATAGACGTCTATCCAATCATATCTTGTAATATATATATATATATACACGTGGTACTTTACTGTTTATATGTGGTTCAATAAAATCTTGTTATATATATATTTTTCTTATCTATTTTTTTCATCTAACCAGCACCTAATTGATTGATTTTACATAAATACATAAAATTTGATTGGACTCTTAAGTTCGTCCAACCGAATACTTTAAACTTCTTTTTGTTTTTGTTTTTTTTTTTTCGTTTTCTTATCTAAAGATAATTGAAATTTGGAGTTGCCTTGCTACAAACAAGATTAGGTTAACAATTTCGCAGCTATACATGAGCAAGGCAAGTGATGTCATTAAAATAAAATGGTCACATTTGTAATATTCAAATAGAATTTATATTTAACGTTACAAATTTGATATATTATAACATTCGATGAAATTATCAAATTATAAAAATCTCAACAATTATTTTTCAATTACTATATGCACATTGTCACAAATCTAGAAATTATTATTTAAATATTATAAAATATTGACTGGTTGTTGTTATTGAATATAAACAAATTTGGTTTTATTTTATTTTTATAAAATATTGTCCATGTTTTAGGATAAAATATTTGTATAAACAAATAAAATAAAGTAAAAAACTTTGGTCTTTTTGTTTATTTTAATTAACAAAATATTTCGAAAAGAATTTAGAAGAAAAAAAGAGAAGCTAAATTCAAAAGACCTATAATTCATTTCTAACTCTACATGTATACATGCAATGGCTACTACCACAAAACATTCTACAAAGTCCACAACACAAATTTCTTTCTCATGCATTCTCCCTATTCCAATCCTTTTTTCCCCCCAAGTAAAACACTAAACTGAAAAGAAAAAAAAGCTAAATCCCCAAAAAGAGAGAAAAAAAAATCCCAATAATTTACATTGTACAACAATCACCTTCACCTCCTTGTTCTTTTCCTAGACCTACTACTTCCACCTCCCACCCCAACCTCACTCTCACCATTGTCTCTCCCTCTCTTTCCCGTCCTCTCCGGTGGGCTCACTGTTACCGATTTTTTTGGCGGACTTGCCGCCGATCTCTTCGGTGGCCGGCCAACTCCTCTCTTCATTCTTCTACTCTCTTCCCTCACCCCTCTTCCCCTTGAACTCCTTGTCACCCTCTCTTTTCCTGCATTTCTCTTCTTCCCCTTCCTCTTGTTCGCGTCCTCCTCTATTCTACTATCTTTGCTCTCATTCTCCGAATCATCTTCCTCTTTGTCGTCGTCATCATCATCATTGTCGTTTTCCGTCACTTCACTCGGCGAATTTTGCTTCATTCTTTTCAAGAAACTGGCTGCCCCTTGCTTCTTTCTCACGGCAATTTCTTTCTTGTCCATCTTAACCTCTAAAGCATCATGAGAACTAAGCTCATTACCACCATATTGATGTTTAACCTCTCCTCTCTTGTTGCTGTTTCTTAAATTCCTCCGCCCCGAAACCGATCTTTCACTACTCCTTTTCTTCTTTGTACCACCCTTCTCCTCAATATCAACAAAAGAACCATTGATCTTCTTCTCATTGACCTTCGGTTTTTCCTCGATTTCTCTTTCTTTCTTTTCACCTTTTCTACCAGCAGCATTCTCCAAAGCTCCTTTCGCAGAGTTTCGCTTACCACACATGACCATGGTGGAAGCTCTGCTGGGTTTTGAAAGTGAAACAAGTAGTTCTTTTTGTGGTTTTTGTTGTTGTTGTTGTCGTTCAGGCTCAGGTTTAACAGCAGGAGTTTGAGGTTTCCGGAGCTTGGCAGTCATTTCTTTGGCAACAAGAGCCCGGAGTTCTAGTGCAGCAGCATATTCTTGGGAGCTTTTTCTGAAGAAAATTATGAAATTGTTGAATAAGATTAAGACATCTCTGAAGAATCTCTGAATACAGTCAGAGTAAAGCCCTCTATCAAGCCTGGATTGAATTGTTTGAAGATCTATGTGTTGCCTTATCAACTTTTTGTACCTTTCAGATTCCTGCAAAATAATATTATACATAGAATCTTAGCCAAATTCAACAGCTGATAATTACATGAACAAGTATGAATTTTGCAATTAATAATTAATATAAACAATAATAATAATAAGGTCTTGACGAAATTCTCTGAGGACACGTGGATCTACATTCTATCGTGATCTAATTTACATTCTAATATTAAATTCCAATAATTTGATTTTTATATGAGATTGTGATCAATTATTAATAAAAATTAGCAACATGATTATATGTCCTAAGAGTTTTAAAACTCAATTGATCCTATATAAAGAAAGAATTCTAAAGGAAAAAGAATTAAATTCTGCCCGACATGTTAGAAGGCTAATTTTGTAATTTACCGATGCTGAGTAGGTAGCCATCAGATCGTAGCTTCTTGGACTATGAGGTAAATTAGACTTCAGAGCGAAAGAGAACTAAATTCTACGTGAGGGTAACTTGGTAGTTTACTAATGTTGAGAGTACTGGGTCAAGATGTAAAACCATCTTGAGAGGGAATAAAAACCTTACCCCCCTGTAATGTTACCGGAGGATTGGTAGCCCCTTAGATCAAAGCTTTTTGGACCAATCCCAGAAAACTGGGAAAAGATGGTCCAACCTGAGGTGGGATCGGGTGCGAGTGGATATTCCATGTGAAGTATAAACCCAATCAGCTGATCAAAGGCCTCGAATCCCCGTAAGTTGGGGGTTGATACCCTAGTGTTGGAGGACGTAAATAAAATAATTAGAAAAGCACAAGCAGAACAGTGAATTAATTATGGAACGGAATGTCCCACGGGAGCAAGAAAGAAGGAAAAGGTCGTGACACAGAAGAGCTATTCAACGGGAATCAGTTTTTCAGTCAGTAAGTAATGATACATCATACATATAACGCTTCTTCTCTCTGTTTGTTACAGTCAATAGTTACAGTTCCAGAGAGAATGAACCGAAAGGGGTAACAACAATTTCATGTTTTTTAACCCTTCATTTACACGTAAGCACACATGTCATCTCGTCAACAGCACACAATTGCTGTACCACCTGNCTTAGATCAAAGCTTTTTGGACCAATCCCAGAAAACTGGGAAAAGATGGTCCAACCTGAGGTGGGATCGGGTGCGAGTGGATATTCCATGTGAAGTATAAACCCAATCAGCTGATCAAAGGCCTGGAATCCCCGTAAGTTGGGGTTGATACCCCAGTGTTGTATTTGACAAGAGAAGAGGACGTAAATAAAATAATTAGAAAAGCACAAGCAGAACAGTGAATTAATTATGGAACGGAATGTCCCACGGGAGCAAGAAAGAAGGAAAAGGTCGTGACACAGAAGAGCTATTCAACGGGAATCAGTTTTTCAGTCAGTAAGTAATGATACATCATACATATAACGCTTCTTCTCTCTGTTTGTTACAGTCAATAGTTACAGTTCCAGAGAGAATGAACCGAAAGGGGTAACAACAATTTCATGTTTTTTAACCCTTCATTTACACGTAAGCACACATGTCATCTCGTCAACAGCACACAATTGCTGTACCACCTGCTTACGGACCCCACTTTAAGCCCCTAATAACCGTTATAAAAATACTCCGATTAATTTAAAACACCGTGTTTCGCTATTCCCAAAAATCAATTATAGTCTATTCAATTTAAAATATTTGAACTTTCTTAACCTCTAAATTTATTAATTTAATTAAACATTCTTAACCATAAAAGTTATAAATTAACAAAAACATCTATATTCACCTCTATAATTTAAACAGCTGATGACCAACTGTCGACATTTAATAGATAAATAAGAGTGTCTTTATTTTTTTAAACTTCTATTATAAAAAATGTTTAACTAAATTAACAAATATAAAAAATTAAAAAATAATCCAACAAAACACGTTTTTAAATTTAAAGTTTATTCTCCTAATAATAATTCAACTCAACTTTTTAAAAATACTATTCAAAATAACAAAACAAACACAAATTTCTTTTTATTAACAAGGTTGCATTAAATAACACAAATCCCTTCAAATTTTCTGAAATTATAAAAATATTTCTGTTAAAATAAACGGAAAAAGGGAAAATTCAATATATATAAGTCAATCCATACCCGTACAACTTTAAATGACTCACAAGATGTACACCAGGAAGAAAAATGGAAATTATTTAAAAAAACTCTCTGAAGAATAGTTTTAACCACCAAATTTAAAGTATATATCTCGAATACTCAATTTATCTGTTGGTTTACGATTTTTCACCAACGATAAAAGATAATAAAATATTTGATTAAATTCACGCACAATAAATACTATAAGATTTTGTATTTTAACATTTGAAAACGCTTATAAATGAAAATCTGAATTTTTTTCAGAAAATGCCGACGAGAATTTCTTTTTGAATTAAATTTTTCACTAGTCAAAAACAATATTAAATGTTGACTAACTCTTAAATAAATGAATAAAGTGGAAAAAATGAGCAAAATTTAAATTAAACAATTTAAACTAATAGATTACAAATTCACCCATTTATTAGGTTTGACTTTTGATTTTTAACCATTAAATCAACATAAAAGAATTAGATAACATCATGAATGTACGAAATCGTGATACGTAGAATACACGACCCAAGACTTTTTTTCAGCCATTGGATTCTCGTAACTGCAAGGTCAATCTAACAGTTGGTACTCACCAAACCCAACTATACAAACAAATAACACGACGTCGTCCCCTTCCAACCAGGTCCAAATCCGAAACAACGTGGGCTTTTACCAAGTTAAAGCTAAAGATAATTCTACCACTCAAAATCAGTTCTAAATATAGCAAAGACCAGGCGGCCAAAAGGACCAAAATATAAATATTACACCAAAGACACGTAGATAAGGCACAAACTTTTTTGGCTTGGAAAGTTACACATGCAAAATCACTTTCTTTTCTTATTTTCATTATTTTATATTATTTTATTCTATATTGTATGTTCCAGCGCGATATCAGCCAAGATTGGAGTAGGTGAAAATTTCATGCTAAATTTTTTTAAAGTAAGATTTTTAGAGTAAGAGATATTCTATATCACATAATCTTTTTAAAGGGTATTTTTTTTTTTTTTTACACAAAATTTCAATCATTGATCGAGATTTAATCTCATTTATACCACTGAATCTTAACCATTTAAAGCTAATTAATCTTATTTCTTTAATTTATTAAAAAAAAAAAAAACCCAAAAGTTATCACTTTAACCGTACTCCTAAGCCAACGTTTTCCAAAAGCCCGGTAATTTGAGACCCACTTCCATATGTGAAAATGCATCCCGACCGTCGATTTTCTAAACCCGACCCTCACATGCATTAACACGATAACTTTTTTATGCAATTGCGATGTAATGTAACATTTTTTTTAAGGACTAAAATACCCAAGAAACCTTTTCTCTTGACAAAAAAGTCGCCCCAATGATGTAAAATGCAAGGCTGTGATTAGTCGAGCTCGGGTCAAGCGTGTTCGTGTCAGAGCTTAGGTTTTTAGTTTTTACTAATTAATTTTCCTTTTTTTTTTTTTAAATAAGACAGGATTTAATTTTAATTTTTTTAAATAAAGAATATTCGAATTGGAATGTACCTGGCTTCGAAGCCGCCGCTCAAAGTGTGAGCCGAGCCGGTGCGACCGTATGATCTCAAGAAACCTAACTAACGGCTCCGATTTCACGGCCAACACCTTTTTCGTGGCGGGAGAAACCTCCTCAACATCGGGCTCCTCGCCACTGCTACTACGACGCCGTTTTTTGTTGTTTGACAAACTAGCCGAGCTCTGTACATCGCTGCTCTGCTTCGATGCCACCCCAACTTCTTTTCCCTCCCTCTTTGAATCGTCCCACAACTCGTTCGACTCACTGAGTCCACTCGTTTTATTATTCTTGTTAATAGTTTCCATTTTCTCCTCCGACACCGTTTTGTCATTATCCACGTCATCATCTTCTTCGTCGTCCTCCTTGACATTTCCGTTTAATTTACCGTTTGAAGACCAATCTCGATCCCGGTCTGGTCCACTTCCGGTTCGAACCGGATCCGGATCGGTTTCCCCATCCGGTTCATGTTTTACTTTCGGTTCTTTCTTCTTCTCGCCTTCCGCGACGTCGTTTTTAAGTCGTTTCCTGCTCCTCGTTTCCTCTGCTTTTTGAGTCGTGGAATTGGATTCGTTGAACGATCGGTTCTCACGCTCGTCCGATTCGTCGCCGTCCGCGGAGGAGAATTTACCGGCGATGATATGCGGCGAGGCCTTCCTCTCTCTCTCCAGATCTGCTTCCTCCGCCTTCATGCTCTTCTCTCTCTCCTCCTCCAATCTCTTCACCTTCAATTCCAAAGACCTGCAAAAACCGAATAAAAAAAAACGACACGTCGTTCCATAGATCTCAATGAAAACTGAAAATCTCTCACTCTCAGATCTAAGAAAAATGAATTACACGATCGAAACGTCGCGTCGTTGAACCTCGTCGCGCAGCTCCTGAACACGAATCTGTCTGAGCTGGTCAACAAGCGGAACCAAACTAGTCGACTCGGCGTCGTTTGAAGCCATGAACCGTCGTTTAAGATCACGAAACTTGTCCTTACAGCTCTCTGGAGTGAGAGACGCCAGGCTCGAACTTCGGTTGGCTACTTCCATGGCTATGGAGTCCCAACTCTTGGTCCCGTGACGGTTCACGGCGCACGCTAACAATAACTCCTCCAACGGCCCCCACCGCTGGTGTTCTTGTTGCTGCTGCGACGACGACGTCGTTTCTTGTTCTCTAGCCATGAAACGAAAGTAATACCACTACAACTACCGCCACGTCGACGACGCTGCTCATCTCATGTCATGGCGTGGTTTCAAACCTTCATCATCATAATAATCGAAAACGATTTCTTCTTCGTCATCATTTAGATTATCGTTTTAGGGTTTTGGCCTTGCCGTTTTGAATGGGTTTTTTTGTTTTGTTGTTTTTTTTGTATTTTATTTTTTTCCTTATATTCCGTTCGTTGTTGATTATATGTTTTATGTTTTGCTTTTGTTTTTGTTTTTTTAAATAAAAATGAGATTTGGAGATTAATGTTTATATTTATAGAGAGGGAGTGTGTTGTGTTGTGTATTTGTGCCTCTGTTTTCGATTTTCCTTTCTCTTGGCGGTTCGGGTCTGGTCTGTTTTTCATTTCGTACCAGGGATTATTGGGTCTCAGATTACTATAATGCCCTTATGAGAATTCACTTATGATCTTTAAAGGAAACCATAGAGGGGCAAAATAGTAAAATTTCATTTGTTTCAATAAATTATTTTTTCGAAATCCGTTTATTTATTTAAAAACTTTGACTTACAGTACCATCTAATATAAATGTTAAAAGAAATTTCAAAATTGGATCAAATTATTCTTAATGATAAAACGGTAAAATCATATCAATTATATTGCAAATCATATAAATACAATAAATAAATGTATTAAAATTTTGCTTCTAACGAATACATTATAATAGAGTTTAAAAATAAAAAAATATTATTTTTATTTTAGCCCATATATCTTTAAGTATAATCAAATATATCAAAATAATGAAATGAGCCTTTGTAAGATATGTTATGTGTTAAAAGTATTTGAACATGAGACTTTTTTTTATGAACTTTTAATACAATATTGTTTTATACAATTTTCAATTAATAAATTGTCTACTTTAAAGTTGTAAAATATATAAAATTTTCCTTTTAAAAAAAAAATTATTCATTTAAAATCATTTTTGTTCATAAATGAAAAAATAAAATATTTTCACCTAGCAATAATATTGGAAGTTATTTTACGATCACAGCTCTAAGATAACACATGTCACCGCCTAGTACACCATGGTTGGAGTTTTATTGGGACCCATTTTAATTGGATTATTTTAAAATATGATCAAAGGGTCCTGAGCGGTTGCGATGTTGCCACGTCAAATCCAAGGGTTATTCGTTGTAATATTGAAGTGGTCACAGTCTCACAGACCTCTGAGATTGAATGTTGACCGTCAATTCGTGGGACCCTTTTTATCTCGATTGTTTAACCGGCGTGGCTCTTATATTTGGATGAAAATAATGTTATGTTTTAATATATTCATTGTATGATTTAATTAAAAAACTAGAATCAACATTTTTTTTTTCTTTTCTTTTGAGGGAAGAATCAAACAGTTTATTTTTTTGTTGATTATATTATATGATTAAATGGTTAATCCAAATTTGAAAGCCAAGTAAACAAAAAAAGAAAGATGAGGTGGTGTTACGATGTTACCATTTCAACCTAAAAAGCAAATCAGTGAAAGCTACAAAAGGAAAAAAAAGTGATATTGTGTTGTATTTAAAATTCAACTTAACACGGGCCGCAAGAAAATTTATAAAAAAATAAGTTTCGGAAAATTAAATTATAATAGCTTTTAAAATAGCTTTGAATTGATATGAAATTTAGTTAAAAGATATTTGTTTAATTGTCGTAGTAAGTCAATAATCCTATTGATTCGATATTTTAACAATTGCATGGATATTGAATTAATTTGCCTTTTCAAGAAATGTTTACATGTGTCTAATCCGGTTTCAAATTAAAGATTCATATGATTAGGTATCTTTAAATCTTAATTAATGATGTATTGAGTCAGATAAATTATGTAAATCCTAATACACGTGGCTCTGCTGTGTTACAATCAACGTGAGAAACGTTACTTAACTGATCCTTGTAATGTTATATACAGTAATAAGGTTATGACTTGACTATCGGTTATGACTGTCAATTTATTATTTTAAGATCGAGATACTTTCCTGATTTAATCTTTTACCTATATATTTGTCGTAATTATATTGATACTAATGCTCTTAAGAAACAATTAATGCTTTGGATCCATTATCCATATCATCTTGCATAATCACACAGTTATGAAGCTAAAATTCTTTTCTTATGATTGATAGATAATAATAATTAAAAAAAATCAATTTTTGTGAATAAAAATTGACAGTACTAAATATCCGAAAAACTTTGATAAATTCATGAGAAATATAAGTTTAGTAAAATTAAATTATAATATATTTTGAAACAGCTTTCGGATACAATTATTAAAGCAAGTGCAAAATCAAATAAAAAAGTTAACCTAAAACAAAAATTTAAATATATATTAAACACGTTTTTAAATGTTAAAAATTTTAATTGTATTTTTATACATTATTTGAAAAGAACAAATCAGAAAAAACAAAAACTACCTATAGATAACCAAGTGGTTTGATAAAGACTCTTAGACGTATTATTCAAGAGGTATTGAGTTCGAATCTCTCATCGGTTACTAATTAAGGTAGCTACCGGAGTTCTTACTGGGTCGATAGTTCCCAGATCCCGAAAGATTAATTGAGGTATGTGTAAGTTGGTCCGGATACCCCCAATCATAAAAAAAAAACCACACACTCAAAGGTAACTTTGTTGTGTTATCTAGTACTTGAAAAAGGAAATGGATGGTAATATTATTTGTTCACAATTATCATTCAATGGATATGAAAAATAGTTAAAGATATTTGTTTAATTGTTATCGTAAGTCGATAATGTTATTGAGTCAATACTTCGACAATTGCATGTATATTGAATTAATTTGCCTTTTCAAGAAATGTTCACATGTGTCTAACCCAGTTTCAAATTAAAGTTTCATAACTTCGTATACTTATGTATCTTTAAATCTCAGTTAATGATGTATTGAGTCAAATAAATGATGTAAGTCCTACACGTGGCTCCGTTGCGTGGCAATCGACGTGAGAGACATTACTTAGTTGATCCTTATAAATATTATACAATAATAAAGTTGTGTCTTATGATTGTTAATTTATTAGTTTAAGATCGAGATACTTTCCTAATTTAANAAATATAATCAAATATATCAAAATAATGAAATGAGCCTTTGTAAGATATGTTATGTGTTAAAAGTATTTGAACGAGATACTTTTTTTTATGAACTTTTAATAAAATATTGTTTTATACAATTTTCAATTAATAAATTGTCTACTTTAAAGTTGTAAAATATATAAAATTTTCCTTTTAAAAAAAATTATTCATTTAAAATCATTTTTGTTCATAAATGAAAAAATAAAATATTTTCACCTAGCAATAATATTGGAAGTTATTTTACGATCACAGCTCTAAGATAACACATGTCACCGCCTAGTACACCATAGTTGGAGTTTTATTGGGACCCATTTTAATTGGATTATTTTAAACTATGATCAAAGGGTCCTGAGCGGCTGCGATGTTGCCACGTCAAATCCAAGGGTTATTCGTTGTAATATTGAAGTGGTCACAGTCTCACAGACCTCTAAGATTGAATGTTGACCGTCAATTCGTGGGACCCTTTTTATCTCGATTGGTTAACCGGTGTGGTTCTTATATTTGGATGAAAAAAATGTTATGTTTTAATATATTCATTGTATGATTTAATTAAAAAACTAGAATCAACATTTTTTTTTTCTTTTCTTTTGAGGGAAGAATCAAACAGTTTAATTTTTTATTGATTATATTATATGATTAAATGGTTAATCCAAATTTCAAAGCCAAGTAAACAAAAAAAGAAAAGATGAGGTGGTGTTATGATGTTGCCATTTCAACCTAAAAAGCAAATTAGCGAAAGCTACAAAAGGAAAAAAAAGTGATATTGTGTTGTATTTAAAATTCAACTTAACACGAGCCATAAGAAAATTTATAAAAAAATAAGTTTCGGAAAATTAAATTATAATATCTTTTCAAATAGCTTTCAATTGATATGAAATTTAGTTAAAAGATATTTGTTTAATTGTCATAGTAAGTCGATAATCTTACTGATTCGATATTTTGCATGAATATTGAATTAATTTGCCTTTTCAAGATATGTTTACATGTGTCTAATCCGGTTTCAAATTAAAGATTCGTATGATTATGTATCTTTAAATCTTAATTAATGATGTAAATCCTAGTACACGTGTCGTTGTGTTACAATCAACGTGAGAGACGTTATTTAACTAATCCTTGTAATGTTATATAGGATAATAAGATTGTAACTTAGACTATCAGTTATGATTGTTAATTTATTATTTTAAGATCGAGATCCTTTCTTGATTTAAGCTTTTACCTATATATTTGTCGTAATTGTATTGATACTAATGTTCTTAAGAAACAATTAATGCTTTGGATCCCTTATCCATATCATCTTGTATATCACACAGTTATGAAGCTAAAATTCCTTTCTTATGATTGATAGATAATAACAATTAAAAAAAAAAACTATTTTTGTGAATAAAAATTGACAGTATTAAATATCCGAAAAACTTTGATAAATTCATAAAAAATATAAGTTTAGTAAAATTTAATTATAATATATTTTGAAACAGCTTTCGGATACAATCATTAAAGCAAGTGCAAAATCAAATAAAAAAGTTTACCTAAAACAAAAATTTTAATATATATTAAACACGTTTTTAAATGTTAAAAATTTTAATTGTATTTTTATACATTATTTGAAAAGAACAAATCAGAAAAAACAAAAACTCCCTTTAAGTGACCGAGTGGTTTGATAAAGATTCTTAGACGTATTATTCAAGAGGTATTGAGTTCGAATCCCTCATCGGTTACTAATAAAGGTAGCTACCGGAGTTCTTACTAAGTCGATAGTTCCCAGGTCTCGAGAGATTAGTTGAAGTATGTGTAAGCTGGTTCAGATACCCCCAATCATTTAAAATAAAAAAAAAAAAAACACACACACACATACACACTCAAAGGTAACTTTGTTGTGCTATCTAGTAATCGAAAAAGGAAATGGATGGTAATATTATTTGTTCACAATTATCGTTCAATGGATATGAAAAATAGTTAAAGATATTTGTTTAATTGTTATCGATAATATTATTGAGTCAATACTTTGACAATTGCATGGATATTGAATTAATTTGCCTTTTCAAGAAATGTTCACATGTGTCTAACCCGGTTTCAAATTAAAGGTTTGTAACTTCATATACTTATGTATCTTTAAATATCAGTTAATGATGTATTGAGTCAAATAAATGATGTAAGTCCCACACGTGGCTCCGTTGTGTGGCAATCGACGTGAGAGACGTTATTTAGTTTATCCTTATAAATATTATACAACAATAAAGTTATGTCTTAACGATCAGTTATGATCGTTAATTTATTAGTTTAAGATCGAGATACTTTCCTAATTTAATCTTTTACCTATATATTTGTTGTACTTATATTGGTACTAGTATTCTTAAGAATCAATTAATGCTTTGGATCCATTATCCATATAATCTTGCATCACATAGATATGAAACTAAAATTCCTTTTCTTGTGATTAATAATAATAATAACAATAAATCAATCTATTTTTGTGAGTAAAAATAAAAAGTACTAAATATCCGAAAAACTTTGATAAATTCATGAAAAATATAAGTTTAGTCAAATTAAATTATAATATATTTTGAAACAGCTTTCGGATACAATTATTAAAGCAAGTGCAAAATCAAATCAAATAGTTTTAACCTAAAATAAAAATTTTAATATATATTAAACACGTTTTTAAATGTTAAAAAATTCAATTGTGTTTTGTTTTGTATACATTATTTGAAAAAAACAAACCAAACAAACACTGCCTCTGGGTGGCTAATGATTCGATAAAGACTCTTTAATGTATTACTTAAAATGTTTTGAGTTTCAGTTCTTCATCGGTTGTTAATAAGGGAAGCCACTAGAGCTCTTACTCGACTGATAGTTTAAGGGTTCCAATGGATTAGTTGAGGTGTGTGTAAGCTGGTCCGAACACTCATAATCATAAAATAATAAAAAAGCGCACACACACACATAGGTGATTTTTTTGTGTTATCTAGTAATTGAAAAAGGAAACGGTAGGTAATATTATTTGTTTACAATTATCGTTAAATGGATATGAAAAATAGTTAAAGATATTTGTTTAATTTTTATCATAAGTTGATAATGTTATTGATTCAATACTATAACAATTGCATGGATATTGAATTAATTTGCCTTTTCAATGTCTAACTTGGTTTCAAATTAAAGGTTTATATAATTATGTATCTTTAAATCTCAATTAATGATGTATTGAGTAAGATAAATAATATAAGTCTCACACGGGGCTCCGTTGTGTGACAATCAAAGTGAGAGACGTTACTTAGCTGATCCATGTAAATGTTATACAGTAATAAGATTATGTCTTGTTAATTTATTATTTTAAGATCGAGATACTTTCCTGACTTAAGCTTTTACCTATATATTTGTCATACTTATATTAGTACTAATATTCTTAAGAAATAATTAATGCTTTAGATCCATTATCCATATCATCTTGCATAAGCACAAAGTTATGAAACTAAAATTCCTTTCTTATGATTGATAGTTAATTAAAAAAAAATTAAAATGAATCTATTTTGGCGAATAAAAATAGAAAGTACTAAATATCGGAAAAACTATGATAAGTTCATGAAAAATATATGACCAAATTAGTAATATACAAGTATGGTATGGGATAAAATCATATCATTGTATTAACAATGATATCAACACTAATAATCATTACACTTTTTATGATAATGACAAAAAAGGAGTCAATAATATTACTAAACTCCTAACTTTACCTACCCTTTGATAACCGTTAAATAATGACAACCAATGAATTATATCAGCTTTTCTCTCATTGACCATTTCGGGTTAAGAAGAAGTGAAATTACCCTTTTCTCTATAAAAATAAGAACGCGGTGCGTTATGTGGTATGAAACAGGAAAGAAGGGATTTTATAATTGAGGTTTTAAATAAGATAATATTCTGATACGATAACTCGTAATTGGTTTTCAATAAATTTTTTCGCTTGATTGATTATAAGTTAACTAATTATAAATTGTCATATCGAGATTATGAAAGAAAGTTTACAAAATTTGGTTATGAACCAATATTTATTGTTTCATTTTTCATATTACAACAGTAATAAGAATGAGAGGTGATAAACTTTTTATCATCGTGACGAGGAGCTATTTTTTCAATATTGTTACTACCCTTTCAATAATAACCGTATAGTTTTCGGAAGAAACAAACAGTAGTAATCGATGGGCTGGAGCCGGAAACATTTTCGAGCCAGTAACGTTAGCTGTTAAGAAGAAACTGGTAACTTTGCCAGCCCGATAACTTACCATTCCCACTCGGTTTGGTCCATTGATCCATTCCCACACAAATATCCAAACCAAAGCCCAATCTTAAGCCCATCCGAAAAAATCCAATCATGTAAATTCACTGCGCGGGAACATCAACCTCCAAATTTTTAACCAAAAACAAAAAATAAAAGAACCCTAACATATGAAACAGTGAACTTAAAAGAGTCAATAACAATATTATCCCTTAGGTATAATTAAATAACAAGAATTACTTTCAGATTATAGAAATAACAAAAATCTTCCTACCATTAATATTTGGACGTTAAAATAAACGGTATAAGGGCAATCAGGTAAATATATGTTAAATCATTCACTTATAATATCTAACAGTAAATTAGCGACTCATTAACGATACGTGTTTTTTGTTATTACTGAAACCTCAAGAAACTATTTGTCATTTTATGAAAACTCAGGGGGGTCGAAAGGATAAGTTAAAACTTTAAAAGCACAAGATTTTCCCTCAAATTTGAAGCTTCTTAAATCTCACTCTCTCTCTCTCTCTCAAAATTTGAATTCTAAAACTCACGTTTTCTCTCTCAAATTTCTCAACAATTTTCTTTTCATTCTTGATTTTCTTGGAGAAATTCGAAGTCGAAGCCATGAGAAGAGCAGCGAAGCGAGAGACGGGGAACAGTAGCCGTAGTAGTAGAGAGCGAGTTAGCGACAAGACGGAGCAACTCAGGTCCGTGAAGCGCGAGAAAGTGAGTCATATCCGAGTCGACTTGGGCGCCGGTGATGAATCGACTCCGTCGAGTCAACAAGATACGGTCCAGCGTAGGGTTCTCCGGTCGAAGTACCTTGCTGTAATGAACAAGATCAACGGTAGCATTTTGCGTTTTAAAATTTAAATTATTTTCTTAAATTTATCTTCAACGATTTTTTGTTTTGTTTTGTTATTTTTTATGTTATTATAATGACTTTTTTTCCTTTTCAGATCAACGGGATGATTTGTCGAAAATAGATTCTCTGAAGTTCAATACAATCTTTAACGAGGTTGAGAATTTGCATCAATTAGGTAATTGATTATTTACATGTGAAGATGTTTAATTTGCAAGAAATTTAAATCTAGGAAAATTAAAAGAAAATTTGAAAAATTTAAATTTTGTTTCTGCTTTGGGGTTGTATGTTAATATTTTTATTATTTTGATATAAAAAAGAAAATTATGTAGTTAGTAATAAAGTGTTTCATATCATTGAAATCCATTGATTTTATTAGTAGAGGGAATTGCCTTAGCATTTCTCTTGGAATTTATTGTTTCTCTCTCTTTTGTATTTATCGTTTTGAAGAAAAAATACATATTTTGAATGTAATATAATGTTACTAAGTAATGTTACAAGTTATGAAATAGGATGGGTTATTGAAATCCATTATTTTTAATAGTAGAGGGGTTTGCCTTAGCCTTTCTCTTTGAGTACATTTTTTTTAGAAAATTTTTAAATTGGGACTTTTCGTGTAATGCCCAAATGGGTTTGCAGTGCAGAAGCCAAGGGAACAGGTAGCAGATGCAGAAGCACTGTTGGATATTGCTAACGCATTGGTGAATTCTGTTCAGTCACAATCCAATGAGGGAGTTACACCAACGGATTTTGTCAGTTGTTTGATCTCTGAATTTGGGCAACCCAATGGGGGGAGAGTAGCCTCCCAAGAGAATGCCCAGATATCAATCAATTGGAAAGATATTGGCCTTGCTATCTCACCGTTTTTATCAATATGCCATGGTTGTTGCACCATGTGAGTTTTATCTTAATCTTTATTGATACGATAATAATGTGTTTTGGGGTCTCACTAGCATTCCCATCCGTAAGGTTTCTCAAATTGGAGTTTTGTAAAGTAAAATGTGATATCTTTCACAATGAATACTAGATTAGTAACCAAATATATAATTCATTACTGTAAACTACAACTAATATACCTGTGTTTTTGTTTTCTTCTAATCTTTTTCTCTTTGATGTATGTTAACATGTTGGGTTTTGCTTTACTTTGTGTTATTTGGTGAAGGGTTGGGCCTATGAATACTGAGGTGAAACAAAGGAAGGTTGCTGTTCGCAGAAAGCGTGAAAAGCCTACTCAAACTGCAAGACCTGAGGAGGTGAAATTGCCTCTTATTTTTTATTCCCCTTTTTGGTGCTCATTTATGGAATATTGTTATTGTGATGAGCTGGGGTATGCTCTGGCCATGAAGAGTTCTTTCATCAATGAGATTGATGCTGGTGATGTGGATATCAAGTGTAATTTGATAGGTGGCATAACAGTGTTATTTTTTCGGGAATTTGTGAGGCAGAAGAGTTGGAGAGGGGGATTTATCCTGCTTTAGTAATGTATAGTGGCATAAGTTGAATTTTCCTTTTTCAAACCTGCATGATCTGATTGTATTATTTTTTAAACAATATATCAGACAGAAAACATAAAATGGTCATGAAGTTCAGATGACTTAGTAGAGGTTACCATCTTCTTTGGGAGAGGTTTTAGCTATATTTTTTATGTATATGATTGCATACATGTATCACTGCTTGAGTGCAGTTGTCTGAAAAATACTTGCATGGGGTTTATGCTCAATTTCCTCTTTTCTCTGTTCTCAATTTTGCATTCAGTTTTATGTGTAATTTGCCAACTTGAATGGATTATGAGTTACTCTAATGTAGAATTGGACATTGAATCCTTGAAGTTATTCTCTGTTATGCTTTCACAACTGTAGCAATTTTCATAATTTATGGTTTCTGTACAACAGGTTGATAACAGTGAGGCAGATAAGAAAACAGATACAGATAAAAATATGTCAACAATGTTTGACATCTTAAGAAGGAAGAAACGTGTTAGACTTGAAAGTTTGATTCTCAATAGAATGTCATTTGCTCAGACTGTTGAGAATATGTTTGCCCTATCATTCTTAGTTAAAGATGGTCGCATTGAAATAGCTGTTGATGAAAATGGCTCTCATTTAGTTGGTAAGCTATATACAGCAATCAGTTCAAAATTTTAGTATTTTAATATTTATACCATCTGTGCTTGGGAAATTATTTTTTTTATTTTTTTTTCAGCACCTAGGAATGCTCCTGGTGCCGATGCTGTTTCGTCTGGCAACGTCACATATCAGCATTTCGTCTTCAGATTTGATTATAAGGATTGGAAGGTATGTTATAGGAACCTGTTCTGATGAGTGATAATGCTGTATTAGGTGTTTCTATTATTGATCTCAGTTCTGAAACATAAGTTGTTTGGCCTCTTAATATGGAATCAATGAAGGTATAATCGGTCATGTGACCTATGATTTGGTGGTTTGAAGCATCTTCCAATTTAAGTATAGGTTTATGTAAGATGAATATTAAAAATTATTCATCAATAACTTTGGCAGAATTCTTAAAGAAGGTGAAATTTATGGTTAATGGAGATATGCTATAACTTTTCTTCGTAGCATATGCATCATTATTATATAAAATGTTTAAGTTCATTTTTCTTCGGTTTCTCATGTTAACTACTTGTTTCCCCTTAATCCAAACTTCATAATACTTGTTAAACAGTTAATGATGGATGCGGTGCCTGCCGGTCAGGAGCTGATGCCACATAGGGAAAAGTCAAACTCTTTTGGTGTTTCTCAGGCAGAACCAGCAGCATTCAACTCTCAAGCAGCAGCATTACGCACAACTCCAATCAAGAAATTATGCAGGAACCGTGGCCTGGTAATACGAGAGGAATCAGTTGTTGAAGATTCGCCTGAAGTTGATGATGCTCCTGCTGGTGGAAGAGCCACCAGAATGCTCAGATGTAAGCGTAAACTCATCTGAAGAAGAGGCTTTGTTTGACAACTTGCCATGAACTGGTAGCTGCATATTTTTGTAGAGTTTTGTCATGTACATATGGGCAGGTAAATCCAAAACCGATAATCTTATTTTGTAGATTATTTAACTGCTGATTCTGTGCCATAACGTTTTAAATTATAAGATACCATCTTGAAGAATGCCTTTTTGTGTAAATAGTATGGCACAACTAATTTTGTTCACCAACTAGGGTTAAATTTCAAGTGATTGAAATTTGTTACATTTTTGTATAAAGATTGGTTTTGTTTTGTGTCAAAATTTTGTATTCTCAAAACAATTAGCAATTTCCTTGTGCACGATCTCAGATTATTGTGCTTTCAAGCTTGTTTGAAATGAAGTCATAAAAATTCACCTTCTGAGCATATCATATTATCATTAGGGTGTGCTTTTATTGATTCAATAATGTTTTTTATTAAATGAAGTTGATAAACATTAATCTTTTGTGGACATCGAATTATAGATAGAATTGATTTTTATTGATATCATAATATCAATGGGGTGTGATGTTATTGATTTGATAACATTTCATAAGACGAAAATTTATCTTTTGTGGACTTTGAGTTATAGATAGAATTTACTGTTATTGATTTGATAACTTTATTGGATTGAATATTCAAGTCACGCGATTGTGTTTGTGTTTTGTTTAAATGGTAACATGGAGCGTTTTATTGAATGTGTTGGCAAGTGATTCTTTTGTCCCTTAAATTTTGATTATTGTGCCAATTGAATTGATTCTGTTTGGAGATAATGAAGAATTATTGACATTAGTTGCCCTTAAAAAAGGAATCGATCTCATCTAATAGATACCAGATTTCTTGTATTATACTTGCCCTTTATTATAGTTGACTTTAGAATATATAAAATGCCTCAATATTCAAATTCATAAGAAAATCATCTATTTTTAGATATTGTTAAAAATTAATCAAGTCAAATAGGAACGTATATATCCTTTCTGTCGATACCGTTATAAACTTATAACTATGTTAACTCCTATAGTTGAAATGACTACTTTACCCCATAAAACAATTTCTATTAAACTTGGGGAACAACCGAACAAGACCATTGGCTTTTTTTAATTTGAACTGCCTTTAGAAATAATAATATTATTTTATATTATTAAATATAGAAGAGTAATACTATATTAATAACTTTTTTTCATGAATTTTTTTTTTACAATCTTGATGTAATAGTTTGTGATTAATCAATTTTCAATTAATTAATAGGATTCATGTGAGATCTATTGTAAAATGATTAATTGTGAATTATTGTATCAGAGTGAGAGAAAGTTTATGAGAAAAGTTTGTCGGTGGTGTAGTATTATTTAATATAAAATATTAATTATAACAGTAAATTACTTGCTGAACAGATATTGGTCAATGTAAATTAAAAAGATAGTTTTTATAAAGGAAACTTTTGTGTGTTTAGTCTTTTTGTGAGTAGTTAGGTTTTGGAAATCTCATCAACTCAATATTTAAATTTATTAACTAATTTTATCAATTCAATATTCAAATATATCAATAAATTTTATCAATTCAATCTTTAAAAAAATATTAATTTTTTGATATTATTTACAAATTTTGGATGTTTGATTGAATTTATATGAATAGTGAAAATGTCATTTTTGTACAAATTTAAACAGAATATTTTAATAGTTTGTAGGGTGACATTTCTTAAATTAACGAGTGTTTACTAGAACAAGGTTAAAGTTAAACACATCAAGGTTAAAATCATAATTCTACAATTACAAAAAATCAAACAAAAAAAAAAACACCTTTCTATAAATTTATGAAATTTAAGAGAATTGATTAAAATTCATTGTTTGCATAAATCTTAAACCCTTTCTATAAATTTATGAAATTTAAGGAGATGATTAAAATTCATTGTTTGCATAAATCTAAATTTAGAAAAGCACAGGATAAAACTGATAAAACTGTGTACAATAAAATAAAATATATTTGATAAATTTATCAACTTTTAACCTACAATAATCATATTTTACAACTTTTTTCACCGACTTTTTTTCATAGTTTTCAACATGATAGTTGTCATATTAGTTTGTAATGGACAGACTCATTTTATAATGAGCTTCTACATCGAAAATTGTAAAATTAAGATTGTAAACCTAATATTATTCCTTAACATTTTGTGAAGAAAACAATATTAATAAATTTGTGAAAGAAAGCTCTTGTGACCATTTTAATTTTCAAGCTATCTAGGGTTTAAATTCTTTTTTTATAATCCAAAAATCCCTGACCTTATGTTATGAGACCTCAATTCAAAATTGGAACCCGCCAAATTTTATATAATATTTGAGAAACAGAAACATGACCTTTACCGATACAGACTCATGAAGGGACTTACAGCCCAAATCATGTGAGAGCATTTCCTTCGTTGGGTTTATCGTACAATATCTTAATTGGAGCTCTACTTTTGAAACATAATTAGACCCTTTAACTTACATGTTCTAGTTGGCATGGCACTAACATTAAACACATTATTAAAAGTTGTTAATTTGACAACAATCTCATCAACAAGCTCATAAAATATTACAACCCCTAAAGCAAAACACTAAAAAAAACTAACTCGAAATCCCGCCGCAATCTAGCCCACCCTAGGGAAGAGAAAATAGTTTGCCATTGTAACACTAGTGCTTGCTTTTTGGAATGTTAAGGTCCTTAAATATTGGACTGTCAACTCCCACTCCCATCGCGTTAAGACCGTTGTCGACGTATAGACAGCACCAGTGATTGCAGATGCCAAAGGATGCTAAGAAGGCGGCTGTGTTCCACCTCATCTGTTTTCATTGGTTTGTTAAACTCAGTAATCTTGTTCGACAAATAGCACAAGCAGAAAATGAATTAAGATAGATAAGTTCCAGCAGATACCTGCTGATAGTTCTTTCTGCAGTGGTGCATTCTCAAATGAATTTCAATCATTGTGTCGATGAATCCATTGCTTTTGCTGCACGACTTCCTAGCGGACCTGCAGGACAAAATAATATGTTGCATGTTCTCAAAAAAGAAGTCTAAACGAATGGTGTTGCAAAGATACCAGCAGATATGGCATTGACCCTGATTGTGTGTTTCTTCCTGCTTCAAAAGCAAGCACCTGAATGATCAAGTAAAGGACGAAAATGAATCGACTTTATCCCGAATTAAGGAGCATATTAGAATAATGTGAACCATAGTAGAGAAGAAATAAGAACTCACTCTGTGTCACTCTCTAGTGCAGCTTTAGCAGAACTCATGCCACCACCGTATCTGTTTTGAAATAGTTTCAAAAAATGTGTCAAATGAAAAGTAGTGAAACTCCACATTCATCGATAATCGAATGATTGATGCACATCAAACTACCCTGGAATGATCCTCTCGGAAGCAATGTATGTAAGAGAAATTGATGAACCACCTATATCATTAAAAATGAATTTAGATTCTAGAAATGCTTGTTGTATTTATCATGTATTGAGTATGTGGAGAGAAAAAACAGGCAGATTATGAGTCAAGAAGCATGCCTGGATTCATTATTGGACAAAATGCTTGAGTAAGGAAACAAAGAGTAACTTGAAGCTGATACAGCTGCAAGATATCCCTTCCTCGACGTCTCCAGCAGAGGTTTACTCACCTGGTAAGAGACATTTATTGTCAAAATACAAAAATAATAGTTTATAGAGATTCCTTATACAGAAACTTAGTACCTCTGGTCCATTGGCAAGTGAATGCACAAGGATGTCAATGCTGCCAAAATCCTGTTTCACGGATTCAGAACTTCCTGCAACACATTCAAAACACCAAACATTAAAAAATCATGCGAGTGACAGTAGCAATATAATGATGGTAGAAGAAAAAGCGTGTATTTTAAAATTTGAGCGTTAAATAGTGATGACTTATAGGAAACAAAATAAAGCAAAATGCTGATCATACGTTAGATGTGAAACTAAATTACATATCAAATTCTCTTCAGTCAGAAAATGTCAATGACTTATTCAATAACAATGGCAACATTACAAAATTCTCAACGACAAATGATAAGAAAGAAAAAATATGGTTTATATACCTTAACAGTCCACTTAGAGACGCTGCATAACGTATTTGCTTTCACTCACACAAAATGACAGGATAAGAAATGTTTATCGTAAATTCTTCACGTATTTTACAGTAACTGCACACATCCTTACATCTTCAGGCACATCCTCAGGGCTGTCATAGACTGCATCTAGGGGATATACTTTGGTGATTTCCATCAAAGAACCATCTGGCAACCTGAAACATAAAAATTCTTTCAGCCGAGCCATTCATCAAATTGACCCATTATAATGTCACATAAACCAAGATTAATAACTTACACACGTGATCCTCAAACTTTCCACGTCGCAGACTGGTTTCAAAAATGTTCAAAGCCTAAACAAGAAATGTAAGTAAATGAACATCCTTACCGAGCTTGAAAACATCAGATTATTTGAAAATGAGAGAAAATAGAATGAAGGTTTAGTGTCTTACAGGCACCCATGTCCCCACGAAATTTCCGCACCACAGCAGCAAGAGATTTTGCTATCCCAACCGTATCCATTGTCATCAGCTACACCAGCAATAATGCCTTCTTACCTGAAGACACCAGTACCAGAGTTATTGGGAGGTTTAACTTTTAATGATCGATAGAACATCAGTGTTAAAGTGGATAAACAATGACTATTCAACTTTAACATGATAACGGTTGACTGTTTGAAGAGATTCGTTACAACATTGATATTTAATACCTCCATCTAAAGACATCAGCTACCCACAACAAGAGCAACTTATGATTCTTTCACTAGTTTATAACTATATAGATCCATTGATTGCGTTCGGGATGAAGCAGGTTTAAGCACAGAATTAGCATAAGGATATCATGTTAATGGTTCCTCTTCACACTTTTGAAAATCATATAGCATGCAGGTTTACTTAAAGAGAATTCTGGGACAAACACACAATAATGTCCTTGCAACAACTTAAAAAGTAGCAAAATCATTCTAAATACAAAACATTACAACTTCCGATAAATAAATAATAAAGAAATTTAAATTTTGTCCGAGCGATGAAAAATTCGAGGAAGATGAATAAGACAAACCTCTCAAGTCAATTGGCAACCCAGATACAGGCTTGCTATCACTAGATTCAGCTGCTGCTTTTGTAACAACCTTGTCAGTTTTACCGAATGACATAAAACTCCGGTGGAGAGGTTGCACAGATATTGACAAGCACTTGCAGTTGGCCCATGAGGCTTCAGAATTTCCAGCAACAAAGGCAACACCTGCCTTGACAGCTCTGTGAGAAGTTGAAACACACGGCCTCACCGCCGCCATCTGAAGGCTGGAAGCTGCTGTTGCTGCCATTTTCAACGAACCAACTCTCGCAGAGGAAAATAAATACCTGCAAAATAAACGAGGTTTTGAACCATAAAACTATCACCAAAAGAAAAAAGAAAAAAAGAAAAGCGTACTATATCAGAATACAGCATAACGATTGAAACTTTCAAGTCATAGACTGTTTGTCATCAAGATTTCAAGTATAAATCAACCATTTGTCTTTGGCAACACGCCTTAATTTCTACAAATGACCTAATTATACTAACTTCCACATCTAAATTGCCTACGACATTACCCTTCAATTGTAATTTAAGCAAAAACAACACATCACACAACACTCAGAGATTCAAATTTCCATAATTTCCCTCCATTTCTCTCCATAAACCACAGAATCCCACTTAAAAGCTTAAAGCACACCACATTAGCCAAAATACCAACAAATGAGTCACTCAATGTTCCTGCATTACAAAATAAACAACAAAAATCTTTGAAAAATTTCATTCAGCTCCCATGGATTTCATAAAATAACATAAATATGAAAACTACCCACTAAAGTTCCAACCTTTCACTACCAAAAAGATCAAACTAAAACCTTAAATCTAATACCTCCCCCCCCACCCACCAAAAAAAAAAAAAAAAAAAAAAGAAAACCATTTCAAGAAGTCCATAGTCGAAAACAGACCCACCTCCCCATTTTTATAAATCTTTAAAAAAAAAAAAAAAAAAAAAAACCCACTCAAGAGAAAAAATATTTCAAATTTAACAAGTGTAGAAGTTTAAAGAGACCAATTTAGAAAGAAAGATTACCTTTGAAAGAGAGAGAGCGCCAATGTGAATGAAAGAAGAAGCAAAAGGAAGACTTTGAAGGCAGGAAAACAAGAAGGTTACGAAGGTTTCAAGAGAAGAAGTGAGAAAGAGTTCGATGAGATCGAGGATTGATTTTGATTGTCTCTGCAAGTGAGTAAAGTTGGAGTTATGGAGGCTTTGAAAGTGTCGAGATTTTGAAGGGGGTTAGTGTTCTTTTTCTTTAGTGGAAAGTTTTAGAGGGATGATAAAAAAGTGGGCTTTTTGTTTTGTCAGAAATAGGTCGAGAGTTTTTTATTGGGCTTTTTTAGGTTAAAGAGATTCCAAAATCTTTTTTTTTTTTTTAAACTCTATTTAATTTTTTTTTTTTTTTTACTCCATTTATCTTTTATAATCCAAAAATCTTGAAAATTTACTTCACAACCCAAATTCAAAACCAGAGTTTCCGTAAACAATAACTGAATTTGGTTATGTAAAGTACCCATGAGAGAATTTGAACCCTAAACACTTTTCCGTGCTTAAAACGAACTCGACTTATGTTACTTTTATATATATATATATATATATGAAATTATTATAATATACTCTATAGCACTTTATTTAAGTTTGATTATGAATTTTATAATATATATTATAACTAATGTAACATTGAAATTCTTAATACTCGTGCTTCCTTTTTGTTTGTGTACTTAATTACTACTATTAGGGGTGTTAAAAAAATACAAATATCGAACCGAACCAAAAAATTGGTTAACCGAAAAAACGGTTCGATTACGGTTCGAAAAATTCAAAAAACTGAATTTTCGGTTCGGGAAAAAATAAAAAGCAGTTAACCGAAATCGGTTTTACAAATATATATATTAAATAAAAAATAATAATATAATATATTATATATTAAATAATAATAATATTTTTAATGTATTGTTAGTAGTGGTCAATGGATATGTATGAATGTTTAATTTTTATATGGATATGTATTATTTATATTTACAATTTAATTTAAGAAAAAATAAAAAAATAAGTTTTATAAAAGAAAGAGAAAATCGGTTTAAAGCGGTTAACCGAAAAACTGGTTTTTCCTTCAAACCGATTCAGTTTCGGTTTAAGAATTTTTTCGAACCGAAAAACTGGTTCGGTTCAAAAAAGCAGTTAACTAGTTTGGTTAACGGCTTTTGAACACCCCTAACTATTATAACTCATAATTTTGATGTATTTAAAGAGAACATACATATATAGCGAAATATTCTCTTTGTTTCAGATTTATAATTGTTTTAAGGTTATTATTTTTTTCTAAAATAAAAGATGTTAGACCAAAAAGTTACTTAACCCCTTCTCCTTTTTTGAAAACGACAATCCAAAATTAGATAAAAGAGTTAGTACATTTTCACACTTTTAGATAGCGAGAAAACCAAAAATTTCCCACCTGCGCTTTCAGAAGAAGAAGTCAAGATGAAATAGGAGAGAGAAAATTACTTTATTAAAAATTGTGTATAAGCTTAAAATAATTATTATTGTGAATCAGGGAGGGTATTATTATACAATAAAATCTTTTATAGTAATAATAATAATAATGAGTTTAATTAATTTTATTACTATAAAAATATTACAGTTTAATAGATGTATGATAACAAATTTTTTTTTATAATTCATGATTTAGTAGTACAGTATTATAATTTCAATTGATGTTTTAATAGTATTAGGATTTCAATTGATGTTTTAATACTATTAAAATTTCAATTCAGTGTTTTAATTGCCTATTTTTGAAACAAATAGAAGATCGTGTTTTGAAACCAACAAAAATAAGTGTCCTTGATGGAATTGTAAATGTAGTTACTGCATGCTTAAATTGATGTGAAGCTACAAACTATTGCCAATTGTTTAAATCATTACAAAATTATGCAACAAATTGATGTGAAATCATATATTATTGTCAATTGTTTTAATCATTATAAAATTATGCAGCAAATTGATGTGAAGCCATATACTGTTACCAATTGTTTTAATTATTATCAAATTAGGATCTCCGATGTCGATGAATTATAAGTTACAAATGAAATGGATGAGGAGAATCAAAGAGTCATTGTAGAATTTAGTGATATAACTTCATTACACTAATCGAATGGATATTAATGTCTTTCTCAATCATCCAAATAAGCAATAAGTAATGCATGTTTTAACTAAAGAAGAAATCATTACTACAATTAGACAAGAAGATAAAAGAAATAATTATGAGAATGATAGTACGGAAATACAAAAAGTTTTTATGCTAAGAAGCTTTAAATGTACTTGAGAAACTAGAAATATTTGGCTTCAATAAAAAGATGTTCATGCTAACGAGTAGTCTACCTGCAAGTTAAAAGATGCAGTAAGCCAGTAACAACTTTAAAATATAAATCATTATCTCAAACAACTTTAGATAAATATTTTATTTAATCTTAACCTTTAATGTAAGATAGTATATATATATATATTTTTTTACAATATACAGATAATTATTACTATGTGGAGGTAAATTTTCTTAAGACGGGAATTATAAAAATTATAACTTATTATAATATAGAGTTTATTTTTATTTATAATTATCATAAATTGAGAATTGAATTTTTTATAATTATGTGGAGTTTATTCCTATATAGAATATCACTATAGAGAGGTTTTATTGTATCAGTATGCAAATTATGTCTTATGCTTATTTCACCGACTCACCCTGAACACTTTTACAAGGAAATTGTACTGAACGATACTTTATTCATTTTCCAAATATTTAAGTTTAGTAGTGCAAAATATTTAAACAATAAAGTAATTGAAATAATTTATATAATGTTTATATAATTGAATAATTTGTTTATATTTTAGTCAAACATTAATAAAATAGTTTTAGTCCCTGATATCATTTTTTTTTTCTTAAAAAATCCAATAAAATTGAGCAATTTTGGATTCAATTATAAAATTCAGTTCTTTTAATTTTTTTTTTTTTTTTCAAATTCATTAAAAGTAGGAGAATTAAATAAATCGAAGCCCATGTCATAAATAATATTGGGCTAGAAGCTTATTGGGCTTCAAGCCCATGAAATATAATCACCGCAGACTCATTGGACGGGGTCATATTCTTCATGGGCTGAAAGTGCCAAATGGGCCTACATCTGATAAATTTTTTCAACCCTGCCTCTTATCTCAGTAACCCTATGTGTAATTAAATTGATAATAATTCTGTATTTAAATACAAAAAAATAAAAAGATTAAAGTCACACTTATAATCAACTTATGTGAATTATTTATGTGTCAATATGATGTTTCTTTTATGACTTTAGAAATCGTCTGATCTTGTTTTGTTAATTCGAATTTAAAGCTGAAAACTTTATCGAACTCTACAATCTTTGAGAAACGAGAAACAATGACCTTTGATTATATAGATGACCATGAAAGGACATCCCTAACTACTCGATAAAGCTCATCTCGCTGTAAATCTTGTTACAATAAGAAACTATCTTAGAGGGATGGAAGTCGATCAGCTTTACAAAATTGAGCTATTGAATGCATGGAGTTCATCTGGATGTATCCTAGAGGGGCAGAAGTTGATTTTTAATACATTGCATACATCTAGATATATAGAATTTGGTTATTAAATCCTAGAAATCTTCTCATTGTAGATCAGGATACTTTTCTTGAGGGGCAGAAATTGATCTGTAGGACAGAACATCTTTGTAAGTTCTTTCATTCATCAATACCTAAAATTCTGACAAAATGCCACCATTAATGGTTCAAAGAACACTATCTGCAAATAAAAAAAATAAAAATAAAATCAAACATTGATTGAATGACAAAGTGGGCCTCTCAATTCTAATTTAAAAAAAAAGAAAAAAAGAAAAGAGGAAGAGCCCCACAAAATTATAATTATTAGAATTTATAAAGTTATAACTATTTCAGTATTTCTTAGTCTTCCTTCAAGACTTTTGAGGGGTACCATGAAGAATTAAATGTAAAATTTCATTTGATTGATTTGAAAGATTGTGATCTGATGTCTCTTGTCATTTCTGGAAAATTTTTGAAAATTTTCTAACCCACTGAAAGGAAAAAGAAAGAAAAAATCATATTTTCTAATTTGAACAGTAAAAATCATGATACATTTTTTATTTGTAGTGGGAGAGACTGTTATTGATTGGTCTAATCAATAATTCTGATATTAAAATTATGTATATTTTGCATCGTATAAAAATATACTTTGTTACTTTTATATTTTTCTTCTTTAAATTAGGTATGTTTCCTTTTTAGTTCATGAATGGCCCACTATTCATATTGGCATATTCTTTGATTAATTAGTCGTCAACCCATGTCCATACCCCTTGTGCTTTGGCTTTTAGAAAATCTAGAATAAGACTCCCGTCCCTTTCAAAACTATTCCCCCTTTTTATTATTATAATTAATTAATTATATATTATAATATCCATGAGTTGACCTAGTTTTATCTTCCAAAAATCCATAAATATTCCACATTTTTATTAAAAATATATATGATGTATAAGTTTATCAATTGATGGATGCTACTTGTTTGCAAATTCAACCATCAAAGATCTAATTAAGATAGATTTAATGAACTCCTTGTTTTTTTTTTTTTTTTTTTTTTTGTTTTTTGTGTAAATTTCAATTCAATGTAAATAAATTTGTCAACCTCTCAAGATTGTAGAAGAAATTTTTAAAAATAAAATCCGGCTCATATTAGGGTTTTGATTCATATTTATAAGTTAAAATTTTATTAAATTCATTTAATTCCAGTAAATTATTAAGATTGTACAAGAAATTTTGATTAAATAAAGTCAAGACTCTTATTCGAGTTTGAAGGGATTCAACTTATACTTATAATTAGTTTTGAGTAATCCAATGACAAGACTTTCACTATAGAAAAAGCAAGCTAATTAATTCATAAACCAAACTTTAATTTTAGTGGTAAAATTAAGTTGATAAGAACAAGAGACTAAAAGACATTGAATGAGAAAGTGCAAAATAAAGTGGGAGACAAAATAAAGGAGTGAGTGCAAAATAATTTTACTGTGAACAAATTAATAAGAATTTTCTGAGTGGGAGACAACTAATATCAATGTTGATAAGAACAATTGAAAATTTCATCAACACCTTATTTATATTCCTTTTAATTTAATTTCTGTATTAAGTCATATGTAAGGACCTATCCTTGTCACCTTTCTTTTAATTTATATTTGACTTAGAAAATTTGAAATTAGCTTCTTCTTATTCTGTTTTAGTTTCACAGCCTTTGAATGACTCTTAATTTTATTCTTTATTATAATTATAGATCAACTCTAGTTTAAGTTGCAAATAACCCCATATGGATTATCCTCAAATTAAGTAATTTTTTATTTATTATTTAAACATTATGTTGAATTAATATGTATATATATTCTTTTAAAATATTATTACGTAATAGAAATTGTAAAGTGGCTATGATTATGTATTTACATATTCTCACTCTAAAAAGATATGACTATGATATCATTAAAGATTATTGAATTGATATTAAGTGGCGGTAACTATTTTTCATGATGTTATGTATACATCACATCTTTAAAGATTTAGTATTTTTTGGAGTTTATGACTGGAAGTTCTGAAATGCATCTATCCTTGGAGTACGTTTCGTTCTACAGTAGTCCTCAGAGTGTTATTGACAAGTGCTACCGTTTGGTTAAATAGTTGTGGTTCTGAGACAATACAGTGCTACCAAAAAAAGAGTTGCTGATTGATTTTTTTTGTTCAATTGAGGAGGTTTTGTTTAAGGGTATGAGAAAGAGTGTAATAGAGAAGTGGACAAGTGTATAGGTTTTGTTATAACGCACATGTATATAAAAATAAAATAAAATCAACGAAACTAGGTAAATAAAAAATTAGCTAAGATTAATTAATCATCTAAAAAAAAAAAAAAACTGATTAATCATCTCCTAATCTGTACACCAAAAAGCCTAAATCCTTTGCTCTGATGAACATCCGAATTTAAAACTTTCTTCTTCTTCTTCTTCTTCTCAATATTATTATTTTGCTCCAATTGCAGTTGAGTTTCAATCCCTATTTCAGTGTGTTGTATCACATCAAGTAAAAAGAAATTTTGCCCTTCTTCTTTCCCACTATTATTTGTGCACTTACAAAGATAAAAAGTAATTATATCTTTTTCCTTCAATTCCTTCTGAAATAGTTGCCTGCATGAGAATTGTTCATCTCCATGCACCATTATTTGGTTGAGACTTGCAGTTCCACCACCACTGTAATTTTGATGTTCTCTTTGAGATTGAATTCGGAGAAAAGAGGCGGATTCCGGATGGTATGTTCCATCTCTAATCATGTTTAAAATTGCTTCTACTGTGAACTGGTTTTGGAAATTCGGTTCCTGGTTGTTGCTGTCTGTCAATGGGAAATTTCGATGTGAATCGTTACCGCGAATCTTTATTGCTGCGCTGTCATATGCCATAGCTGCCTCTTTCTCTGATTTGAATGTGCCTAGCCAGATTATTTGGTGGTTAGCATAAATTTGTGCTCCCCAATGTCCATTTTGTTGTGGCATTACTCCTTTAAATTTCGCTGCCGACACTCATTTTGTTATTATTATTATTATTCCTGTTGTGATACTGATGGTGATGGTGATGGTGGTGATCGTGCTTCATGCGCTTGCAAGGAGGCAAAGTTGTACAAGAACTGTTGTTCGAATATGAAGTTTCACCATTCTTGTATATTTTCGCGTTTGAAACCATGCTCGATGCATCTTCTTCCATCGAAATATTAAAATTTATGTACGAATATCGGTTTGATAAGATGATTAAAGAAGTGATGATAGAGATTATAAGTTGAAGGGAAGCGAAGGAGAAGATGATTTTATATAAAGAAAGAGATTGAAAGAATTATAAAACTTGTGGAAATCTGGTAATTAGAAGATAATAATCTGTTGCATGAAAATGGTAATGTGCTTTTACTTGGAAGGTGGAGAGTTCAAAAGAATAAACAAAATTAGGTTAATGTGATAAAAACGGACAGCAAAAATTAAAGCAAAATTACTATCCAAAAATCCTTTCATTCAGTAAATAAGAGAAAAGGTTAAAACAATTTTATTGTATCATAAACTGAAAGCTAAATGCTCTTTAAAATAGTTAAAAATATTCTCATATATTTTACAGTTAAGTGAATAAAATTCTTTTATTTATTTTCTTCTTTAAATTAGGTATGTTTGTTTTTAGCTTATGAAGTTTCAAAATAAAATCTGACTTATGTTCAAAACTTCATTTAATTCGAAAAAAATTAGTCCAATTAATCTAATTACAAGACTTACTCTGCTAAGCAAGCTAATAAATTAATGAACCAAACTTTAATTTTAGTGATAAAACGTAAAATCAAGTTGATAAGAACAAGAGACTAAAAGAAACTTTAATTTACAGTTAACAAATTAATTTTAATTGTGGGAGATAACTTATATCAATATATTGATAAGAACAATTGAAAATTTCAATCAAAACTATTGAGAGAATACCCTTTTTACCAACACGAGATTCAAAACTCAATTGGAATGATGAAATTACCGTGGTTCAAGTGTTGAAAAACCCTAGGTTCATGTTGAGTTCCACTCTAAGCTCTTACTACACTGTTAAATGAAAGAATACAAACACACAAGATTTACAAACTCGCTTACTCATTAATTAGAGAATATTAGAGAAAACCATGAAAATGTAACCCCAAGAGCACTTGACACGGTTTACAATGATTTCCCTCACACGTACGCTCTCTCTAAACCTAAACTTCTTAATATTCTTCACCACCGTTCATTTTGTTTATCCCTTGATTGACATACCTTTATATACGTTTGTGGAAATAAATTCTTAATCACATCCAAACTCCGTTTAAAATTATATTNTTTTTTTTTTTTGTTAAGTAGTATCATTGGAAGAGAGAAATAATATACAAAAAGGCCATAAAAAACCGGTCATCCTACCTCGGGACAAGTCTTGGGTTAGGAACAAAAACACAAGCCTAAAAGATTGAAAAACTAATATTCTCTTGTTTGTCTATTCGAAGCATGCAGAGGATAAGAGAAGAGAGGAGAGGACCAAGCAAATGAACATAAAGACAAAGATATCATACCACATGACATGCCTTGGGATAGGATCCAAAAAATAAATACTTAAATACAACTATACACAACGTCATTCCTACCTCAAGACAGAAAGGTTGTTTCTTATTCTAGTAAGAAATGAAAGACAGTTGTAACATTGATAAAATGTAACACTTGTTGTTCAATTTATGAATAAATTAAAATATAACTTCAAAATGATTAAAAATATAATACAAATTTAATTTAATTACATTGATCAAACTAATTAACAGTGCTAGGTGTAATCAACAAGTACAACTAAGATCAGTAGTAACTAGTTATACTAGAATCTTAACCCTATTTGGCTTAGTTAATTAGCCAACATATACAACAATTCCAAATAATTCTTCCTTAATAACAAAATTATAATTAATCAAACCTCTAATTAACAATCTCTCCCAAACTTTCCAAACTTGGACCTTCTTTACGCAGCCATGCATGCATGGTTGTATTGATCAAGCCCAAAAATAATTATTCGACAAAGACTAATTAAATCAACAATTAGCTAAGATTAATTAATTAATCATCTCCTAATCTGTACACCAAAAAGCCTAAACCCTTTGCTCTCATGAAGATCCAAATTTGAAGCTTTATTATTCTTCTTCTCATGGTCATAATCTCTCAATTCTGACTCTGAATTATAGCTGAAACTATTATTTTTCCTAATATTATTATTATTTAGCTCCAATTGCAGCTGAGTTTCAAGCCCTAATTCAGTGTGTTGTATCACATCAACTAAAAAGAAATTTTGTCCCTCTTTTCCTCCATTACTATTTGTGCACTCACAATTATAAAATGTAATTATATCTTTTTCCTTCAATTTTTTCTCCTTCACAAATCTATTCCACCCTCTTGTAAATACATAACTCTGGCTGCTTCTCCAAAAACAATACCTGAATTTCCATGGCCTCATGTGCTTATCAAAAAACCCTAATTCTAAGTCATTAACTCCTCCATTGAGGGCATTATTTTCTTCTGCATTTTCACATATATATGGGAAATATTTTACTGCATATTTCTTTGGAATTACAAGTCTATTTAGCTTACCAACATCACTTGGAGTCAATTCCTTCTGAAATAATTGCCTGCATGAGAATTGTTCATCTCCATGCACTAATATTTGGTTGAGACTTGCAGTTCCACCATCAATGTAATTTTGATCTTCTCTTTGGGATTGAATTCGGACAAAATCGGCGAATTTCGGTTGGTATGTTCCATCTCTAATCATGTTTAAAATTGCCTCTTTGGTGAATTGGTTTTGGAAATTCGGTTCTTGGTTGTTGTTGTCTGTCCATGGGAAATTTCGTTGGGAATCGTCGCCGCGAATCTTCAGTGCGGCACTGTCATATGCCATTGCTGCTTCTTTCTCAGATTTGAATGTGCCTAGCCAGATTCTTTGGTGGTTGGCATAAATTTGGGCTCCCCAATGCCCATTCTGTTGTGGCACAACTCCTTTAAACTTCACCGACGACACATTATTATTATTGTTATTGTTGCTGTTGCTATTATTATTATTCCTGTTGTGATATTGTTGATGTTGACGCTGATGATGGTGGTGGTGGTCGTCGTGTTTCATGCGCTTGCAAGAAGGAAAAACTGTATACGAACTGTTGTTTGAATCCGAAGTGTCGCCATTCACGTACATTTTAGCATTCGAAACCATGCTTGATGCATCTTCTTCCATAAAAAATAAAGTACTAAAATTTATGTAATAGAGGATTCAATATTGGTTTGGTTAATAGTTAAAGATGTGATGATGATTATGATGAGTTGAACTGAAGCAAAAGAGAAGATGATTTTATATGAAGAGAAAGAGATTGAAAGTTAATTATAAAATTTTTGGAAATCTGGTATCAGAATATAATATTCTGTTGAAAATGGCAATGTGTTTCTATTTGGAAGGTGGAGAGTTTAAAAGAATCAACAAAATTAGGTTAATGTAATAAAATTGACAGCAACAATTGAAACAAAAATGCTTTCATTATTCCGCACTATGAAACTGTGGAAATTCTCAATTCCCAATTTCCAAAACTGGAACCGAACCCTAATGGCCCATTTTTGGTTCTGGGTAGAACGTTACCTATCCACCCCTATTTTGTAGCAGAGATCCGTAATGTTTGAAGGTTTCAGAAAGAGAGTACGTGTTTTGGTTTAAGGGGAGATATAAGTAGTAAAGTTGTGTTGTTTATACATGAGTATGTTTATTTTTGTATTGTGATATTGTTTTTAAAGGACTAAAGTGTCACATTTTTAAAATTTACAACTACCAGTTAATGCTGCGTTTAGGAGCAACGGCTAAGTTTAAAAAGTCGCCTGTTATGTTTATATAGTTGTTAATGAAAGTCAACTTCTTCTTCTTCGACTATTTTCTTGGTTTCTTGATTTTCTTCAATTCTAAACTCTTTCACAATGAAATAAATATATCTTGTTTAATGCAATGGTTGATAATAATTGTTGGGAAGGGTGATGGAGTTTCATGATGATGTTTTAGTCATTTAATGTATATAATGAAATCAATTAGTGATAACCTTCCATCCTGCAGGGCAAGTAGAACATGATTGTTATATGCAAAACCCTTTAAATCTTGATTTGCACGTTGTTCTTAGATGATATTTAGATATTTGTTTGATATGTATGTGAAGAACCTTCTCAACCCTAACAATGGTACCAAAAGTTGAAAATATGCACAACAAATGGGGATGGAAATTATTCAGATGATGATGTTGGTTAGGTTTGGGAAGGAATTTGTGCCTCTTCTCTCTTTTGTATAGAGCTTGCATGCTCTTTTCTTTTTTAGCGATGCCTATCTTTTTGTCTTGTTGTCGAAAAAGACAGACACTGGGCGGAGGCATTGTTTTAAAAATCGGACCATTCGTTGACCCGGTCAAGGGGTCGGTTCGTGGGTTGACCGGTATATAACATCCCATCTTTAAACAATTCCTAATTGTTATAGTTTGAAACCAGCAAATACATCCCTAAAATTTACCTATAAACCCCTGTGAGTTTAAATAAAGTAATACACCCTCAAGTTTATTATTAATTATTTTTTTTTTTTCCTTCCCCATCACTTCCATCTTGCACTTTCTTTTCTCTCTCCCCACAGGCCATCACTCTCCATCATTTTTCTTCTTTTTCCTTTTTTCTCTCTCCTCTCCCCATCACTCCCCGTCACTTTCTCTCATCTACTGTAATTTTTCTTCACTTTCTTCTTCTTCTCTTCTTCTCTTCATCTCCTTTTTTTTCTTCTAATCTTCTTCCTTACTCTTTCTCGTGTCTCCTCTTCTCTTTCTTCTTCCTTCCCCTCCCCTTACTTCTTCTTCTTTACAATTGAAGATGAAAATGGAAGATAATGAAACGGTGCTGAAATTAGTTTAGGAATATGATTTATTTTGAATTAGACGAATTGTTTTAAGCCCCGGGCTAGTCAGATTGACGGTTTTGCACTGTCCGTCGGTCCATTACTAGTCCAAAACGGGTTTATGCCATTCCCGATTTTATGTAACCTGGACCGAAGTAAAGAAGGCTCCCAGGTTTTAAACAGAGGGAGGAGGTAATGATATGTACAATTTAGATTTTAACACACCCTAACATATTAATAGACAAAAATATTAATGTCAATTAGTTTTATTTTGGCCTACCCTAACAGAATTTAAGTATTGACAACACTCAAAATGGTGCCGTTTTGCCACTATTGTTAGCTTGCCAAAGTGCTATCGTTTTTCCTCTATTCAACACCAAAGGTTGTCGTTTCTACTCTACTATTCTTCCTTCTTCTCAAATGTATAAAAACGCAATTACTGTATTAGTTTGTTAATGAAAATAAAAGCAAAATTGAATTTGTCTTTTTCTTAATTTTCTCTGAAAATCTTTATTTTTCTTTCAAAGTCTTACATGGTATCAGAGCCAAAGACTAGCGTCAATGGCGAATCTTCATCCTCAAATACCTCTAACAATAATTTGAACAAGGAATGCAAAGACCTCTGTTACCTACTCTTCAGCCTTTCCATCCAGTCTTCAAATTCTTACTCCCAAGCTCACTTGAGATATTTACGTGATATCGCTTTTGAGTAACAAATTCTTTCTGCAGTAGGAGCACATGAGCTTGATGGTCAATTAACACGTTGTATCTCCTATCCAGAACTTTTAATTTCATCAGAACCTAAAATTTTAGTTGAGAAAATGTAGTTAGACCACATCTGAACCAAATTGAATGAACTTGGCACTACAAAACGTATTAATCTAGCTTATCTAGCTTGGAACATACTGATTAATTCTTGTTACATGTTTTTCGCATCTATTTCTGAATGCATGTTCAATTTAGTACCAAATGTCAACTTCTACTGATATTTGGTTTGTACTTGAAACAATTCCAAGTGACTCAAAGCTGAGCTCTACACTAAAAGTTTACTACAAAATACTCATAAAGAAAATTTTTCTATCAGTGATTTTTTAAGAAGATGAAAGTTATGTGAAAGCTTAAACTCTAGTGGTCAAAATGTACTACATGAAGATTTGCTTTAGCACATCCTTGATGGATTAGGATCGAAATTCCATGTTGCTGTTGTGAATTTAACATCTAGAGTAGAATCTAAATTTGATTATGTCACAATACAAAGGTGCAATATCTACTGCAAAATATGAAATGCAATTGAGAAGTTCAATTCTATTGATTTCTCAACAGTTCAGTCCATCTCATGCAATAAGTAACTCTAACACTCACCAATTGGAACATGTGGATCAAATGTTTGTTCTCACACTGTTAATGCTCCTCGGCTATATACTTGCATCAGCTGTAAATCCTATGACACCTCTCAGTTCATCAGAGCTATATCCACCCTATCCACCTCCTGCTCCTTGTCCACTCTAGCTAATTTTGTTGTCTCAGCTAGTCAACTTCTCATGTTGGACAAGGTGAACCACTTTAATAACTACAGAACACTAGGATTCAATAACTATAGCATAGGTCATGGAAAGGCAATGCTAAGGGGGAACTATCTATCAAGTATGTGGGAAAATAGGGCACACAATAGTTCAATGTTATCACCAATATATTCCACTTATAATGGAGTCTCCATAGCTTGGACCTTCTGGTAGTGCTGTTTTCAACACTGGGCAGTCAAGTTATTTTCCTGAAAAACAACTCCTCTGGACATGGGAGAATTTTGACTCTACTTATCCTAGTACTCAAGATGCAAAATTTGTCTTCCAGCCACTTCTATCCTGGCAGTTAGTCAGTCTCAACCTGGCCTTACACTAGTGAATTCCTCAAACGATTCACTTCTTCACAAGATTTTCCTAGAGAACAACAGCTTGCCTCTCCAGCCTCCAACAATGATAATTCAACCTTCAAGGTTCCTAGTTAACAACCTGCTTCATTTAGTTAGACCTATTTTGTTGCACCTTACTTGCCAAATAATGTCCCTTCAACTGCCAATTATGTTAAACCGCAAGATCTAGCTTGGTATAGGACTTTGGTGCCACTGACCATGTCACTTCGGATGTGAATCACATGCACAATAGCAGACTTATGAAAGGGCCGACCCAGCCCTTTGAGGGTAGGCCCGGGCTGCCCTTAACTTTAAAAAAAAATGTGTAAAGTTTTTTAAGTTTTTTTAAATGTTAGAAAAGTAAAGTTAAAAATATAAAAGTGAGGCTTTGTCTTTTTGCGTTTTCCACTTTTACTTCCCCAATTCCCAACTTCTCTTTTACTGTAATTGTAAAACTCTACAGACTACATGTGACGTGGTTCAACCTGCAAAGAAATTAAAAAAATCTCCCTCTCACTCACGTCCTGAAGGTTAGTTCACTGTTTTAATTTTAAATAGATGGATATTATGTAAGATTGTGTTTAAAATTTTGGGTGCTTTAAGCTTTAAATGTTGGAGAAAGGTCCACCCTTGTCGGCCACTGATTGTGGCTGCCTGGATTTTTGAAGTCATGTAGAAATTGGTTGTGAATATAGTTTTTTTCTGTTTTCGGAAACTTCACTTTTTTATAATAAATATTTGTCTCCTGACTTTACTAATTTACTTACCCTTGGTTTGACAATGCGGCAAGGATGCTTGGTTGGTTTTTAACCATTGTTTCAGTCTTTGCTTAAGAGAATGATGGGGCTACAGCCTACTGTGTGCAATATTTGGATTTTTGAAGTCTTTAGTAAAATTAGTTGCATATAGTTGGATTGGTTATTGAAAAATCTGCTTGTTGCATAATTAAGAATTGTACCCTTTCCCTTTTTGGAGATGCTTGGTCAATTTATAAACATTTGTTTGATTCATTGCTTAAGATAAGATAGCGAAGGGACTATTATTGTTGAAAAAGTAAGATTGACTGGTTGGCTAGAAATATGGGAGAACAGGAAGCAATATTTGGAATTTCAAGTGTCACGAAAATTACAGAAATTTGTGAAAACTTTGCTGGCGTAATTAAATATTAGTCTCCTGATTTTTAAAAGACACACTAACACATATCCTTTTGATTATGAATTTATTTACCCTTGGCTTGCTTTTGTGCCGAGATACTTGGCTGGTTTCTTGTCTTTGTGAAGACATGATTTACCCTTTGGTTTGTAACAATCTATAAAACGAATGGCCCCATCTCTCATTGGATGCAATAAAATTTAAATGTATCATATATGGTGTGTTAAATTAAAATATGTCTTCTGTATCGTGTATCATGTATTTAAATGTATCTAGTTTGTTCATGTATCTTATTCAAGAGAAAGTTAACTAAGTTGCAAAATTATTAGTCTTTTTTTTTTTTTTTTTTTTTTTTTTTTTTTTTTTTATGGGAATCTCTTTGACTCTTATTTTTGGGATCCCATTTTGGTACTAACTCATTATATGTTTATCGGATTTGGAATCCAAGCATTACAATAGAATTATGATATCGAATTATTTCAAGAGACTGAAGAAAAGTCCAACAAAAAATGTTAATTTAGACTCTACTGATATTGAGGTTAATCAAACCCCATTAGAAAGAAGCCTCACAACAGCGACAACAGCACCAAGTAAAAGAAGCTCAACCTTTAATCGGGGTGTTCAATTTAGATGAGCTTGAAACTGACTCAGGATTGAGGTACCAATTAACAGCTTTGTTGTACTGACAAACAAAAGAGGAAGTTTCGAAGAGCATACTTGTTGAAAGGTTGCCAACCTAAAGATCATAACTTTCTTTCACTCTTTTTGGAGATAAAAGCGTAGGTTTACATCAGAGTGGTACAAAGAAGGTTCATGTTGGATGGAATATAGTGTGGCAAAGATGCATTTCTGTTTGAATTGTTATCTTTTCAACTCAATATGGTGACCAAGCAAGTGGTGAGTTTTTGTGAATAAGGGTATAATAATTGAAAAGATAAAGCAAATGTGAAAAAAAATGTTGGTGATCATTCAGTACTCATAACCAATGTCATGCCAAGTGTGTTGGTTTGATGAACCAAAGGCAACACATCGATGTAAATCTTGTTTGCGTGTGCAAAAGGGAAAATTGGACTATCGCATTCCGCTTGAATGCATCAATTGATTGCATTAGATCCTTTACATCAAGGATTAGCATTTCGTGGTCATGACGGTCGGTTGAATCTGAAAATCGGTAACTTTTGGAACTATTGAAGTTTCTATCCATCACAATGATGACATAAAGAAATTTATGCTGGGAAATGCCCCAAAAAACCATCAAATGACGGCCCCCAAAATTCAGGGGCACTAACTATTGTTTGTGCTCATTTGACGACTAGAAAATTATTGCAGAAATTGTGAGAGATAAACACCGTTTTCTTACTAGTTGATAAATTCGTGATGTGGCAGTGAAAGAACAAATGACTATTGTTTTTCGCTATGTGGACAAAATAGGTTGTGTTATTGAACGTTTATTAGGATTGTGCATGTTAAGAATACTTCTGCAAAGTCTTTGAAAATTGCAATAGATGCCTTTTTTGTAAGTATGGATTGAGTTTGACAAGTTTATGGGGCAAGGTTACGATGGAGCAAGCAATATGAGGGGTCAGTTCAATTTTTGAAGACTTGATATTGAAGAAAATAAATCTGCTTTCTACATTCATGTTCTCTCATCAACTCCAATTGGCGCTAGTCAAAGTTGTAAGTAAACATTCGCATTGGGTGAATTTTTTCAAACTCTTTCTATGTTATCAAACACTGTAGCGCATCTTGCAAGCGAGAGATCTTCTAACTGATACAGTATGAATAGTGATATTTTGATTTCTAATAGTGATATTCTGACGGGACGCGGTTTGAATCAGAATGCACTATTAAATGACCAGGAGATACAAGTGGGGTTCACACATAGGGACAATTCATAGTGTCAAACTTATTTTCTTTGTTGTTGATGTGCTCAGAGTGACTGAGATTGAAGGAGATGATTGGTAAAACAAAAGTCAAGCAAGGAGTTATTACGAATCATGGAGAATTTTGAATTCGTTTTTTTTGTTATTCTTGATGAAGAAAGTATTAGAATCACTATGAACTGTCACAAGCATTACAAGAAAGATCAAGATCTTCTTAATGCCATTAGTTTGTACAAATTTCGAACATCGATTACATAAATTGAGAATGAAGACACTTGCTTCGACATATTGTTGAAAGAGCTTTTGATCTGTGTAAAGATAATGACATACCAATCCCGGAGAACATGGAGATATTTTGGGAGGACAAAAGAGAGATTGCGCCAATTACGAATAACATCATTTTGGTGGAATTGATGTACAAATTTTTAGATAACATTCAAGAAGAACTCAATAATCGTTTGATGAAGTAAATATGCTGCTTCAGTGTATGGCATCTCTTGATCCAAGTAACTCTTTGCTGCATTTAACAAAGACAAATTACTTGAGTTTGCAAAGTTTCTACCTGTCGATTTTTCCTCAGCATGATATTGGTGGCTCGATATCAACTTGAACATTATTATGAGGATGTTAGCACCACGCCAATTTCACTCATGTTGATGGGATTGCCGATCTTGCAAAAAAAATGGTTGATTTTAAGAAGGATGTTGCTTACGACAAAGTTTTTTTTGCTTTATTAAATTAGCACTGGTTTTGCCTGTGGCTACTGTAACTATTGAAAGGGTGTTCTCTGCAATGAATCTTGTTAAGAATACTTTGCGTAATCGAATGGGAGATGAGTATGAACAATTGCTTAGTAGTTACATTGAAAAGGAAGTTTTTGCTACAATTCAAATGAAGATATCATTGAACATTTTCAGAACATAATGAAGCGGAAAATCATGTTAACATTGAAGATCTTTAGGTATCCTATTCTAACTTGCTTTCTTTTTAAATAATCAATATTCAATTATTTAGATCTTTAAGTATACCATTCTACTTGATTTTTGGGTCAATACGCAGAATGTGTTGATCTTTAATCTAGATGGTTTGAGTTAGAAGTTAACATCTGGATCTAGATTTGAAGTGATTGTAATTTATCTCTTTGTAAACCTTTGTGTATTTTACTTTTGTTAAATTGTGATTGAGCTCTAAATTTGTGTAGAATATTTTTGGTGGATTTGTGGTTGTTGTAACTCTTTTGATTATATTGGATTTAGTGGATCGTTATTCCCGTGTTTTTTTTATCTTTTCACATTGAAGAGGTTTTTCCACGTAAAAATTTCTGTGTTTCCTTGTGAATGGGATGTTATTTTCTTATGTTTTCACTAGTTGATTGGCAAACAATGGTAGAGTGATGGGGCCCCCCCAGGCAAAATCCTGGTCCCCAATGCTTATGAAGGAGCTGAGCAACTACAAGTGGAATGGTGAGTACTTAACATTTCACAATAGATTTACCTCTTTACCTAGTTTTTACCGTCCAAGTCTTTTATCTTACAAATGTATTGTGTGTTCCAATATAACCAAAAACCTATTTAGCTTTCAAAGTTTACCAAAGAAAATAATGTTGGTAGAATTCACTCTAACTATTGTATTGTTAAGGACAAGGTTACCAGCACAGTCCTTTTGCAAGAGAGCTTAAGGTAGGACTATATTAACTGAATCTTGCTTTTAACAGCCTACCATTTTCTATACTCAATCTATCATAATTGAAGTTCAATCTTTTGTGTCTTCTTTACATTTCAAAAAAATCAAGAATTGTTCTGAATCCTCTATGTGTAACCAGTTCTCATTAGCCACTACTAAAATAACTCCAGCATCTTGAGCATTTTAATTATGATTAAATACATCTATGACAAATTGTAATAACCTGAGCATTTGAACATTTCAACTCTGATTATAGTTCATCTTGCATACTGAATATTCAATTCCAATTGTAATACATCTTTGCTAAAGTGTAATATTTTTCTACTATAATAAATTCTGCTTCAATAAAAATTCTATATACGCACTCTTCTGTATGGATAATTCTGCTAATTAATCTTGTCGTGTGATCATAATGCACCTTCCACTTCTTTTACACATTCTGCTACAACTACATCAGCTAGTCTTTTGCTTCAAACTTGCATCTGCATCTGCAGCAACCATTTCTTCTGCTTAAGCCTGTATCTACACCTGCATCAATGTCTGATTTAAAACTACATATGCAGCAACCATTTCTTCTCTTTAAAGCCTACATCTGCCTACATCTAACCTGCATTGTGTCTGATTTAAATCCATCTCATGCATATGCACTTGTTGTCAACATTCAAGCCTCACAAACATGTTGACATAAATTTAATCTGATAAAGGTTAGGTCATCCCCTTTCTGAAGTTTTTCAATAAAATTATTAGTCAGCTTACAATGACCCTTTAACAAAAGTAAAATTTCATCATTTTTATCCTTTGTGATGACTATCAATTAGGCAAATTACACAAAAATAATTTTCCATCCTCTCTTCTAGAGCTGTTGAACCTTTAGCTCTAATCCATAGTGACCTTTGGGACCGGCCCCAATGATTTCTTTTGATGGATATAGGCATTACATTGAATTTGTAGACAATTTTAGTCGGTTTCATGGCTTTTTCCTTTAAGGACAAAGGCTGAAACTCAGTCTGCCTTCATCAAATTTCTCATTTGGTGAAAGGTAGTTCGGTTACAAGCTTAAATGCTGGCATCAGACAAGGTGGTAAGTATAAGGGTCTTATTCTTTATCTTGAACAAATGGATCACGTTTAGACATTCATGTGGCACATGTTCCACAACAATATGGGAGAAGTGAGTGCAAACATAGCATGTTGTTGAGACAGGTTTAACACTTCTTGCTCATGCATCCATGCCATTACATTTTGGTGTGTGTCCCTTAAGACTACAATTTTCTTGATCAACAAAATGCCTTCCTCTGTTTTGCACTCTATGTCTTTATCAAGCCTGTTTCACTTATTACCTTTGTATTCCTCTCTAAAGGTGTTTTGCTATGCATGCTTTCCATATTAGGGATTTTAATCAACATAAGTTCAGTTTTTATACATCCAAGTGTGTCTTCATTGTTATAGTCTTGTGCACAAAGGTTTTAAATGTATAAGCTCCACTGAAATTACCATTACCCCTAATGTTAAATTTTGAAGAAGATTTCCATTTGTTGAAATAAATAGGTCTATTCGCATGTTCCAACATCAGTTCCTTTTATTCATGTCATTCTATCTCAACCTACAAGTGATATAGTTCTTGCAGAAGTTGTCCCTTCAGAACACTGTCCTCCACTACGTTCTTCTTCACTAGTCAGCAATGAACTTCACTTCCCCCTCTCTAAATTTTTTTTTGCTCCTGCTACTATCCTGTTGTTTCAGGTTCTCTTTCAGACCAACCTAACATTACCTTTCCTGCCCCTTTCCACTCTAACTACAACTACAACTCACTGTTTTCCTGTAGAGAATTTCAATTCTTTCTCCTATTCCACCATCAGAACCTTCCTTTAACTTTTCTTCTCCTTACATCCTCTGTCATGAATTTCATTTCTTCACAAATTCCATCATCACCTTTACTAGTCACAGTTCTAAACCCTTCTTGTTCTCTTTTAGTTGACTTAGATCTCTCAAAGTTCTCTGCTATGTCCACTAATTTACCATCTATTACAACACACCCTATGCTCACTCAGCCAAGGCAGCAAGTCACTTGAAAACTGCTCTTATTACTTCTGTCTCAACAGAAATTCTTTTATGAGCCTTCTATGTCAAAGAGCTTTGGCTAATCTAGCTTGGCATGATGCAAGCAAAGTGAATTGATGCACTGTCCAACAACAATCTGGACTTTAGTACCTAAAAAGTTCAGATATGAATTTTTGTAGCAATAAATGGGTTTAGAGTCAAATATCATGTTGATGCTCTTTGCAAAAATATAAGTCAAGATTGGTTCCCAAAGGGTTTCAACAAACCCCTAGTTTGGATTTCTTTGAGACTTCAACCCTATTATTAACCCTTCACCATCAGAATTGTCCTTTCTCTTGCAGTCACTTTAATTGGGACATCCAGCAAGTGAATGTCAATAATGCTTTCCTTAAGGAACTTTGATGAAATATTCTTCATGAGCAACCAGAGGGGTTTGATGTTCCACAGTTTCCATCTCTATATCCAGTTGAATAAGGCCCTTTATGGTCTTAAACAAGCCCCGGGGCATGGTTTGACAAGCTAAAGTAGGCACTGCTACTAAAGGGTTTCAACTTTATTTTTGACTCAGTCTCTTTATTCTCAAAGAAACAACTCAGTTACCTATGTCTCATTATGTAGACGACATACTCATTACTGGCTCAAGCAATCCTTTTTTTCAACTGGTTCAGGACTTGAATGATCATTTTTTCTCTAAGCTCTTGGCTCCATTAAGTACTTTCTCGGCTTAAGCTACAGAGACTCACAAGCATTCATCTTTGACAAACTAAATATGTGGTTGATTTGCTCTCAAAAACCAGATGCTTGAGGCACATGCTTGTCCAACTCCTATGGTAGTTGTCACAAACCTTTTTCAACTGACACCCTTTGTTTGAAGATCCCACTCTTTAGGAGACCACCGTGGGAGCCTTGCAGTACCTTACATTAATAGACCACACAGCTTGTGTCAATAACTGGTCAATTTCTTCAAGCACCAAGGAGCTTCAATGGCAAGCTTCAAGCGGGTACTCAGATTTATTAAAGTACTCAGTATCATGTTTGCATTTAAACCAACAACCTCTCTCAGCATAGAGTGCTATGCTGACGCTGATTGGGAATCAGCTTGGATGATCGCATGTCCACAAGTGGCTACTGCATTTATCTTGGTTCAAATCTCATCCAATGAGTTCACGCAAGCAGAAAGTTGTATACTTAGCTCCTGAAGCTGAATATAAGCCTTAGCTCACACAGCCACAGAAATTCTGGCTTCAAAGTGTCTTCTTTGAATTGGATTTAGCATGGTAAGTGTTCAGTAATATGGTCGATAATGTTAGTGCAGGGCTCTGCAACCAATCCTATCTTTCACTTAAGAACTAAACATATCAAAATTGACGCACATACTTAAGCCTAGGTTTTGACAAAGCAGATTGTTGTTCAATATTCCCTTCAAAACTACGAATTGCAGATGTTCTAACTAAGGCTTGCCTGCTACTGTTTCATGAACTAAAGGTAAGCTAACTGTGGTTCTAGTTGATGCATATAAAGAGGCTTTCTGTCTTGCTCATCTACTTACTCGTGATAATGGTAAAGTCCTTCCAGTATTGCAAAATCAATGCTCTGATAAAGATTTAGAGTAATTCGAATTGCCTGAACACTTTGTCATCTATTAAGAGTTTACTGTTTTGTTTGCCTTTGATTAATTGCTTGATCTTGATATTAATATTGCTGCATAAATTGCATACATGTTGAGCACATGGTTCTGAGATCGGTGCATTACGCTACTAGTAATGCTGACTGTTTGTGTTGCTTAAGCTGCCTCTACATCCTGCATTTTTTTAATATTAAATTTCTTGGTGGTTGGAGATGTTACCACTGAGATTATATTGTTCATTAAGGAGAATAAAGTCAGTCACTCGTTTTTTGGCAAAGCGTCCAACTCAAGGGGAAAGTATTAAGGTGTAACTAAAAAGTAGAAGTCAACTCCAACTCAAGGGGAAGTATTGTGGGTTTGGAGACTGTCCTCAAGCAGACGAAATCCAGAATAGAGAGCAAGGAAAGGAATCATCCAAGAAGTCAATAGAAATGAATAGAACGAATAAAGAACTAAATGCGTCCGCCACAACAATACAATTATGTACACTAATAAAAATAAGTTAAGACACAACACCAAAATTGCTGTCGATTTTACAGTAAAACTTTTAGCAACAATAACCAAGGGACGTGTCTTTTCTCCTCTAACAAACAGCAATAAGTTCTATGAACCCTAAAGCAAAAATCTATACATCAAGATGTAAGAAAAAACATAATACTATGATAAGATTGAGTTATGAAATAAAGAAGAGACAAAGAGAAAATCGAATTTGTCTTCAGGTCTACTTAATTATTCCGCTGAAATTCCGCTTTCTTCTTCTTTTCAAAGTTACATTATAAGGAAATCCTATCCACCTTGAGAAATAGACACATAAAATAATTTAATGGTCGTAAATTTATACCTTGCTCCTTAGGTATTGGAGCCACTAATGTATTTTGATATATTTTATTAATAATATCTTTCCTTTCGTTGACGAAATATCTTTTACCCGAGATTTCCCAAAAAAAAAAAAAAAAAAACAAAAAAACATGTTTGTCATGAAGTGAATTTACATGATGAACGAATACTAATAAGTCGGTACTTATAACAATAGATCTTATAATTAAACACAGAAAGGTATAATATTATTTATATAGTTTTTTATTTTATCTTCCAAATAACGATAAATATTCCATAATTTAATTAGGAAAAAGTATGATGTATAAGTCCTAAATTTACTACTTCAAACATTTTGATGGATGCTACTTTTTTTGCAATTTCAACCCTTAAAGATCTAGTTAAGATAGATTCAATGAACTATTACTTAAAAAAAAAAAAAAAAAATTCAATTTAATGTCAATAATTTTGTCAATCTACATAATTAAATTTGCACTTGAATCTCTTGAGATTGTATAAGAAATCTTTAAATAAAATCTAACTCTTCAGGGTTTAGAGGGATTTGATACATAGTTAGAAGTTCAAAATTTCATTAAATTGATTTAAAGTCACCAAATAAGTAAAAATATATATTATATTTCTTCTATTTTATGAAAAAAAAAATATATCATAGAAATATTATTGTGAGTGGCTACTGATCAATAACTTTTTACTCGAACCTCTTGAGAATGTGTTACAGTTAGTGAACTCTAGTTAATGTTAGGATACCCATTTTTAAAGTGTAGCGGAAGTTTTACCGAGTTAATTAATGATTATCAAGTTTAAACATAAATTAACAACCATAAGCTGTTAACGTAAAGCATACCAACATATACATGATTCGGTTAAAACCACTTTTAGCTTACATCCATGGGACCTTGTCCAGATCAAAGCAAATCTACTAAACAACAAACGTTAAAAAGATATAGTTCAAAGTTTGATTTTAGCAACAGCAAAGAGAACCCCCTGTTCTAGTTACACTAAACATCACCCTCTGAATCTCTATTGTCTTGTCGCTTCTAGGATCTCTTCACACGGGGAACACACCCAAAAAATGCTTGAGCTCTACCCAAGCTTCACACGCCGAAGCCATGCTCTAGCATCAATAATGGAACCAAGTTCCAATCGCCATTCAACAAGAATAAAAGATGATAAGTGTTTGGCACAAAAACATAGTGTGAATCTGTAAGGAAAAATACTCTCTAAAAAATTTAGAGCACAAGCAAATATAATATCAAAGTTTAGCTTTACAAATAAGCAACAATGAAGATGATATAGACAAATTTCATGCTCAACAAATTATGTCAGTTCAGCAAACAAGGGCTAACATATGTTAGTAAAAAAATGGAAAAGATTGCATCTATCTTTTGGGACCACAACCAAAATGGGAAAAAGGTGATTTCCCTGGACCACAAGAAAATATTGGGATACATGTAGGTTGTCCTCATGACAACACAACAAATGGACAAAAAATATTTCAACTGATAAAGATAAAAACGTAACTTGTGCAAAGTGAGTCAAACATGCGATATTAGCACAGAAAGAAAGTGTGCGCACGCACGAAGTAAAATGCAAAATAAAATGTAATATGCATATGTTTGACTTCAGTGTGCACACACAAAATAGCTGTGTACACAGACAATATAAGTTTGACAAAAATATTCAACATAATGTATTAGGGTTACAACGGATTTGACTCGTATTTATAAGTTCAAAAACTCCATTAAATCCATTTATTTCCAATAAATTAGTAAATTTATATTATAGGCTTTGCATTCTATAAAAAAAGCTATAATAATAATATTTTTGCATGTCGGTACTGTTGTGAACGCTTGCATTTAAGCATGCATTGATGGTGGCTATAATCCTACGACCAAGGCATCATTTGCAGATGGTTGAAATGAAAAAGTTGATGCAACTTTACCTAATCATTAATAGTTTGGTAATAGAAAAGATTAGAGGACACTAGTGATGTAACAAGGGTTGTAACAAATTTTGTTTGTTGTAAATTTTGTGGTGTTGTGAGTTGAGTTGTTGGTGTTGCAAGCTGTTGAGGGATCAGGTTGTAGTTGTTTGTAGTAGGGGTGAGCGGGTCCGACTACTCGCTATTTTTTGAGGAAACCGAAATTAGAATTAGAACCAACCGGTTCCTAATATTTGGAATCGAAACTGAAACCGAAACAGGAATCAACTGGTTCTGGTTTCTAGAAACTTGGAACCGAGACCTGAGACATAGGTTTTGATTTTGGGTACCCGAAAAAATTAGTAATCCTCCTGCTATTTTAAAAAATGACAAATATACCTGTAAAAATTACAAATACACCCCGCCTGCTTACAAATTTAATAAAGAGTATTAATGACTCTCAGATTTTATAAAACCCTAAATAATTTTTTTCTCCTTATGCCGTCACAATTTTTTTTCTCTTTCCTTTGTTCCCATCTTTCATCTTCTTCTCTTTTCCTCCTTTTCCTTTCTTATCTGGTTTATTCTCTTTCTCTCTTCTCTTCTCACTTTCTTCTCCATCTCCTCCAATTGCGCCTGGACAGTAGTTGAATCTTGCCACCATTGTCCAGATCTGATGTTTGGCCACCACTTTGATGCTTCAATTTTTTTAATTTCTTTAGTTTATTATTAATTTTCTTAAGAAATTGGATTATGTGAATTTGGAGATTGAAGGATTGTGATTAATAATTTTTTAAGAAATAGGTTCTAGTTCCGATTCCTGATTCCAGCACTATTGAAACTGAAAATTCTCAATTCCAAATTTCCAAAACTGGAACCGAACCCTAATGGGCCCAGTTTTGGTTCTGGGTAGAACCGTTACCTATGCTCACCCCTAGTTTGTAGCAGAAGATCCGTAATGATTGAAGGTTTTCAGAGAAGAGAGTACTGTTTTGGTTTAAGGGGAGATATTAAGTAGTAAAGTTGTGTTGTTTATAACATTGAGTATGTTTATTTTTGTATTGTGATATTGTTTTTAGAAGGACTAAAGTGTCACATTTTTAAAATTTACAACTAACAGTTAAATGCTGCGTTTAGGATCAATGGCTAAGTTTAAAAAGTCGCCTGTATTGTTTATATAGTTAGTTAATGAAAGTCAACTTCTTCTTCTTCGACTATTTTCTTGGTTTCTTGATTTTCTTCAATTCTAAACTCTTTCACAATGAAATGAAATATATCTTGTTTAAATGCAATGGTTGATAATTAAGTTGGGAAGGTGTGATGAGTTTCAATTGATGATGGTGAATTTTAGTCATTTAATGTATATAATGAAATCAATTAGGTGATGAACCTTCCATCCTAGCAGGGCAAGTAGAACATGATTGTTATATGCAAAACCCTTTAAATCTTGATTTGCACGTTGTTCTTAAGATGATAGTTAGATATTTGTTTGATATGTATGTGAAAGAACCTTCTCAAACCCTAACAATGGTACCAAAAGTTGAAAATATGCACAACAAGAATTGGATGGAAATATGTATATTCATGATGATGATGTTGGTTAGGTTTGGGAAGGAATTGTTGTGCCTCTTCTCTCTTTTGTATAGAGCTTGCATGCTCCTTTTCTTTTTTAGCGATGCCTATCTTTTTGTCTTGTTTGTCGAAAAAGACAGACACATGGGCGGAGGCATTGTTTTAAAAATCGGACCATTCGTTGACCCGGTCAAGGGGTCGGTTCGTGGGTTGACCGGTATATAACAGTCCCATCTTTAAACAATTCCATTAATTGTTATAAGTTTGAAACCAGCAAATACATCCCTAAAATTTACCTATAAACCCCTGTGAGTTTAAAATAAAGTAAATACACCCTCAAGTTTTATTATTAATTATTTTTTCTCTCTCCCCATCACTTCCATCTTGCACTTTTCTTTCTCTCTCCCCATCAGGCCATCACTCTCCATCAATTTCTTTCTTTTTCCTTTTTTCTCTCTCTCTCTCCCCATCACTCCCCGTCACTTTCTTCTTCATCTACTGTAATTTTTCTTCACTTTCTTCTTCCTTCTCTTTCTCTTCATCTCCTCTTTTTTTTCTTCTAATCTTCTTCCTTACTCTTTCTCGTGTCTCCTCTTCTCTTTCTTCTTCCTTCCCCTCCCCTTACTTCTTCTTCTTTACAATTGAAGATGAAAATGGAAGATAATGAAACGGTGCTGAAATTAGTTTAGGAATATGATTTATTTTGAATTAGACGAATTGTTTTAAGCCCCGGGCTAGTCAGATTGACGGTTTTGCACTGTTCCGTCGGTCCATTACTAGTCCAAAACGGGTTTATTGACATTCCCGATTTTATGTAAACCTGGACCGAAGTAAAAGAAGGCTCCCAGGTTTTAAAACAGAGGGAGGAGGTAATGATATGTACAATTTAGATTTTAACACACCCTAACAAAAATATTAATAGACAAAAATATTAATGTGCAATTAGTTTTTATTTTGGCCTACCCTAACAGAAATTTAAGTATTGACAACACTCAAAATGGTGCCGTTTTGCCACTATTGTTAGCTTGCCAAAGTGCTATCGTTTTTACTCTATTCAACACCAAAGTGTTGTCGTTTCTACTCTACTATTCTTCCTTCTTCTCAAATGTATAAAAACGCAATTACTGTATTAGTTTGTTAATGAAAAATAAGAAGCAAAATTGAATTTGTCTTTTTCTTAATTTTCTCTGAAAATCTTTATTTTTCTTTCAAAGTCTTACATGGTATCAGAGCCAAAGACTAGCGTCAATGGCGAATTCTTCATCCTCAAATACCTCTAACAATAATTTGAACAAGGGAATGCAAAGCACCTCTGTTACCTACTCTTCAGCCTTTCCATCCAGTCTTCAAATTCTTACTCCCAAGCTCACTTGAGATAATTACCGTGATAATTATCGCTTTTGGAAGTAACAAATTCTTTCTGCAGTAGGAGCACATGAGCTTGATGGTCAATTAACACGTTGTATCTCCTATCCAGAACTTTTAATTTCATCAGAACCTAAAATTTTAGTTGAAGAAAATGTAGTTAGACCAACATCTGAACCAAAATTGAATGAACTTGGCACTACAAAACGTATTAATCTAGCTTATCTAGCTTGGAAACATACTGATTAATTTCTTGTTACATGGTTGTTCGCATCTATTTCTGAATGCATGTTCAATTTAGTATCCAAATGTCTAACTTCTACTGATATTTGGTTTGTACTTGAAAACAAATTCCTAAGTGACTCAAAGGCTAGAGCTCTACACTTAAAAAGTTTACTACAAAATACTCATAAAGAAAATTTTTCTATCAGTGATTATTTTAAGAAGATGAAAGTTATTGTAGAAAGCTTAAACTCTAGTGGTCAAAATGTACTACATGAAGATTTGCTTTAGCACATCCTTGATGGATTAGGATCGAAATTCCATGTTGCTGTTGTGAATTTAACATCTAGAGTAGAATCTAAATTTGATTATGTCACAATACAAGAGGTGCAATATCTACTGCAAATATATGAAATGCGAATTGAGAAGTTCAATTCTATTGATTTCTCAAACAGTTCAATCCATCTTGCTGCAATAAGTAACTCTAACAGCTCACCAAGTTGGAACAGTGGATCAAATGTTGTTTCTCACACTGTTAATGCTCCTCGGTCTATACTTGCATCAGCTGTAAATCCTATGACAACCTCTTAAGTTCATCAGAGCTATATCTCACCCTATCCACCTCCTGCTCCTTGTCTACCTCCCGCTAGTTTTGTTGTCTTAGCTAGTCAAACTTCTCATGTTGGACAATGTGAACCACAGTTCAATAACTACAGAACACTAGAATTTAGTAGCTATAGTAGAGGTCGTGGTAGAGGCAATGCTAAGGGGAGACCTATCTATCAAGTATGTGGGAAAATAGGGCACACAACAGTTCAATGTTATCACAGATATAATTCCACTTATAATGGAGTTTCTCTATAGCTTGGACCTTCTGGTAGTGCTGTTTTCAACACTAGGCAGTCAGGTTATTTTCCTGAAAAACAACTCCTTTGGACATGGGAGAAGATTTGACTATACTTTTCCTAGTAACTTATTGATGCAAAATTTGTCTTCCAGCCACTTCTATCCTGGCAGTTAGTCAGTCTCAACCTGGCCTTACACTAGTGAATTCCTCAAATCGATTCACTTCTTCACAAGATTTTCCTAGAGAACAACAGCTTGCCTCTCCAGCCTCCAACAATGATAATTCAACCTTCAAGGTTCCTAGTTAACAACCTGCTTCATTTAGTTAGACCTATTTTGTTGCACCTTACTTGCCAAATAATGTCCCTTCAACTGCCAATTATGTTAAACCGCAAGATCTAGCTTGGTATATGGACTTTGGTGCCACTGACCATGTCACTTCGGATGTGAATCACATGCACAATAGCAAGACTTATGAAAAGGGCCGGACCCAGGCCCTTTGAGGGTAGGCCCAGGGCTGCCCTTAACTTTAAAAAAAAATGTGTAAAGTTTTTTAAGTTTTTTTTAAATGTTAAGAAAAGTAAAAGTTGAAAAAATATAAAAGTGAGGCTTTGTCTTTTTGCGTTTTCCACTTTTACTTCCCCAATTCCCAACTTCTCTTTTACTGTAATTGTAAAAGCTCTACAGACTACATGTGACGACTGGGTTCAACCTGCAAAGAAATTAAAAAAATCTCCCTCTCACTCACGTCCTGAAGGTTAGTCTACTGTTTTAATTTTAAATAAGATTGATATTATGTAAGATTGATGTTAAAATTTTGGGTGCTTTAAGCTTTAAAATGTGGAGAAAGGTCCACCCTTGTCGGCCACTGATTGTGGCTGCCTGGATTTTTGAAGTCATGTAGAAATTGGTTGTTGAATATAGTTTTTTCTGTTTTCGGAAAACTTACTTTTTTATAATAAATATTTGTCTCCTTGACTTTACTAATTTACTTACCCTTGGTTTGACAATGCGGCAAGGATGCTTGGTTGGTTTTTAACCAATTGTTTCAGTCTTTGCTTAAGAGAATGATGGGGCTACAGCCTACATGGTGGCAATATTTGGATTTTTGAAGTCTTGTAGTAGGAAATTAGTTGCATATAGTTGGATTGGTTATTGAAAAATCTGCTTGTTGCATAATTAAGAATTGTACCCTTTTCCCTTTTTGGAGGATGCTTGGTCAATTTATAAACATTTGTTTGATTCATTGCTTAAGATAAGATAGCGAAGGGACTATTTATTGTTGAAAAAGTAAGATTGACTGGTTGGCTAGAAATATGGGAGAACAAAGGAAGCAATATTTGGAATTTCAAGTGTCACAGAAAATTACAGAAATTTGTGAAAACTTTGCTGGCGTAATTAAATATTAGTCTCCTGATTTTTAAAAGACACACTAACACATATCCTTTTGATTATGAATTTATTTACCCTTGGCTTGCTTTTGTGCCGAGATACTTGGCTGGTTTCTTGTCTTTGTGAAGACATGATTTACCCTTTGGTTTGTAACAATCTATAAAAACGAATGGCCTCCATCTCTCATTGGATGCAATTAAATATTTAAATGTATCATATATGGTGTGTTAAATTAAAATATGTCTTATGTATCGTGTATCATGTATTTAAATGTATCATGGTTTGTTCATGTATCTTATTCAAGAGAAAGTTAATTAAGTTGCTAAATTAATTAGTTTTTTTTTTTTCTTTTTTTTATGGGAATCTCTTTGACTCTTATTTTTGGGATCCCATTTTGGTACTAACTCATTATATGTTTATCGGATTTGGAATCCAAAGCATTAACAAATAAGATTATGATATCGAATTATTTCAAGAGACTGAAGAAAAGTCCAACAAAAAATGTTAATGTAGACTCTACTGATATTGAGGTTAATCAAACCCCATTAGAAGAAGAAGCCTCACAACAGCGACAACAGCACCAAGTAAAAGAAGCTCAACCTTTAATCGGGGTGTTCAATTTAGATGAGCTTGAAACTGACTCAGGATTGAGGATACCAATTAACAAGCTTTGTTGTACTGACAAACAAAAAGAGGAAGTTCGAAGAGCATACTTGTTGAAAGGTTGCCAACCTAAAGATCATAACTTTCCTTTCACTCTTTTTGGAGATAAAAAGCGTAGGTTTACATCAGAGTGGTACAAAGAAGGTTCATGTTGGATGGAATATAGTGTGGCAAAAGATGCAATCTTCTGTTTGAATTGTTATCTTTTCAAACTCAATTATGGTGACCAAGCAAGTGGTGAAGTTTTTGTGAATAAGGGATATAATAATTGAAAAGATAAAGCAAATGTGAAAAAAAATGTTGGTGATCATTCGAGTACTCATAACCAATGTCATGCCAAGTGTGTTGGTTTGATGAACCAAAGGCAACACATCGATGTAAATCTTGTTTGCGTGTCGAAAAAGGGAAAATTGGACTATCGCATTCGCTTGAATGCATCAATTGATTGCATTAGATTCCTTTTACATCAAGGATTAGCATTTCGTGGTCATGACGAGTCGGTTGAATCTGAAAATCAAGGTAACTTTATGGAACTATTGAAGTTTCTATCCAATCACAATGATGACATAAAGAAAGTTATGCTGGGAAATGCCCCAAAAAACCATCAAATGACGGCCCCCAAAATTCAGGGGCAACTAACTAGTGTTTGTGCTCATTTGACGACTAAGAAAATTATTGCAGAAATTGTGAGAGATAAACAACCGTTTTCCTTACTAGTTGATAAATCTCGTGATGTGGCAGTGAAAGAACAAATGACTATTGTTTTTCGCTATGTGGACAAAATAGGTTGTGTTATTGAACGTTTTATTAGGATTGTGCATGTTAAGAATACTTCTGCAAAGTCTTTGAAAATTGCAATAGATGCCTTTTTTGTAAAGTATGGATTGAGTTTGACAAGTTTATGGGGGCAAGGTTACGATGGAGCAAGCAATATGAGGGGTCAGTTCAATAGTTTGAAGACTTTGATATTGAAGAAAATAAATCTGCTTTCTACATTCATTGTTTCTCTCATCAACTCCAATTGGCGCTAGTCAAAGTTGTAAGTAAACATTCAGCATTGGGTGAATTTTTTCAAACTCTTTCTATGTTATCAAACACTGTAGCAGCATCTTGCAAGCGCAGAGATCTTCTACATGATAAACAGTATGAATATGTGATATTTTTGATTTCTAATAGTGATATTCTGACGGGACGCGGTTTGAATCAAGAATGCACTATTAAATGACCAGGAGATACAAGTTGGGGTTCACACATAGGGACAATTCATAGTGTCATAAACTTATTTTCTTTTGTTGTTGATGTGCTCAGAGTGACTGAGATTGAAGGAGATGATTGGTAAAACAAAAGTCAAGCAAGGAGTTTATTACGAATCATGGAGAATTTTGAATTCGTTTTTTTGTTATTCTTGATGAAGAAAGTATTAGGAATCACATATGAACTGTCACAAGCATTACAAAGAAAAGATCAAGATCTTCTTAATGCCATATAGTTTGTACAAATTTCGAAGCATCGATTACATAAATTGAGAAATGAAGACACTTGCTTCGACATATTGTTGAAAGAAGCTTTTGATCTGTGTAAAGATAATGACATACCAATCCCGGAGAACATGGAAGATAATTTTGGGAGGACAAAATGAGAGATTGCGCCAATTACGAATAAACATCATTTTAAGGTGGAATTGATGTACAAAGTTTTAGATAACATTCAAGAAGAACTCAATAATCGTTTTGATGAAGTAAATATGAGGCTGCTTCAGTGTATGGCATCTCTTGATCCAAGTAACTCTTTGCTGCATTTAACAAAGACAAATTACTTGAGTTTGCAAAGTTCTATCCTGTCGATTTTCCTCAGCATGATATTTGGTGGCTCGATAATCAACTTGAACATTATTATGAGGATGTTAGCACCAACGCCAATTTCACTCATGTTGATGGGATTGCCGATCTTGCAAAAAAAATGGTTGAGTTTAAGAAGGATGTTGCTTACGACAAAGTTTTTTTGCTTATTAAATTAGCACTGGTTTTGCCTGTGGCTACTGTAACAGTTGAAAGGGTGTTCTCTGCAATGAATCTTGTTAAGAATACTTTGCGTAATCGAATGGGAGATGAGTGGATGAACAATTGCTTAGTAGTTTACATTGAAAAGGAAGTTTTTGCTACAATTCAAAATGAAGATATCATTGAACATTTTCAGAACATAATGAAGCGGAAAATCATGTTAAATTGAAGATCTTTAGGTATACTATTCTAACTTGCTTTCATTTTTAAATAATCAATATTCAAATTATTTAGATCTTTAAGTATACCATTCTAACTTGATTTTTGGGTCAATACGCAGAGGATGTGTGAATCTTTAATCTAGATGGTTGAGTTAGAATGTTAACATCTGGATCTAGATTTGAAGTGATTGTAATTTATCTCTTTGTAAACCTTTGTGTATTTTACTTTTGTTAGAATTGTGATTGAGCTCTAAATTTGTGTAGAATATTTTTGGTGGATTTGTGGTTGTTGTAAACTCTTTTGATTATATTGGATTTAAGTGGATCGTTAGATTCCCGTGGTTTTTTTTATCTTTTCACATTGAAGAGGTTTTTCCACGTAAAAAATTTCTTGTGTTTCCTGGGGAATTGGATGTTATTTTCTTATGTTTTCACTAGTTGATTGGCAAACAATGGTAGAGTGATGGGGCCCCCCAGGCAAAAATCCTGGGTCCGCCAATGCTTATGAAGGAGTGAGCAACTACAAGTTGGAAAGGTGAGTACTTGAACATTTCACAAATGATCCTCTTTACCTAGTTATTTACCGTCCAAGTCTTTTTATCTTACAAATGTATTGTGTGTTCCAAATAAACCAAAAACCTATTTAGCATTTCAAAGTTTACCAAAGAAAATAATGTTGTGGTAGAATTTCACTCTAACTATTGTATTGTTAAGGATAAGGTTACCAGCACAATCCTTTTGCAAGGAGAGCTTAAGGTAGGACTATATTAACTGAATCTTGCTTTTACCAGCCTACCATTTTCTACTACTCAATCTATCATAATTGAGTTCATCTTTGTGTCTTCTTACATTTCAAAAAAAGTCAAGATTGTTCTGAATCCTCTATGTGAACCAAGTCTCATTAGCCATACTAATAAACTCCAGCATCTTGAGCATTTAATTATGATTATAATACATCTATGACAAATTGTAATAACCTGAGCATTTTGAACATTTCAACTCTGATTATAGTTCATCTTTGCATACTGAATATTTCAATTCCAATTGTAATACATCTTTGCTAAAGTGTAATAATTTTTCTACTTATAATAAAAGTTGCTTCTAATAAAAATTCTAATATAACTGCACTCTTCTGTATGGATAATTCTGCTAATTTAATCTTGTCGTGTGATCATAATGCACCTCCACTTCTTTTACACTTCTGCTAACAATACATCAGCTAGTTCTTTTGCTTCAAAACTTGCATCTGCATCTGCAGCAACCATTTCTTCTGCTTTAAAGCTGTATCTACACCTGCATCAATGTTGATTTAAAACCTACATATGCAGCAACCATTTTTCTACTTTAAAGCCTACATCTGCATCTACATCTAACCTGCATTAGTGTCTGATTTAAATCCATCTCATGCATATGCATTGTTGTCAACATTCAAGCTCACAAACATGTTGACATAAATTTAATCTGGCATAAAAGGTTAGGTCATCCCCTTTCTGAAGTTTTTCAATAAAATTATTAGTCAGCTTACAATGACCCTTTAACAAAAGTAAAAATTTCATCATTTTTATCCTTTTGTGATGACTATCAATTAGGCAAATTACACAAAATAATTTTCCATTCTTTTCTAGAGCTGTTGAACCTTAGCTCTAATCCATAGGACCTTTGGGGACCGGCCCCATGTTCTTGATGGATATAGGCATTACATTGATTTGTAGCAATTTTAGTCGGTTTACATGGCTTTTTCCTTTAAGGACAAAGGCTGAAACTCAGTCTGTTCACAAATTTCATCATTTGGTTGAAAGTAGTTCGGTTACAAGCTTAAATGCTTGCAGTCAGACTAAGGTGGTAAGTATAAAGGTCTTATTCTTTATCTTGAACAAAATGGATCACGTTTAGACATTCATGTGCACATGTCCATCAACAATATGGGAGAAGTGAGTGCAAACATAAGCATGTTGTTGAGACAGGTTAACACTTCTTGCTCATGCACATGCCATTACATTTTTGGTGGTTGCCTTAGACTACAATTTTCTTGATCAACAAATGCCTTCCTCTGTTTTGCACTCTATGTTCTTTATCAAGCCTTGTTTCACTTATTACCTTTGTATTCCTCTCTAAAGGTGTTTGCTAGCATGCTTTCCTCTATTAGGGATTTTAATCAACATAAGTTCAGTTTTTATACATCCAAGTGTGTCTTCATTGTTATAGTCTTGTGCACAAAGGTTTTAATGTAAAGCTCCACTGGAATTATACATTACCCCTAATGTTAAATTTTATGAAGAAGAGTTTCCATTTGTTGAAAATAGGTCTTATTCGAACTGTTCCAACAATCAGTTCCTTTTATTCAGTCATTCATCTCAACCTACAAGTGATATAGTTCTTGCAGAAGTTGCCCTCAGAACACTGTCCTCCACTACGTTCTTCTTCACTGTCAGCAAGGTAACTTCACTTCCCACCTCTTCTAAATTTTTTTTTGCTCCTGCTACTAATCCTGTTGTTTCAGGTTCTCTTTCAGACCAACCTACAATTTCACCTTACTGCCCTCTTCCACTCTAACTACAACTACAACTCACTGTTTTCCTGTAGAGATTTCAATTCTTCCCTATTCCACCATCAGAACCTTCCTAACTTTTCTTCTCCATTAACTATCCTCTGTCATGAATTTCATTTCTTCACAAATTCATCATCACCTTTACTTAGTCACAGTTCTAAACTCCCTTCTTGTTCTCTTTTAGTTGACTTAGATCTCTCAAAGTTCTGCTATGTCCACTAATTTACCATCTATTACAAATCAGCACCCTATGCTCACTCGAGCCAAGGCAGCAAGTCACTTGAAAACTGCTCTTATTACTTCTGGCTCTACAGAAATTCTTTATGAGCCTTCTATTGTCAAAGAGGCTGGCTAATCTAGCTTGGCATGATGCAATGCAAAGTGAATATGATGCAGGTCAACAAACTACTTGGATTTAGTACCTAAAAGTTCAGATAGAATTTTGTAGGCAATAAAGGGTCTTAGAGTCAAATATCATGTTGATGGCTCTTTGCAAAATATAAGTCAAGATTGGTTGCCAAAGGGTTTCAACAAACCCCTAGTTTGGATTTCTTTGAGACTTTCAACCTATTATTAAACCCTTCACCATCAGAAGTCCTTTCTCTTGCAGTCACTTATAATTGGGACATCCAGCAAGTGAATGTCAATAATGCTTTCCTTAATGGAACTTTGAAGAAATATTCTTCATGAAGCAACCAGAGGGGTTTGAATGTCCACAGTTTCCATCTCATATATGCAAGTTGAATAAGGCCCTTTATGGTCTTAAACAAGCCCCCGGGGCATGGGTTGACAAGCTAAAGTAGGCACTGCTAACTAAAGGGTTTCAACTTTATTTTTGACTCAAGTCTCTTTATTCTCAAAGAAACAACTCAAGTACATGCTCATTATGTAGAAGACATACTCATTACTGGCTCAAGTCAATCCTTTGTTCTTCAACGGTTCAGGACTTGAATGATCATTTTTCTCTTGAAGCTCTTGGCTCCATTAAGTACTTTCTCGGCTTAGAAGCTACTAGAGACTCCAAGGCATTCATCTTTGACAAACTAAATATGTGGTTGATTTGCTCTCAAAAACCAAGATGCTTGAGGCACATGCTTGTCCAACTCCTATGGTAGTTGTCACAAACTCTTTTCAACTGACAACCCTTTGTTTGAAGATCACCTCTTTAAGGAGCACGTGGGGGCCTTGCATACCTTACATTAACTAGACCTGACACAAGCTTATGTGTCAATAAACTTAGTCAATTCTTCAAGCACCAACGGAGCTTCAATGGCAAGCTTTGTAGCGGGTACTCAGATTTATAAGATACTCAGTATCATGGTTTGCAGTTTAAACCAACAACCTCTCTCAGATAGAGTGCTATGCTGACGCTGATTGGGGAAGCAGCTTGGATGATCGCATATCCAAAGTGGCTACTGCATTTATCTTGGTTCAAATCTCATCCAATTGAGTTCACACAAGCAGAAAGTTGTTATACTTAGCTTACTGAAGCTGAATATAGAGCCTTAGCTCACACAGCCACAGAAATTACATGGCTTCAAAGTGTCTTCTTTGAATAGGATTGAGCATGGTAAGTGTTCTAGTAATATGGTGCGATAATGTTAGTGCAGGGGCTCTAGCAACCAATCCATCTTTCACTTAAGAACTAAACATATCAAAATTGATGACACTACATTAGAGTCTAGGTTTTGACAAAGCAGGTTGGTCAATATGTCCTTCAAAACTCGAATTGCAGATGTTCTAACAGGCATTGCCTGCTACTTAGTTTCATGACTAAAAGGTAAGCTAACTGTGGTTCTAGTTGATGCATATAAAGAGGCTCTGTTTGCTCAATCTACTTACTCGAGTGATAATGGTAAAGTCTCTTCCAGTATTGCAAAAATCAATTGCTCTGATAAAGATTTAGAGTAATTCGAATTGGTGCCTGAACACTTTGTCATCTATTAAGAAGTTGCTACTGTTTGTTTGCCTTTGATTAATTGCTTGATCTTGATCATTAATATGTTTTGCATAAATTGCATACATGTTGAGCACATGGTTCTGAGATCGGTGCATTACGCTACTAAGTAAGCTGACTTTTGTGTGTTGTATAAGCTGTGCTGACATCGCATTTTTTTAATATTAAATTTCTTGGTGGATTGGAGATGTTACCACTGAGATTATATTGTTCATTAAGGAGAATAAAGTCAGTCACTCTTTTTTTGGCAAAGCAGTCCAACTCAAGGGGAAGTATTAAGGTGTCTAAAGTAGAAGCAGTCCAAATCAAGGGGAAGTATTGAGGTGGCTAAAGCAGAGCAGTCCAGCACAAGGGGAAGTATTGACAACACTCAAAGTGGTGTCGTTTTGCCAATTTTGTCACTATTGTAAGCCACCAAAGTGCTGTCGTTTTACATTTAGCACAAAGTGCTGTCTTTTCTACTCTACTGTTCTTCCTTCTTCAAGTATAAAAACATAATTACTATGATAGTTTGTTATGAAAATAAGAAGCAAAATCGAATTGTCTTCTCTTAATTTTCTCTGAAATTCTTCTTTCTTTCAAAGTCTTATGGATCGCCCTTGGATAGACACATATGTTTTGGTCAGTTTTGACCTTCTCTTAGGGTATGCCACTTGTTTTTGTATATTTTTTCTTTCTATACGTATTTACCATTCCAAAAAAAAAAAAAAAAAAAAAAAAAAAAACATGTTGACATGGAAGATGATGAATGACGAAATTAATAGGTAATTAATAATATAATAAAGGTTTTTTTTTTTTTTTTTTTTTTTTGTTTAAGTAGTATCATTGGAAGAGAGAAATAATATACAAAAGGCCATAAAAAACCGGTCATCCTACCTGGGACAAGTCTTGGGTTAGGAACAAAAACACAAGCCTAAAGATTGAAAAACTATATTCTCTTGTTTGTCTATTCGAAGCATGCAGAGGATAAGAGAAGAGAGGAGAGGACCAAGCAAATGAACATAAAGCAAAGATATCATACCACATGACATGCCTTGGGATAGGATCCAAAAAATAAATACTTAATACACTATACACAAGTCATTCCTACCTCAAGACAGAAAGGTTGTTTCTATTCTAGTAAGAAATGAAAGACAGTTGTAACATTGATAAAATGTAACACTTGTTGTTCAATTTATGAATAAATTAAAATATAACTTCAAAATGATTAAAAATATAATACAATTTAATTTAATTACATTGATCTAATTAATTAACAATGCTAGGTGATCAACAAGTACAACTAAGATCAGTAGTAAACTAGTTATACTAGAATCTTAACCCTATTTGGCTTAGTTAATAGCCAACTATACAACAATTCCAAATAATTCTTCCTTAATAACAAAATTATAATTAATCAAACCTCTAATTAACAATCTCTCCCAAACTTTCCAAACTTGGACCTTCTTTACGCAGCCATGCAGCATGGTTGTATTGATCAAGCAAAAATAATTATTCGACAAAGACTAATTAAATCAATAATTAGCTAAGATAATTATATTCTCTAATCTGTACACCAAAAAGCCTAAACCCTTTGCTTCATGAAGATCCAAATTTGAAGCTTTATTCTTCTTCTTCTCATGATCATAATATCTCAATTCTGACTCTGAATTATAGCTGAAACTATTATTTTTCCTAATATTATTATTATTTAGCTCCAATGCAGTGAGTTTCAAGCCCTAATTCAGGTGTTGTATCACATCAACTAAAAAGAAATTTGTCCCTCTTTTCCTCCATTACTATTTGGCACTCACAATTATAAAATGTAATTATATCTTTTTCTTCAATTTTTCTCCTTCACAAATTATTCCACCCTCTTGTAAATACATAACTCTGGCTGCTTCTCCAAAAACAATAACTGAATTTCCATGGCCTCATGTGCTTATCAAAAAACCCTAATTCTAAGGCATTAACTCCTCCATTGAGGGCATTATTTTCTCTGCATTTTCACATATATATGGGAAATTTTTACTGCATATTTTTTGGTTACAAGCCTATTTAGCTTACCAACATCACTTGGAGTCAATTCCTTCTGAAATAATTGCCCGCATGAGAATTGTTCATCTCATGCACTAATATTTGGTTGAGACTTGCAGTTCACCATCAATGTAATTTTGATCTTCTCTTTGGGATTGAATTCGGACAAAATCGGCGAATTTCGGTTGGTATGTTCCATCTCTAATCATGTTTTAAAATTGCCTCTTTGGTGAATGGTTTTGGAATCGGTTCTTGGTTGTTGTTGTCTGTCCATGGGAAATTTCGTTGGGAATCGTCGCCGCGAATCTTCAGTGCGGCACTGTCAATGCCATTGCTGCTTCTTTCTCAGATTTGAATGTGCCTAGCCAGATTCTTTGTGGTTGGCATAAATTTGGGCTCCCCAATGCCCATTTGTGTGGCACAACTCCTTAAATTTCACCGACGACACATTATTATTATTGTTATTGTTGCTGTTGCTATTATTATTATTCCTGTGTGATATTGTTGATGTGACGCTGATGATGGTGTGGTGGTCGTCGTGTTTCATGCGCTTGCAAGAAGGAAAAACTGTATACGAACTGTTGTTGAATCCGAAGTGTCGCCATTCACGTACATTTTAGCATTCGAAACCAGCTTGATGCCTCTTTTCCATAAAAAATAAAGTACTAAAATTTAGTAATAGAGGATTCAATATGGTTTGGTAATAGTTAAAGATGTGATGATGATTATGATGAGTTGAACTGAAGCAAAGAGAAGATGATTTTATATGAAGAGAAAGAGATTGAAAGTTAATTATAAAATTTTTGAAATCTGGTATCAGAATATAATATTCTGTTGAAATGGCAATTGTGTTTCTATTTGGAAGGTGGAGAGTTAAAAGAATCAACAAAATTAGGTTATGTAATAAAATTGAACGCAACAATTGAAACAAAAATGCTTTCATCAGTGAATAAGAGAAAAGGTTAAACCAATTTCTTGAAGATGCCTTTGAGGAGAGCATTATAGTTCACATGAGAGTTAGAGGGGTAGTAAGTTGAAAAAACTTGAAGTGGTCTTAATTAATTGGCTTAATTTAGATAAAATGGTATTAATATTTTAAAAACAAATTATCTAATAAAATACTATTTTATTGTATTTCTCAGTACTACACTAATCTTATTGAGTGGTTAATTTTAGTCATCCTAACAAAACTATTGTTGATTAATTAATTTCTCCTTTATGGTTATATGGTTTAATCAGTATAGCGCGTAGTGTTGAGTAATAAAAAAAAAAAAAAAAAAAACCATTTGTTTAATTAAGATGGTTTAATTATATGTTCGCACTAAACCAGAAAAATGCGAAACACCGTTTATAAAAAATTGATAATTATATTCATTCTAACTAACCGAAATGAGATTTAATATGAATGAATGTGGTAGATAATTATAATAGATTGTAATTTGTAGTTTTAATTTATTACTCTTGACTTAAATGGGGTAAATTTGGAATTTTGGTCATCACAGTGTATAATTTAACACCTGAATTAGTGAAATGTGGTTAGAAAATCCAGGATGTGGTGATTAATAGTAATTAGTTTGCATATTTAATTAATAGCACTTGACTGATCTAACTCTAATTAAATTCTTCAAGATTCTATAATATTGTTTAGTTAACTAAAATAATACTTCAACAAGCCCAGGCTGTCTACTTCTATACATCTTCTTCTCCCACTCAACTTAGTTTTTAGTTAGTATTGTATTAGAAAGTAACTACCTAACTATTAAAATAGGGCTAATAGTTATAATTCTTTGTAAATGAAAACGAAAAGAAATCTATCGCATATATTAATTACATGAATATCATTAACGAAAGAGATATGTTAGTTAATTTTTCTTAATTAAATCTGTTGATATTTATTTTTGTCAACTTAGAATTGTGTGTGTATGCACAACAGTTATGTGTACACACTTGCTACCAATTCTTTTATTGGCTATCTCGTCTATTGTATGTGCACATCAATTCTTAGTGCACACAGTTTGTCAGACATGTGTCTTAGCTTGTTTTGTCTCGAGTGTGTATGCACAACGATCTGTGCTTACACTCTTACTTCAGACTTTTTACAACCTAACATGAGTGTGCATGTCTGATAAAGAGAAAAGATTATGTTTATCTTATCTCTGTATTTAGGACCTTTTTACATGTGTCATATTTTCCTTAAGGGTCTTAGGGAATAAATTATCTTTCCCAATTTGTTTTGTGGTCCAAACCAAAAAATGAATACTTTCCTTATTTGAACAAACATGGGTCCTCCTTGTTGGTGACGTGGCACTGTATTGTGAGCAAGAAATCATTCATTATAAATACTCTTCTTGCGTAAATGAATCTAACCTTTTGATCTCATTTCATTTTACTCTGAATTTCTTAGAGTATTCTTCTCTTAAGGTTCAAGGTTCATTTTCCACTTTGTGTCAAACTCATCATATCAAAACTAGATCTGATGACTGTTGGAAAGTGGTTCCTTTGTTGATGCTGGTGCGTGGCGTCAGTGCTTGAAGCTTGGTGGTTACAAGCTGTTTTCGGGTATGTTTCCGGCGATAGGAAGCTCCAAGGAGTTGTTACACATTAAGGATTCAGAGTATGGTGCTAAGTGTAAAGTTGAACGGAGAGTTTTTTACTGTAACTTAGATCAGCTTTGAACTATATCTTGTAATGTGTTTTTAACTGTGGATTGTTCGCTCTGGACAAGGTCCCATGTGTGAATTTGAGAGAAAAGTGCGCAAAGAAAGCAGATCTGAGGAAGAAATCAAGAGAAGCAAAAAGGAATTTTTCTTTGTAACTGAACGACTTAATTCTGTTAGGGATTAAGCTTCCCTTATACAATTTTCAGTTTTACAAAAACGGCAGTGCTTGGCACATATTAAAGACACTTAAACGTCACTTTATGCCAACATGCTTTATGACTAACATTCCCTCTCAAACAGAACCGTATGGACTAATCCTTCTTCCAATACTCTATGACTAACATGCCCTCTCAACAAGGCACGTAGCTGTTGCTCATTTCTCATGACAAACACCTAGTACTTTAGTAAGAACACTTGGAGCAAAGAGTAACGCATACTGCATAATTCCCAGAGCACACAACAATAGCCACAATAACCTTTGCTGCTGAATCACACTTGCATAATTCCCAGAGCACCATTCCTTTGCTTTGCTGCTGAATCACATCTGCATAATCCAGAGCACCATTTCCTTTGCTTTGCTGCGATAACACTCTGATAATTCCAGACTACCATTTCCTTATGCCTGCTGAATCACACTCTGCATAAGTTCTAGAGTAGTTTTCTGTATAAATTTTCTGCATAACTTCAAAAAGATCAATAACCTGGCTATTGATCAGATCCTCAGAAGCCAATAACTGCAAAACCAGAGCTTCAGTAACAGCAGAGCTTAGTTACACCAACATCCTCATCAGAAATCAGAAACAGCCACAAACAGCCACAGTAATACAAACAATCACACAAGCTCCAGAAACCAATAACTGCAAAACCAGAGCTTCAGAAACAGCAGAGCTAGTTACACAACATCCTCATCAGAACTCCGAAACAGCCACAAACAGCCACAGTAATACAAACAATCACACAAGCTCCAGAAATCATCAGTTTGACTGGAACCACTTGTCAACACCAACTATCAACATGACAGAATAAACCACATCGTTGTCAGACTTACAACACATCTGCAGTAGGCTTTAGAACAAGAATTTCTTCATAACACAACACAGAAACTTCAGGACTTCAGTTCAGTAAGTCCAGAATACACAGAAATTTCAGAACTTCAGAAAGTCCAGAACTTCAACACGATTATTAGATTCTGCACTTTGATTTTAGCCACTTCAAAACAAAAAAAAATTCATAACACAACACAGAGACTTCAGAGCTTTAGTTCAGTAAATTCAGAACACACAGTATTTACAGACTTCAGAAAGTCCAGAATCAACACAGATTATAGATTCTGCACTCTGGTTCAGCATCTGCAGAAAAAGAGTTCCATAACAGAAAATAAATATGATGAATTACTGATGAGTTGAAGAAGAAGTAACTGAGACAGAATCTGGCTATGAATATCATCAATTTGAACATTCAGTTTGGCCCTTAGAGTTGCAAACTGGACTGCAGGCAGTGCTTTAGTGAGGAGATTTGCAATCTGCAGTTTAGTAGGGACATATTGAATAGCAATTTTCTTGGCTAACACCTGCTCTCTAATATAATGAGCATCAATTTCAATATGTTTGGTTCTAGCATGGAAGACAGGATTTGCAGCTAAAGCTCCTGCACTAACATTGTCACATTAAACAATGGGTAAATGAGGATAGGTAATCCTAACCAGAGAACATGCTGTTGAGCCAGGCCACTCTGTAGCAGTTTGAGCTAAAGCTCTAATTCTGCTTCAGGAGGAGAGGGCTACCACCTTTTGCTTTCGGGAACTCATGGATGAGATTGGGTCCTAAATAAATGCAATAACCAGTGGTGGAACGTCTATCTTCCACACTACAGCCCATCTGCATCAGCATAGCATTCCACATATGAGCAGGGGTCTGATTTTAACCCATAATTCATTGTACCTTTGATATACCTAAGTACTCTTTTGCAGGCTTGCCAATGATATTCAGTTGGAGCTTGAAGAAACTGACTTAGCCTATTTACAGTGAAGCTAATATCAGGTCTAGTTAAAGTTAAATACTGAAGAGCTCCTATGTACTTCTATACAAACTTGGGTTATCAAAGAGTGGGCTGTCACTAGGGAACAACCTGGACACCTGTAGCCATTGGTGTGGGACAGCTATTGGACTCCAACATTCGGGTCTTAGTGAGAAGATCAGCAGCATATTTTGTCTGCTTTAAGTGAATGCCCGAGGAAGTTCTACTTGCTTCCAATCCAAGGAAATACTTTAAAGAGCCAAGTGTCTTTAATGCAAAATCAGAATTTAGATTCTGCACTAGAGTAGTAATGTATGAAGAATCTGAACCTGTTATTAAAATGTCGTCCACATAAACAAGAACATAGATAATACCAGAAGGTTGCATTAACTGTGTTCTTTACTTTCTGCACTTGTGTTTGATGTGGTTAAAACCTGGAAATGTCTTAATCTACTTGCTAAATATTCCGCTACACTTTAAAATGGGTAATCCAAAACCAAAGTGGTTTAACCAATCCCCAACAAAATCAAAGTAGGTTAGAAAAAAGGAACATGAATTATGAATATTTATTAAGAAGATGTGGAAGGAGTTCTTGCAAAGGCCTTTTTTCAAAGCTATAAATGTAAAAATTATATGAAAAACTTCATTTCACTATAAAAGAAGCACAAAACATATGATAAATAAATATATTCATAAATCATAAGAGTTTTGTGAGTCATCTTATCTAGGATTTAAAATTAATCTAAGGTGGCCAGATTTGGCTGTGGTCTTGAATAATTTGGTTTACGTACAAGGACAATAATATCTTAAAAATCTTTTGTATAAGGATAAAATAGTCTATAAATATTCTTGAAAATTGTTTTCAGAACAAGGGCATTACTGTCTAAAAATTTTATTAGTTAGGGATAAAATTGTAACAAAATTAAGGTTACTAAATAATCTTATAAAATCTAAGTAAATTGTGGTATTCAAATTACAACCTATATAACCTACAATAATTACTAATAGTATTAGAGAATTAGCGGAATTTTTTATTTATTGACAACTAAACATGGTAATATCAATAATATAAGATGATATTACTAGCATAGTTGGGGGATTGCCCCCAACCAAACGCACCCTAAAAATTATATGCATCATAATTGGATCATTGTTAGATTAATCCTTCGAACAAAAACATAAAATTAAAATACAATTACCCGTAGAGAGAAGCGTGAGGATCCTTCTACATGAGAGACAGAAGAGGTTACATTAGATGTTTGAAAACAAGAAATCACTCAAATGGCACGTGAGAGGCCTCGAAGAAAAATTATTTTTAATTTACTCCCATATCTCAAGTTATAATTAACATGTTTAAAGGAGGAGCTATATTATTTTCTTAAATAAATCAGCTTAAGTAATTGTAAATGTGAAAAATGTATGAAAAAAAAAAATCACTTCAAACTATACAATCAACCTAAAAAGTATGATACATATATGCATAAGAGTTGTGTGAATCATGACTCTTTCTATCCACACAAGCATGATTAGGGATATTTATAGGTGGACAAATCCCAAATAAACAATACAATACCACGTAATTATTAATTAAGATACAGTTATGCTTAATTCTCTTATCTTATTAATTAGCTATAGAATTCCTAATTATTGTAGCAATTATTTAAAATATATATATATATATATATATATAGGATATCTTGATTATCAAATAATTTTAATACCGATGAATAAATGTAGATTTAAACTTAAAATTTGTTCTTTTATTATTATTTTATTGTCTCTTCGTGAAATGATAATCTTGCCCCTCACCGTTAAGGAAAAGGTAATAATGATCATCTTTTTGGACTCAAGATATGGTTATTGAATAATTTTTCAAACATTAGGGTGATTTTTTACGATTAGACCTAAAATTAGCATATAAATAACACTTACTGAAAACATAAAGATGATTTATGAAATTAACCCATCAAAATATGGTACCTTACACCGATTCACTAATTGGTAATAATATTAATCAACTAGACAAAAATAATAACAATTATATTAATTAATCAAAAGTTAAATACAAAAAGACAAAATAAATGGTCAAAATCCCTTATTGTTTGAAAGAGTAAACGACATATTCCCACCCGAGGTTTGGCGAAATCCCAAGCGGATACCCTCAGTTCCATTTATTCCAAATCTCTACCCTTAAATGAACGTTGTTAAAGATGGTTTGATTCTGTGACAGGCTACTACGAAACTGCCCTTCACCCCATTTCAAACCATAGTCCATTCTAAGCCACCCCCTCCCAAACCGCCGCCACAATTGGCCAAACCACCCCCATTCCAAACCACCACCACAGGCGGCCCATCCTACAATCAATCAACAAATCAAATTCACTCCAAGACACAGGTGGTGAGTGACGGCAGTGGCAAGGAAAATCAGTGGCAGCGGGGAAAACAACTAGAAAAAAAACCCACAATCAATCAATAAATTAAATTCGCTCCAAAATACAACAAAACACACAGCAAATCAAACTCAAAACAAAGGCTCCAAATCAACCCAAATCCAGTTGTCGCATGAAGAGATGGGGAAGTGATGGACGATGACGGGCAACCAAACAACTGTCAGAGATGGAAAGGGTTTTGAGAGGGGAGGTCAATGAGGTGAATGGCGGTGACGGGAGGGATTTCTATTGCCGGAATCGATGGGAAAATGGAAAAATCACGCAAACCCTAGATTTGTGGTGATCGGCAATTAAGGGCTTCTCTTGGATGGGGGTGAGAGCGGTTTTGGCGTGTTGATTAAGGGGAAGTGATTGGTGGTGATAGGGGTATCCGACGACGTCGGAATCAGGTGGTTGGGTGCTGCACTCATGGGAAAGGCAAAATCACGCGGTGAAGAAGAAGAAAATTTAAGAAATGTAAGAGGGAGATGGATAGTCACAGCTAGATCTGGGCTTCATTACCGGAAAGGACTGGAAAATGGCCGACGGTGGCACTGGCAAAGATGAGAGAAAGTGGAAGATGAAAAGGTGGAGGTGGAGGTGGAGAGAAATTTGAGATTTGGGTTTTCTAGGGTTATTTTGTCCTTTTAATTTCAAAATAGGGTAAAGACTATTCTAGCCTTTCATTGTTGAAATAAAGAAAACATAGTTAGTTTAAGGGTGAAAATCTGGAATAAAAGGAACTGGGGGTATCTGCTTAGAATTTCGCCAAACCTCGGGTGGAAACATGTCGTTTACTCAGAGTAAAACTACAAACTGTTTATAGTACTCACCCTTTTTATTATATAAATAATCCATGCAACTTAAAATTATTTTAATTTACTCCTATATCTCAAGTTATATTTGACACGTTTGACTTAATTTGTTTTTACTTTTTATCAATAACCAAAAAAGAAAAAAAATCTATAAATTAATTACATAAACATAAAACCTATTGAAAAGAGTACTCAAGAGAGTGACACAGAAAGGCCCAACACTTAATGAAGAAAATATATTATTTTTTTCACTTCCAATTATATAGACAAGGAACATGAAAAACTTATATGAAAAATACATGAAAAACTTCACTTCAAACTATACAATAAACATAAAAATATAATACATATATGCATAGTAGTTATGTGACTCAAAAACATATAACTTTTGTGCTATGTTTCCCATAATCATCTGTTGATCTTTTAAAGATAAAAATTAAAAATTAAAAATATTTTCCTTATGAAATGTTCACTTTCTCACTCGCAAAAACTACCCAAAACAAATAATTTATGTTTCCTTAATATATTTATTTAATCATATGTTGACCCGCCCCACCCCTTCAGCCCAACCCGTCTACAGCAAATTTATTAAAAACTTTTTTTTTTTATCTTTAATATATTTTGTATAAAATTAGAATCCCATAATTTAAGATTTTGAGTCATGTATCAAATTATCAAAATTTGTGATTGTTATCTTAAATATATTTTAATTATGAAATAAAAGTAGTTTAAAGACATGGAGTCTAATCTTACTAAAGCGGTAAATTAATCTTTCCATGATGGAGATGAAGTATTGAAGTAAATAAATTTAAGATTGAATCAATGCAAATGTTAAGATTTGGGAGTCAAATAACAAAATCGATCTATGAAAATGTTAATTCACCAAGTAAATTGTGTTAAGAATATTGAATATAGTTTTATTAATTTTATGAAAATATTAAATTTTTTCTTAATTCTTTGTAATATTTAATTAAAAATTAAACATTAAAATACAACTAAGATTTTTGAATTTAGAATCATATCTTTGTTTGAAAATAACATTATTTTATTTTAATTTAATGGTTTACAAATTACAAAGACTTGATGTATGAATTATGCTATTGAATTGTTGATGTATCTCTAATTATATTAATAATTTCTTATTATTTGATTTTGATTTATGCCCCCTTATAAAAATTTTTTTAAATTTTAAAAAAGTATTAATCATATTGTTATATTAAGTTTTTATTTACTATGTTTAATGGTTTATCATAAAAGAATTATACAAAATCAATATTAAAAAAAAGTTTGAAATAATCTACCGTTCGGGGAAAAAATCCCCGCAAGGATCAATACCTACAAATCCCTAACTTTCGGGGCGGGGATAGGAATTCCCCGACATCCCCTGTCGAGGATAGGGTAGGGATTGGTGCTCCCCCAAGGGGTCGGGGACCCCATTCCTCAGCCTTGACCCGACCCGCTCCACACCCACTCTCATCTTCTCACTCAACCATCAAGGAAAAGGTAATAACGATCATCTCTCCAGAATTAGGGTGGTAATTGAATAATTTTTCAAACGTTAGCAGTGATTTTTGAAATTAGCATCTAAATAACACTTTCTGAAACCATAAGGATGATTTATGAAATTAACCCATCAAAGTTACTACGTTACACTCATTCATTAATAATTAATAATTACTAATTAATCAACTCGACCAAAATAATAATAATTATATTAATTAAACAAAAGTTAAATAAAAAAGGCAAAATAAACGGTCAAAGTCCTGAAAGAGTAAAACTAGATTAGCGAGTCTCACTAGGAGAGTGCTTATCTTCGTAACAAACTGCAGATAATACTCCCTTTTTTATCATATAAATAATCTATGCAACCTCCTTTTTCTCTAGCTTTATTTTTCACTTCTTTTTCTTCTCTTAATCGAATTAATATTCTGAATTTTTAACAATTTGTTTTACACTTTTTTATTATAACTTCTAGAAGTTTATTGTGGTTAATTTATCTAAGTTATGAGATCGCTTGCTTTTATCAGCTTCTAGCAGGGAGAGATTGCGGCATATTCTTGAGTTGCTGTGTAGGGCAAATTTCTTGATCAAATTTTCATCAATAAATGACAAAAGTATTTCACCGGTTATCTCGTTATTTTCCGGCGACTCTAGTGATTTTTGGGCCTAGTTTGCCGATTGAGATCGTCGACAGTCGGTCTTCGCCTTCCCCGGAGCCTCAAAATCCTAGTTTGACTGTCACCAAGCTCTATAAAAGGTTAGTAACACTTGGTTAAACAATGAGGATTTTGTTTAATTTACTTTCTCAATGTATTTCACTCTTTGTTGCTACTATATTTTTTTGTTAATTTCTTGTTAGTCAAGTTTGCTTTATTTTATGTGGGTTGATATTTTCGAGCTCAGGGATTTCGGTTTCTTTTGATATTTTCCAGTTGGGATGCATCTGTATGCTCGTTTGATAAAATATGATATATTTGACAGTTACAATTATGTCTACTATGTTTATATATTGGTATGTTTTTAAGGAACCCGACGCTTTCACATAGTAGTTGCTTTCATTAGCAATCTTGTAATTGCATCAAAGGAAGAAATCTTGTTATCTTTTTCAAGTAGGTAGGTTTTTCCTTTTTTGGCTGTTAATTCTTTTGTTTAATCTCCTGTTTTAACTTTGAATTGACTGAATAAAAGGATAAAATAAAAACATTTTAATTTAATACTAATCTCTGCCGTTTTATTATTTTGGATTAAAAAAAAAAAAAAAAACGATGTGATTTGAAAGAATACTGTTTCATAATGTTCCTTATGCTTAGTGATGAAATTGTATAAGCTTCCAAGAGGGTGATATTTAAGAGAGATTATCAGAATTAGAAAAAAACAAGAAATTTGGGTAAAGGGAGAGAGAGAGATCAATAAAGAAAGCATCATTTTCATATGAAAATAAAGCCCCACTATCACCAAGATTTTATGCAAGAAATGACTAAGTTTGTGGCACACACTCTTCTAAACCCAATATAAATTTCCTTTGAAAATGACCCCCCTTCCCCCTCCTCCTCTATATATTTGAACTCTCACTCTCCATTCTTCATCGCCCACAAAACTCATATTATTTCTCTCTTTGTAAGTTTTTCTATTTCTTAGTTTTTATATTTTGTTTTCTTATAATAATATACAAGCACATTATGTGTCTTTTTTATCTTAATTTGTTGATTTATCAGCCTGGTTGTTAATATGCTTTATTTTATGTTCCCTTTCTCATTTTCTTATATTATTTTAACCTCATGCTATATATATATATATGGTTGACTTGGCTATTGCTATTTGAATCAACAAAATTGTATAATATTTGACTATTGGTTAATTAATATTTATTTTATTTGCAGAATAAACCTCCAATGGCTTCTATGGATTCCCTCAGTGTCACCAACCTTCAAGCTGCCCTAAGCGTTAGTAATTAATTAATCACTTAATCAGAAAATTAGCAAAAAAAAAAAAATGTTGAAAATATTAATATCATGCAAATTAGTGCGTACTAATACTTTTTATTGTTTTTAACTAATAAAAACAGGTGACAGAAGAAACAGTTAACCCAGAAGCTGTGGACAAAAGCAGCTTTAAAGATGAAAAGCAGATAACTTCAGGCACAAGAAAGAAAACCCTTATCAAGAAGAGAAAAGGAGGGTGGAAATATGCAACCCTTTTGCTTGGTAAGCATTTTCTAATCATGTTCAAAATGTGGAAATTAAAAGTGATTCTAATTATTTTAATTTCATTTAATTGATTTTTACTTTTTTGCAGCTAATCAAGGCTTGGCAACTCTAGCCTTCTTTGGTGTTGGTGTCAACTTGGTCCTGTTCTTAACTAGAGTTCTTGGTCAAGATAATGCTGATGCTGCAAATAATGTCAGCAAGTGGACTGGAACTGTTTATATGTGCTCCCTTATTGGTGCATTTTTAAGCGATTCTTATTGGGGTCGTTACTTGACTTGTGCAATCTTTCAGATCATATTTGTTTTGGTACGTTTGTATCGAAAACTGTGAAATTCTGTCATTTAATGTTAACCTATGTTAATTTGCTTATAAATTTGTGTATCTTAATTAGGGTCTTGCTCTACTATCGGCATCCTCTTTCTTCTTGATCAGGCCACAGGATTGTGGTGACGGTGAGCTTGCTTGCGTGCCGGTTTCATCAATCTATGCTGGTGTTTTCTATTTTTCAATATATTTGGTAGCTTTTGGATATGGTGGACATCAACCCACAGTAGCCACTTTTGGAGCTGACCAATTTGATGAATCAAACCCTAAAGAAAAGGAATCAAAAGCTGCTTTCTTTTGCTACTTCTATTTTGCACTAAATGTTGGCTCTCTATTTTCAAACACCATCTTGGTGTATTATGAAGATTCAGGGAAATGGACTCTTGGGTTCTTTGCTTCCTTGGCTTCTGCAGTCATAGCTCTTGTCTCATACTTGATGGGGAGCCCCGGTTACCGGTATCTCAAGGCGTGTGGCAATCCGTTGCCACGTGTCGCTCAGGTGTTCCTTGCCGCAGCGAGGAAATGGCACGTCCCTCCTGCTAATCCTAATGAATTGTATGAACTTGCAGGACCCGATTCTGCCATCAAAGGCAGTAGAAAGATTCTTCACAGTGAAGACTTAGAGTAAGTATTCAAATCTCTTGAAAAATTAGTTTTTCTATGATTACATCGAAAATAACCCGCGAGAGCGGATAGTTAGAAGGGCGTGAACTTTTTGTACGTCATTGTTCGAAACATATGCGCTTGTTTTGGTAAATGGAGATTGAATTTATGTTAATGTTTCTTTGTCAAAATTGTGGTCAGGTTTTTGGACAAGGCAGCAACAATGACAGAGAATGATCTCCAAGAACCAAATGATCCATGGAGACTTTGCACTGTAACTCAAGTTGAAGAAGCCAAATGTGTCCTCAAAATGTTACCCATTTGGCTCTGCACCATTATTTACTCAGTAGTTTTTACCCAAATGGCCTCCCTCTTTGTTGAACAAGGAGATGTAATGAACTCCAACATCGGAACCTTTCACCTCCCGGCTGCAAGCATGTCCGCCTTCGATATCTGCAGTGTCCTCATCTCCACCGGAATCTACCGCCACATCCTCTCCCCTGTCGCTGGAAAACTCTGCGGAAACCCTCGAGGACTCTCCGAGCTTCAAAGAATGGGAATCGGACTCATCATTGGAATGTTCGCGATGCTTGCAGCCGGCCTTACAGAAATTCAAAGGCTCAAATATGTGACTCCTGGAGAAAAGACAAGTTCTTTGAGCATTTTCTGGCAAATTCCTCAGTATGCTCTTGTTGGTGCATCTGAAGTTTTCATGTATGTAGGACAGTTGGAATTCTTCAATGGACAAGCCCCGGATGGGATCAAATCCTTCGGGAGTTCTCTGTGCATGGCATCGATTTCGCTTGGAAATTATGTCAGCAGCTTGCTGGTCAACATGGTGATGGGGATCACGGCCAGGGGCAGCAACCCCGGGTGGATTCCGGATGACTTGAACACAGGCCATATGGATAGATTTTACTTCCTCATTGCGGCGCTTACGGCTGTTGATTTTGTGATTTACTTGTATTGTGCTAAGTGGTACAACTGCATCAATCTTGAAGGGGATGAGAAGGAATTGATTGAGTTGGAGGAAGCTCAAGAAGATGATGTGATCAGAAAAGTTTAGAATGATATTAATCTTTTGCTTTTAAGTGTTGTTTACTTGTTTGATTACTTAGTTTTGATTGTTTTAGTCGTTTTTAGAAGTAGTGGTTTATAATAAAAGCTTTAGAATATGATCGATGTTCACTCGATCGAGAAAGCTTGACCTCTTGTTAGCCAGAGTTGAAGTTCAGACTTCAGAGAAATAATACTTGTAAGGGATGATTGCTTTCTTGAAATGAAGTTTTCAAGATATGGTAGTGCTAATATAAGTGTCTTTTTGCTTCTAAATTTAAGAGTTGTTTTATACTATATAGTATTCATAAGTTATTAAGACATTTCATATTGGTACATTTATTTATGTATTGATTTCTGGAACTCTATAAAAACTTGGTGCATTACGAGTACTTGCATGCTCATTTCTTTGAGGGATTTTATTGTGCCCATCTTTTTGTCTTGTATGTTGAAAAGAATAGACACATCCGTTTTGGTTAGTTTTAACCTTTTATGAGAGTATGTCCCTCGTTTATTTTGTATATTTTTTTCTTTTTTTTAATACATATTTACATTTCCCAAAAAAAAAAAGGGAGAAAAAATATCATAATTAGGGTTATGAATAAACCGACCATTTCATTTTTCATTTTTTTTCCATATAGCAAAAGTAATAAGAATAACACGTGTTAAAGCTTTTTATCATCGAGCTATTTTCCGGAGGACGTCCCCAACACAGGTAATCCTTTTCATGACCTAAATCTCTAAATATGCATGCACTGATGTATCTGTCTTATGGGCTACCCATAACCCACTTGCTTATTAATTGATACTTTTCTTCTTAGTGTTTTCACATCAATGGGGAACCTTATACACAAACAGTGATGAAGACAGTGCCAAGACCAACAACCCACTTGAAATTCAGAGCAAAAGATCATCATAAGTGAGTCACCTTCTCAAAGAGCCTATCAGATTCTGTTGATATGCTGGCACTAATGGAGTCCCGTCACATTAATGACGACCTTCATGTTTGATTCACCAAATATGGGTCGTCTCAATAATCATTAATCTCCTGGCTTCCACAATCACATAATTAGTGTTTATTTACGGTATGAAAATCTTGCGATTTGTCTAAAACAGTCCTATAAGATTCTATTATAATGAGGTTAATTTATCTACTTATCATTGGTTTAAATTTTCCGTTAAAACTTAAATACTATTGTTTGTAATGAGATGGACAGATCAAAATGAACCATTGAAGGAGTATCAAATTCTACAAAGCAATTTGCTCCTTTCATTTTCATCAAATAAAACTAAGTTTCACTAGATTGAAGTTTGGACAGGCAACTACCCTTACAGAATGAGAACTAAGTCTGTGGCCCAAAAGGTCCCCGGAAATTTTACGTTACATAACTCAACTTGATCGAATAACTCAAGTTTTGTGTCTTGTAAGAATGATATATACCCATCTAGCTATATGCCTTTTTGATCTGTCATTGTCCCACAAATTAATGGCTTTCCTCTTTATGGAGTAGGGAGTTGTCACGTGAATTCAAAATAACACTGTTCCTTCTGCTAACTTGTCAGCTTTTGGTATATGCAGTAATACTGTTTCTTGCACTAGAATATGCCAGCAATTCCAGGGTTGCTTCTTTTTTACCCAATTGAATAAATAATCTCTGATTTAGCATGTGATACTTGACGGATTTTAAGGGGGTTGCCATGAATTCAGCTTAACACTACTGTTTTTGCTAGCTTGTCGGCCCTTGCTACATGCAGTAGTACTGCTTGCACTAGAATTTGTCGTTTAACCCAGTATGTGAGAGACCCAACTAAATAGATATTACTTGGTTCAACACACATGACAGTAGAAAGATTAAGAGGGAGTTGCCATGAATATTATTACGGTAAGTGGCTCCATTATTTAAACTCAGAAACAAAAAAAAAAGAACAAACCTTCTTAACCGTTAGACCAACCCTTTAAGATTAATTTATAATAGCTTTTTAGTCTTTGGTACAAGCAATAGTACTATTTATTTGCACTAGAATATGCCAGTAATTCTAAGGTTGTTTATCTCAAACCCAATTGAATAAATATGATCCTATCCAACTCGTGATGCTTAATGATTCTAACTCAAAAGACTTTTCGTTATGATATCATCGTTTAAACTAAAGATGTATCAAGATACTTCTTTCTAGTTTTTACCTTCCTCATATACATATATATTGCAGGATACATGAATCAAATCAAATAGTGATACGGTCTATCTTTTGATTTAACCAATAAATGAATGAATGAAAATGTGACAACACTGAAAAAAATAGAGTCAATTTCTAGCTTTAAAATCATCAACATCATCCCTCATTTACAAGGAAAAAGATAGAGTATACTTTCACATGGAACATTTCAAACCAGAAGATTATAAAGTAGTGTGGCTAGCAAGCACCAACTGGCTTATCCAACAGCACCAACAAGTCTCAATTTGCGTATCAAATTATCATAAAAAATTGGTAGCAGATGATCGTTCATGACCTAATATTTTGTACAATTTTCATTATGCTGTAGGGACTCAAATAGTGGCTAGAATGTTCATAATATATAGTCCAAAACTATGATGTGAAATAAGGGATTTTTCTTCATATAATTTATCACAGGCCAGCTGGCTAGCTTAGAAAGTTGACCAATTGATTTTATCAGTCATGAATTAACATCCAAACCCACCTAGCCAAGACAGAATATTGCTCATTGTATGTTTGAATATAATTCTCTAGTGATTGGCCTTCCAGGCTATGAATTTGATCAATGGAGCTCTTGGCTGGAAATTCACTGAACTTTTGATGCTCTTTGAAAGGTGTTTTATCCGTTCTATATCTAATCCTAGACGATTGTCTTATCGTTTCATGAAAAACCCAAAAAAAAAAAAAAATAACCCTTCTGTGCATATGATACGTGCATAATCAACCTATGAGACACAGATAGACTGGCTATTGGGCAAGGTGCCCAAAGTCTCTCTCCGATAGTCCGTATTCCTGGGTGTTTAAGGTTATCTTAGTGGGAAAAAAAAGGTGTACTCTAAAGCATCAGGTCGGGCCTATTAGGCCAGGCTTGTGGTGTAGGATTGGCTTATGAGGCACTATTTTTAAGTCCTTTGGACTTGAATGATATTGATGGCTTGGGTTAGGTTCGAGTTTGGATTCTATATATATAGGTAAAAATAAACGTTCAGATAATATATACTGGTTAAAGGTCTTTTTATTATTTTGGTGAGAAAGTTTTCAGTGGTATGGGTATATGTTAATGTATGTTTGTCTAGTCATGACACATGTCCAAGTCATATACACTGACATAGCAATCTTTTGATTAGAGAGATACATACTGAAGAATTACATTGTAAAATTTTAATTGACCCATCAAATATAAAAGTCTCTGTTCAATTTTTTTTTTTGGATGCATCCTGGGCCTAAATCAAGCTAAATGGGCAACATTATACAAGCCCATTAGGTAAGGTTGAGCTCTTTACTACTGGGCCAGTGAAGTCTTTGATCATACTTAGCAGGCTCAAAATGTTTTGAATTTGGGCCTACATGCACAATGTTATACAAGGCTAACAAAATTTGAGCCATAGAAAACATACACTAATTGGGTTATTTAAGAGCCTTGTTTCAAATCATAAAATTAAATTTCGAATAATATTACAGTACAACCCTTTTAGTTTTTATACAAATTTTTTCTTACAAACTTAGGTGGTAAAAGATGACTAGATTGAAAGTTTATTTTAAATTTAAAATCACTCAATCATCTTTTGCTATATAAGTTTGTGAGAGAAAGTTTGTTTAAAAACATTGTGGGTGTAGTATTATTGTTAAATTTTCCTTATCCTATCCAATATCTTTGCGACACGTGTTATTGAAGAAAATCTTTATTACGCTCGTTCTATATTCTATTAATTAATCTAGCCACACTATATTTACGCTTATGGTTTACACACATCTTTGAATTGGTTGATTGTTTAAAAGTTTAGCGTATTCAGGATTTTCTTGTGCTATTATTATTATTCAAGTATGGTTATTTGGATTAAATGACTATCAGGTTTCTTTAACCATTCAATAAAATCAATAGTAAATAACAAATAAGAAACATATTGATGTCAATGTCCCACATCGGTTAAGAGATGATAGCATTTTTCGTTTATATAGCATAAGATCATCCTCACTACCCATATGTGTATTTTTTGGACAAAACTGTTTTGGTTTCAAGACCTAAAGCGGACAATACCTCTAAGAACTCACCTATTATGTGTTTGGATCTAACATATATCAACAAAACAAAACAACAATAAGAAATAATGACTATATCATACTTGTAACAAAACATACCATATTAATTCATATAATCTAGACGCCTACACGGATCTCTTGATTGGTGGATCGCACAAAAACTAATATACTCAAAACCTTATTATGTTATTATTGGATTAAATGATATTGTCAATTTTTTTTTAATTATTTAATAGAATCATGAGCAAATAACAAACAAATAAACAATGATGTATAATAACCACATAATATTTAAAGCCACATTTAATATCTAAATTAATACCAACATCCTCTTTTAAAATTTAATGCTATTTTAATAAATTGTGACCATATCATAAAGTATATAACACACCTCTCAAGATTCCATTGAAATTGAAAACAAATGTACTTTTAATATTCAAAATCTATAACCATCAAATTTAATATTCATCACAATAGACTATTTTCATAATATTTAAATCAAAATTATTTGGGTTCTCCCTAGTTTAAGAGAATTTGATGGAATTTTCATAAAGGTAAGGGAAGTGAGAGATAGCATTGTAGATGCAAAAAATTTATGGTTACAGAAATAGGGTCTAATCCTGTGAGGTTGAGACCACTGATAATCCGTTGAACCTACACACATGAAGAAACAAGCGTGAAGCTTACGGAATACACTAGTGTGGTGTTTGTCGTAGGCACTCCGACGTTCAAGTCAGCAAAACTGAAAGAGACAATTTAATAAGAATTAAGGGAAATAAAGATTACCAGGAGTTTTATCGAAGACCAGGACTACGACAAAGACGTTAGGTTCTTGGGAGCAAAGAACTTATGAGCAAGTAGGTAGTAGTCAGTATTGAATATTCCCCTCCCTAATGAGAGGTCATGCCTCTGTTTATATAGTGAACATATGATCTTTAGATCCTAGTAGGACTTTAAGTCCATAATGATAGAATTTTAGTAAATAGGAGAGTCCTGATTTACTTACCTTTGAAGGAGTGAGAGTCCTAATTTATATGAAATTCGGGATCTTAGAAAAATTAGGATGTAGGTGAAATATGAAGCAAATAAATAAGGTTTTGAGTAGACTGGAGCAACCATGGGCCTGGACCCAAGTGGGCTAATGATGAGGCCCGATTTGGATGGTCCAACCTGTGAGGGATTAGGTTGGCACACTAGGTTGACATGTGGCATGGATCTTATAGTGAGCCTAGCCAGAATTGGGCCATGGTCCTGAGCCATGTCGTAGGTGTTACGCGTTTGGGCCTGATAAGGACCAAGATGATTTTTTGCCCATACAAGCATCAAAGAGGGTGTATTTGCTTTAAAGATAAATATTAATGGGGATACAAAAAAAATTGCCAAACAAGTTTGGGTAGGTTTAATAATACATGTTTTTTTATAACAATTTTTTACACATGGTTTAAGTCTTTTAAATTAATGTACTTAAATAGTTAAATCTAACTACAACATAACTTCTCTGTATTGATATTCTATATAAAAATGACCTCTATGTAGTCCTAAAAACTTCTGGTCCCAACTTTGGCCAGTTATAAATAAGAATAAATTTCAAATTGTAATAAGTTATAATTTTGTTAGGTCCCGTCTTAAGGAACTTGCCTCTAAATAGCAATAATTATATGCATATTGTAAAAACTATATGCTATGTTACATTAAAGGTTTAAAATAAAATAAAATATTTATCTAAAATTGTTTGGGACAATGATTTATGCTTTAGGGTTGTTACTACATCTTTTATCTTGTGGGTACATAATAAGCTATCAGTATTGATACCTTATTGTTGAAGTCAAAATATTTCTAGCTCTCAAGAATGTTTAGAGCTTCTTGGCATGAAACTTTTGGTATTTCCGTACTATCATCCTCAAGATTATCTCATTCCTCTTTTTGTCTAATTATAGTAATAATTTCTTTTTCAATTAAAACATATACGACTTGTTGTTTGTTTGAATTATTGAGGAAAACATTAATATCTATTTGATTAATATAGTGAAGTTGTCAAATCTGATAACTCAATTTTATAGTGACTGTATGATATCTATTTTCGTATTACCCTAATGCTACAAAAACAATGAATTAAAATCCTAATACTACTAAAACATGAATTATAAAATAAGAAATCAAAACAATAATTCTTGTAACTACATCTCTATTAAATTATAACTTTCTTATAATAATAAATTTAATTGGTTCAAATATTATGATTATATAGAAGTTCTATTGTATATCATTTTTAGAGTACATTAATAATACAAGCCTGTTAAATTTCAATAATTCAAAGTATATTGATTTTATAACTACTATTTTTTGAGTTAAAAAATTAATACCCTGAACGTATTCCTTATTAATTTGTAAATAACTAATCATTAATATTTCATATTATCATTGTATACTTATTATTTCAATTTATCTATTATTAACTTTTTGGTATAAACGTCCATAAATTTTTAACATGCAAACCAAAGTCAGCAAATTGTAGTCACTAGTTTAACAAAATTTCAAGCACAACTAATCGCTAGCCTATGTTCACAAATTAAAATTTTAAAACGTTCACGTTTGATATGATAAATTTCATTTATTGATCGACTGAAAAAAAAAAAAAAAAAAAAAAAAAAATCTCAAAACCTCCCCCTAATGTTGACTAACTTGTCTTGCACTTTGTGTTGTAAGGGGATTAGAATCAAACTTCTAATAAATATTTGTTGAGGGTATCTCTATGATAGGGTAGACATTAAGGGAGGTAAGTGGTATTCACCTAAACATGCATCATAGCATGACACAACATCCACAAGCTGTTAACATCACCACCAGTCAGCAGTCACACGCTCACACCTTGACACGTGTCGTGGCCTCGAATATCCCTATGCATTTTACTGTAGCAAATAACTCTCGACTCTTGAGGGTGTTTTTGAATAAGAGGTAAACATCAAGCGACCTAAAAACATTCACCAATACACGCATCACATCATGACGCAACATCCAAAAGTTGCTAAGGTCACCAACAGCCGCAAAGACTTACACTCTTATACTTGACGTGGCCTACAATATCCCTCAACATTCAACACTAACAAATAACTCTTGAGGATGTTTTTGAATAAAAGGTAAACATTAAGGATCCAAATAGAATTCATCAAAATATGCATCGGAGCAAGACGCAGCACCCAAAAGTTGTTAACGTCACCTGCAGTCACACAAGACTTGCACACTTACACGTGATGCGGCCTAAAATGTCCCTCAGGTTTAACAGAATAATTACGATTTCATTCTTAAAGTTTGGCGTATATAATCGAGTCTAGTGGGATTTTTTAGAATTTTTTTTTGGGTGTCTGACCCGATTTGTAAGTACCTCAACTAATCTCCCAAAGACCATGAAATTAACAATTAGGTATATCTTCTAATGGACACCCTTATTAGTTATTAAGGAGAGTCGAACTCAAAACCTCTTAAGTAATACACCTAAGGTCTTTATATCCCCACCTTATCACCCAAGAGTCTGTCCCTCTTAACATTTCTAATTTTTGTCTTACTAGTGATTTAGATTAAAAATGTTATTAGAGAGACCAAAAATTCACTAAAAAAATTCTACTATCCTCAGTTTTATTAAGCCAAATGTTACTAATAAAATTATAATTTCTCACATTTAACACTAACAAATAACTCTTAGTAGGATTTTTTTAGTAAACTTTTTGTCCTTATTAAAATTTCCAACTTTTGTCTCACTGATGATAGGGATAAAAAAGTATTGACAAAGACCAAAATTTACTAAAATTTTATTAGACTCAAGTTTTATTGGGCCAAAGCTCAGAGATGAAATTGTAATATTCGCACATTTAACACTAACGAAAACTCCTTAGGGTGTTTTTAATAAATGTAAACATTAAGGGACCTAATTGATATTCACTAAAACATGCATCTCAGCGTGACACAACATCCAAAAGCTGCTAACACCACCAACCGTCACACAAGACTCACACGAACACACGTGACGTGGCCTTGGGCTTGTGATCAATCCCTCTACATTTATGATTTATCCACCTCAGTCCTCTCACATTATCAACCACATTTAAACCTCAGTTTCGATTCCGCCTTTTTATTCAATTTATTTATTTTAATTTAAAAACTTTTCTCGATATCTTTTTATTTTTTCTCTCTCTTCTTCTTTCGAGCCCTAGCTTTCTCTCTCTAGGGTTCTTCTTCTTCTTTGCCTCCAAAATTTTCCCTCACTTTCTCCTCAAATTTTCTCTCCTTCGTTCGTTACTCTCCGCTTCGGATCTCGGCGCGTCCCGCCCGTGCGTTGAAGATGGACCTCGGTGGCGGCCGCAAGCGGGGAAGGCCCGACGCGGCGCTCAACGGCAATGGGGGAATGAAGAAATCGAAGCAAGGTTAGTGTTTGTTACGGTTTTGTTCGTTTCTGTTAGTTTTACGTCGTCATTCTCTGGAAGTTTTGTAAATTTCGTGTTGCGAAGTTTGGCTGTACTCAGTAAGTGTGCGGTTAAGTACAAAAGGCGTGATATTGATAACGTTTAAAGCCTTTTTAGTTGCTGAGAAAGTGAATTGAAGGTTGAAGGGTGAAGTTGAATTATGGAATTGTTAGTTAGTTTGAGAATCTAGAGGCTGGATTGTATTGTATGAATTGTTAGATTGCTTTGATTGTTAGATCTTGGTAATGTTTTCGCTGTTGTTTTAGTAACATGCAACATGAAATTTGTAACATTCGTTGTATTAGTTAGGTTTAGTATTATTTGTGACAGAATAATTTAGAAGCTGTTTATGATGCACATTATTTTAAATTATCTTACAAAGTTTATATTTTGTAAATGAACGTATGGGGAATGCTATGTGTTATGCAAGTGCTGTGAATTATCACTTTGCGGTAAACTATTCAGGGGATAGGTTCTGTTTATGGTGGATAGATGGTCTGAGTCTTGTCCTTTTGTGTGAGTGACCAAGCAAGTAAATGATTAAAGCCTAATTTTGTAATCCATGGAAATTAAAACCAGGGGAAACTGGGTTTTTAATATGTCGTCTTTTGTTTCGTGTAAAATATGTGGGGACGATACACTTTCTTTGAGATTAATTTCATTTACCTGAACAAAGCAAGCTAGTGCAAGGTTTCTGTGATGCAATAGAGTAAATAAAATTTATTTTTGTTACTTGAAATTTATATGTTTACTGTTTGTGAGTTTAAGCTAGAAGAAACATGAGATTTGAAAGCTCTTTTGTCTCCACTTTTATTCCTTGAAATCTGTTATTGTCCATGTGCCATTGTTGTTACTATTTGGTTTAGATTACTTTGACATAGTTTCAGGATATTTTACTGAATAGTATTAGTTTCTATGAGGGTTGGGCTAATTTTGCTGAAAGTAAATTTTAGGAATCATCACATGGCAGGAGTGTCATGTTTGTGATAGATTATGATGTTGATGGATTTCTTTCCTTTGGTATTGTATTTTTCTGTATTTATTTCGTCTACTAGGGTTGCACACTTTTAGTTTTCAATACTATGCTTACTTTTAAGTTGAGTGGAAATTTAAGTCATTTGGTTGCATCCTTTCTAGGTGAACTTTTAGCTGTGTAAATGGTGTGTGGTTTCTTTGGCTTTTAGTTGGATTGTGTTTTTCCATATCTTGTTCTTCTCCTTCTCTTGCTTTTCTCTGTTAATGTTGGCATTGGTTTCTTAAATGTGGAAATGATTGATGTTCATTTTTCTTTGATATCCTGTAATCTATGGTACTATATTGCACTTTATGTTATAGAAATTAGATTGTGCAGTCTGTACAGAGATGATATATACTGATTTTACACTGAGCAGATCCATGAGAAGTAAAAGAATGTGCAATTTTTTAACTACCTGCAGTTTTTTTCCTTTGGAAGTTGAAAATTTAACTCAGCCAAGTTACTTTGTACGACTTAAGTTGGTTAATTTTGTTTTCTTGGGAACCAGAAGAATGAGAAACATATAATATAAATATTCTTTTTTCTTAGTCCCTTAAATTATCTGCAGTGAAACACAGGCAGTGTATAAAAGGCCCATAACTTTTTAAAAAGCTCTTCCACTCTAGGACCTAAATATGTAATTGCTCTTCCACAATTTGAATCTTTTAATTTTAATGAATCTGGTGATATATTTATACTTTACATAAAAAATGTTGATTGATTATTTAAATTCCAGGAAGCATTACTTTGTCAGTAAGTATGAGAAGTTTTAACTTATTAGATATTCCTTAAAGTTCCAAGATTAATAACTCACTGAAATTGTAACTGAGAGAAATTAATTAATGTTCTGCAACAGAAATGGAGTCCATTCCAACTGGTATAGGAAGCAAATCGAAGCCATGCACAAAGTTTTTCAGGTTCAAATCTTAACCTATCTAAAATGAGTAATGTAAATGCAGTTCTATCTATTTGTAATATTTATAATTTGTAAGAAAATTTTCTTACACAATCTTTGCAAGTAAAATTTATGTGATTTGGACTAATGAATTGGAAACTTAAGTTGTGGTACAGGTCAAACTTTTGTTCTAATCACAAAAACAAAGACTATTGAACACAGAAATGGTTGATTTCTGAGGGTACCGTCGGATTAACTACTTGCAGGGCTTTATGTTAACTGAAAGCAGTTGTTTGGGATGCAAAATTTGCCCACCATATAATGATTATTTAGAATTCATTAAAATCATTTGCTAGTAAAAGCCATCAAATCTGGACCAATGAATTGGCATCTAGAGTTCTGGAAAAGGCTATTCAATTGTTTGTGGTAACACTTTCTGAAAGGATGTGGTTACTTTTGTTATTGTTTCTTTTTCTTTTCTTTTTGCAAGGGCTTGATTTGACTTGCCTGTGGCGCAGAATTTGTTCACCATGTTTTTTGGGTCACATTGTGTATTGTTTTTTTCTCTCCCTCTTTTAGTTTTTCTCTCAATTACTTTTCATGTTTTTACATCTATCCCAGCCACACTCTGCTGTAAAACTTGATATAAATCAAAATGTTTCCACTACTTTGAAACTTTGTATCATGTAAAGATTTATTTCAAATCTGTTTTGAGGTTAAAATTGTTCATTCATGAAATTGGTCTGATATATGATGCAATCGGATTAAAGCTATGCCTCTATTTTAAGATCCCAAAATGCCTTGAAACAAGAACTTATATGTACAATATGTGCTGTCGTTATACAATCTGGCTAAACTAGAGTTCAGAATTCCATTTATAAATTTGTGCCTTCTTAACTATCAAAATATCCTTTTATTTTCTTATTTAAATTTAAAATAATCTTAATGTACAATGATCCATGGTAGTGTTAATGAAATACATGTTTTTTGCCTTAGCTCAGATGATATTATAGCCGTTTATAATATCTGTATGTTTTTAAGTTTTCTCCTATAAATATCTTTTTGAATTTAGCTCATTACTCTGTAATTGAAAATTTCATGCCATATCAATTGCCTTTCAAGGGAAGCAATTACTTCTTGTGATGAAAATCTGTGTTAGCACAATCTCTTTTTCCTTAGTCTCAGTTGAATTTATTGCTAATCTGTGCTGCTTGTTTGTTTTGAGCAATGTTTCCCAGGACGTGGATTTCTAGACTTTTGGGCTGTATAGGGAGAATTATTCTTTGCCTTTTATGCTGAAGAAACAAATGTTTGCCTTGTTTTTATTCACCCTTGGAGATTAATGAACAAGATGGGATGAATTGATAGGTTTTCTTTTGTAGTTTGATAATTCTTCACACTGAATGAAGTTTCTATCATTTCTTTGCCTAATATTTTGTTCTATCTGTTTATTTTCTTGCCGGTATGTGCCAGCTAAAAAGAAAATGTTTGACCAATTTGTTGTTTTACTTTTAATCCAACAAGGTTCTCTATGCCACCAGTCTGAAAGTTCACTCCATTTATCGTCTTCAATGTAGTGATAAATGTGTGTGGCTATTTCTATCCTAGCTTTGGTAGTAAATGGTTAGTGGCTTACCGTTTCAGAAAGGTCTAGAGTCCAGTGCTTTTTCTGTTGGGAGTTTCTGAGTTTATTTGTCTTTTGTTTCTTTCTTTAACCGCTCTGGAAATTTCCATATGCATCTTCTCATATGGGTTCTGATCCATAGCTTTTGTTTGTTTTGCAGTACTTCTGGGTGCCCTTTTGGAGAGGGATGCCATTTCTTGCATTATGTTCCAGGTGGTTTTAAAGCCGTGTCCCAAATGCTGAACCTTAGTGGAACCCCTGCTCTTCCTCCAGCTTCTAGAAATTCTCAAGTCCCTCCATCCTTCCCGGATGGCTCATCTCCTCCAGCTGTGAAAACTCGGTTGTGCAACAAATACAACACTGCTGAAGGTTGCAAATTTGGTGATAAGTGCCATTTTGCCCATGGTGAGTGGGAGCTTGGCAGGCCAACTGCTCCATCTTATGAAGATCCTCGTGCTATGGGACCAATGGGTGGCAGGATGGGAGGTCGGGTTGAGCCTCCTCCACAAAGTCTTGGAGCTGCAGCTAGTTTTGGGGCCTCGGCCACTGCTAAGATCAGCATTGATGCGAAGCTTGCTGGAGCCATCATTGGTAAAAATGGTGTGAACTCCAAACAAATCTGTCGCCTTACAGGAGCCAAACTTTCGATTAGAGACCATGAGGCAGATCCCAACTTGAGGAATATCGAGCTGGAGGGTACATTCGACCAGATCAAACAAGCCAGTGCCATGGTTAGGGAGCTAATTGTAAATGTTGGTTCCGGCTCTGGACCTCCGATGAAGTCGAATTCCTCGTCTCAGTCAAACAACTTCAAGACTAAGCTCTGCGAGAACTTTGCGAAAGGTTCCTGTACCTTCGGCGACAGATGCCACTTTGCCCACGGAGCGGAAGAATTACGCAAATCGGTGATGTGAGGTTGGGCTTAGGGTTGATGATGGCCATGGCCTGTTTTCTTCTTCTTCTTCCCTCGTTGTTTTAGGACTATTAATTGTTGTTATAGCCTTTGTATTTGGCGTGTTTATTATTAAGTTTTGTTTTTTTCAGATGCAAAGATGGACAAAAATTGCATATGCATAAAGAGTTAGGTTTTTCATTTAAATTTTTATTGAGATCGATCTTATTATGCCTCTCGTTTTTGGTCTTTTCTTTCACAACTTTTTAAAATGATCATGCCTTTTGCAGGATTTTATGACGATAACAAATAACAATGTCCCAATTTGGAAATTTTTAGAATATCATGGTAGTACTATCAATAATAAACTAATGCCGTTGATCACGTTTAATATAATTGTTTTGATGGTATAATAGTAATGTGTAATATAATCTAGTTTATGTATACTTTAATTAGCCGTATGAACTTTTTTTTTTATGGGGAGTGTCGACCAGTTTATGTATACTTCAATCAGTCTATCTATATTTCAACTAGTGTAAATAAATTTTGAATATTTTACAAACACAATATTTCAAATAATTTAATATAGTTTTTTTTTTTTTTTTTTAACAACATGATTAAAATGTATATGATAGAAATGAATCGTTGCAGTTCACTTTTTCCAATATGAAAAAGAGATTTGATATTATATCACATTTTAAAACATAACAATACTAAGATACAACTCAAAATTTGAATTTTATTCAATTTCCGGAAATTAGATTTGGATCACATTCATCAAACCCGGTTTTTTTATTTATTTACTCAGAAAATGAACTTGTCAGTGGCAGAAAACACTAGCATACTAGTAACCTTCAGGTTTATTTAAGGGTTTATTGACATTACTTTCTCTTGCAACAAATATAGAATGTTGAATATTTGCATAGAAAAATGCTCCAACTTAGCTATGCAATATTAATCACCTCATACTCATGGCAATTCTGAGAGTGATTGCTTTGAAACTGGCCTTTCTTCAGACCACAGACACTCCAAATTTACTGTCCCGTTCCCCAGTGGATGAAACACTTGTAAACCTCCTTGGCCTTAAACTCGTTCACGAGTCCCACACCGAGACACTTATCGACAAGCATCCATTCGCCTGGAATGAATCACAATGAAACCAAATAATCAATGAGAAAAAACATTTTGCGGAAAGAAACAAGCATGGTTGATTCTAAGCGAGTTTTCCTCTTTGGATTTTACCCAAGTGCACTAACCACTATAATCACTCACAAACTATGAAACATTCAAACAAAGACGAAAAAGAACATAACCGGACGCAGTTTAGAGATAGTTTCAGATTTCTTCAAGGTATTTCTGAAAAATCTATGAGAAGCACATTCTAACAGAGACGGAAACAAAACTTATATGTTAATCCTTATGTTCTCTCGTTTATTGATTTCTCAATGGTCCCCAATATTTTATTCTAGTTGATACCTCATGGAAATAATGTAATGAAAACGATAATAATAATAAATAAAATAAAGAAATATAAAGTATCACCATTAGGCAGAAGGTCTCCTTCAAAAAACTGTTTCTCGATCAGGCCAAACTTCATGCTTAGACCCATTGACGGAAGTAAATGAGACAAAAGATTCTGTGGGATGCAGAAGGTTGAATGTTGGATGGCTCTTATGCAAATCAGCCTGTACAGAAATACTTTGTTAAGAGTACGCAACTATGCTGATGTGTAAAAAAACCAAAATGGACAGAGGTACATATATCACCAATGATTCAAAATTAGCATTTTTACCAGCAACCATTCCAAAGACAAAAAACAGAAAACAATACAAATTGGAACATACCTTGAAAATCCACCAGAACCGGCACCAACTTTGCGAGCTTATATTAGAATCAATTTGAAAACCTTTGGATTACTTTTAGGGATGGTAACTTCCGGTCAAGAACCAACCCACCACCAATATCAAGTCTAAAAGAAGTGATTCCTCCTCCCCAGCATCATGCACAAGATCCCTCTCCAGAAACATAAAACAAGAGAAAAAGAACAAAAAGCATCTACTCCTATTAGCTTGGTTTTCTCCAATGCCATCTAAATAAAGTGAACACCCTTAGACCAATTTGCTACAACTCATACAGATCGATAACTCCCTTACAAATATCTCTATGCAGGTCCATGCTTATCAAATAATATATCAGAAATATTCTTGGTATTTGAAGTTATGCTCCTACACAAAGGAAGGTAGTTTTCGATGTATTGGTTAGCAACCACCCTATCACATTGTATCCTCAGTACATCCAATAGACCGGTATTCAGTGCCACATACTCTCATATCCATTAATCTCAATCCTGCTGTGGAGCCACTGAGATCCTTTGAATACAAATAAATTTGAAGTCGAATGATCAGCATGTAGATCACATACACCACATTAGGAATATTCAAACAGCCTCCAGCATATGCCATTGTTAGAGTGTGTGCAAGCAAGCATGTGTACTTAAAAATGAACTTGACTCTTGAACTCTAAATTGTACCACACACAACAGATTACTGAAATGCATTACCTGAAGGGAGGTGTTCCATGGAAATAATTCTACCCCCAATCCAAGGAACACTTTAAAGGCCCAATCACCACTTTTCAGTTCAATGGGGGTTTTTGAAAGTTCCGTTCCCTTTGCTCAGAAACCTTTTCCACATCTGGAATTGCCTTAGCATTTTCTGCAGTGAACAAACTACTCATTAGAATCAATGGATATATTGACTAATTGAAATCAGCTGCACTATATCAAGCTAGTTTTAATGAAAGTTCCAGATACAATTAAAAGGAAAAAAATGAGAAAAAAAAAAAAAAAAAAAAAAAAAAAAAAAGTGAGCAACTCACAACAATGGCTAAACAATATTTACCCAAATGAGTCTTGTATTGCTCCTTACTAGCGATACTAGATTGAAACTTCATGTTCTGAGCAGTATAATTTGCAAAGCCTCTCCATCCGTCCCCCAAGTTCAATCTGTTTGAGGAAAGTTATATTATGATAAAACCTAAGAAGAGATGCTAACACATAACGTAGACTCTCAATGAATGTAAGACTCACCATTGTCCTTCACCAGCAATAACTTGACATTCAACGTCGTTGTGGCCTCTTCCAAGATCCTTCAGTTCCAGAAATTCTAACAGTAACCACTGACTTTGAAGCTCAGCCACATAGTGTGTCAGTAGATATTGACCTTCATGAATCCATATCCATCACCATCATCTTCAAATAAAACACCTTTGCTTTTCCTGCAAGCGATAAGAACCAAGTTATTAGCAGCTAATGGCAAGCAGGTAATATCATTGCTAGGTTGGAAGAGTTAATCAAACTTTACTTAACAAGTTCAAAAAGAAATATTAAGGCACAATTAAATGTGCAATTTATCCCTATTTCATCACATTTGATAATTTCAGTACATAAAAAACACTCTGGTATCAACATTGTTTCCTGATGGTGAAATCAATTTGAGCAAGCTCCAAAATTTCATGTTCAGGCAATTTCAAATTTCACAGTTTTAATATATAATACAAAAAAATTCACGATAAAGATTGCAGAAACTATTAAATAGAGGTTCTATTCTTGTACTGAAAACATTGAATGCATCAAAATTACCATTTTCATCAAAGCCACAAGAAGTGTCAAGTCATCTGATGGATCAGATTCACCAACATGCTGAGGGAGACCTACAGGTACAATATCCGCCTTGCAATATAAAGCTGGTAATCCTGATATACCCAAAAAAAAAAAAAAAAAAAAAAAAAATAAAACATCTAAAAACATCAGGAAAAGATAAGGAGATAGATAGTACTCTAAAGATGTATAAATTCGTCCACGACATACCGGATGTAGTCATCAAAATCGAAAATTTGCCAAATTCCCTTGGCAATGTACACTGTAACTTATCCAAGCTCGATCAGGCATGGAACTAATGAGAAGAAATAGCGATGTTAGTATATTTAAAGTAGAACATAAATTCTCTAAATTCTCTACTCTCAACAGCATATGGTTGCCATGTTAGCAGGACATCCAGCAGTAAAATTCAAACAATTTCAGTATATAATCTGAAATGAAGAAGATCAATATCTGATACTGAAGAATAGAAGGAACTATCGCAAACTTTTGTGACACTGAAGCCTGTATCTTGAAAGCAATCTTCAGCAGCATATTAAAAAACACATTTGAATGTATGGAAAGGTTTAAAAATTCAAAAATTATGCTTAAAGTGTTACAAATATTCAAAAGGAATAAAAAATAATTGGAAAATGGAAAATTAAGACATGCAAATACAGCTATCGCTCTACTGTCCACTAGTATTCCATCTCTGAGGAAGGAAGCATACCCTGCACAAACTAAAAGTGGACCCAAATGAATTTTCAAGCGTTCTCAAGCTGGGATCTTTTGGATCTGCACAAGCAAATACATATTTTTAAATCTCACATTTAAAAGAGTAACATAATTCATGAAGCCCCTCATGGAACCAGATTAATCAAACCACAATAGCACACCAGCAAAAAAGGTAGGAGTTGCCACCGGAACGCCGGTTGTATGAGCAATATAAAAAGGAGTGTATATGTGGTGTAGAGCGGTAGCGCCTCCTTAGGCCAGCACAAACTTCTTCACACTGGTCAACAGAACTGTAGTTAGTCTTAGATATTAAATTGGCAGTGTATAAATCTAAACTCAAAAGAGAATCATGAAATTTTAACCCAAATAATAATAACAGTAATCAATGACTACAAGGGAAGGATTCAGGCAGTGACTTCTACTCATTTTATATAAATTTCTTCAGTCCAGCTCAATATTTGTTGGACTACTCGCTATAATGTTTAACTTCCCTAGCTCTGGCTTTGCCTTGACTCATATTGTTCACAGTGCTAGTTAGTTAATGTTGCTCTCAATCTGTCCTCAGACAGCAGTTCTGCAATATTTTTAACCCTGTTTGATATTTTATTTCCTTTCCCTTCATCCTCCAGCTTTATGCCAATTCGATGATGACTAAATGGCACTAGCTTCTGTTATTCCCTGGGACAATTCATTTCTTTTGGGACGAGCACATATTCAATCAAGAGTTTCAGCAAAGTAATCACCTGGTTGTCACCACAATTACTAGATGTTTCTGCTCTGGCATACTCTAGTTAAGGAATTACAATCCTCCCCCTTTACTGTGATAACAGAAATGCTGTACAAATTGTGAGTAATTTGGTTCAGTGAACAAACACACCGCATCAAATCAGTTGCCCTTTACTTAGTCAGCATTATCTTGCTTAAATATTCTTGCTACCCATCTCCTAAAAGGATTTTCAAATATATAACACATTTTCAAGATTTCTTTCATATACTAGAAGCTCTGAAGTATGATGTATTAATGTGTTCAAAAGAGCAAAGGATTTTTTATTTTTTAGTTATTTAGAGCAATATTTCTGTATATGTGAGGTCTACACATGCTACACTTACCTTCCAACATATATTTGAGTTTGAACACTGATAAACAATAGTTCACAATAATTATTCTTATAACTCTAATATGTAAGACTGCTGGCATAGTTATAATTGAAGTAATCTGCATATTGAAGTTTGCAACCAGAAAGAAGGTAATTATCAAATTGCTTTACAAAAGACCAAGCTTTGACAAACCTCCTCACCGAAAGACCGGGTTCATGGTCATAGTTACAGTTTCAGAGTGCCCACGACAAAAAGGAACATGGCACCGACACCCATCCACCGTCCAAAAAGTTTGGGTGTTGCGTTTCCAGCGAATCCACCAATATCAGGTCCTGAAAGTGGTTGGCCACTGAGTCCCTGAACACAAAATAAACCATGTATTAGCATAGAAATTACCAATTCCACTGCAGCTAAAGTCACAACTGATTCCACTAGCATTTACAATGAACATGCAGCTCTATACTTTGCTAAGTTAGAAACTACAGAAGGTGCAATTATGGGGGAAAGAATAGACAAAAGCACAACTTATACAGAAACAAACACAATATATTTAGTGCTTAAACATGCTTCCTACAAACAGCAAAAAACATCCAAATTTACTTACCAATTGAAGTACCATGGAAATAGACAATGAAGGTGCTCCCAAGTTGAAAGATATCTCCCGTCCATGTTGCAGCATATCTCTGGCTACCAACAAATCCAGCTCTGGTGAGAACAAAAGGACGCTTATTTTATCAGCTAATTTCATGCCTTCATGTGTAGATCTTGCCATTAACATGCCTATATCCTAATATCAGCAACCAATATCAAGAAACCAAGTTTCGAAATACTGGGAATACAGAAAGTACAAACAAGTACAACCATCATAAAAAATAATTTCAGCAAAAACTTTTACAGGATTAAGTGGAGTTTCAAGTATAAATTGCTCAGCAAAAATTTTACAGCATGTAATATGAAAGCTACCAGACTAGGGCTGAGACTATACATTGTGATAGTGAGAATGATTCTGGCAACCTCCAAGTTCTTTATCTCCATTGTGAATGTTGCTCTCAGGCATTGTCTTCGTTACTGACTGAAAGAAGAATAATGAGACCACTATACAAATAATGAAAGCCCATCAAGCAGATGCAACTGTAAGAATTACCTTAAAAACGCTGGCTCATTCATCGTTCCATATACCATCGACCCCATTAGAAACAAAATCCTTAACCAGACTTGCCCACCAAGAACGAGTTTTTGATTGTGTAAAGTCAGGGAAGACACAAGGACCAGGCACTACCCCCCTAATATAACATGAGTAACTTTAACGCCCTCAACCTGGATTTAAGATTTATACCATTAATTAAGAAAATATACCAACAAGTGTCCCTCTGCCTTTTTAATCCAGACGTCACTTTTTGCTCCGCTATCATAGACAAAATAACCATCTCATGCTTAATTCCAGGTCAAGCATCCAGATTGCTTTGAAGCAATATGGTGGAGATCCTTTACCAAAGATTTCGGATCTGAGAAATGCTCCTGCAAGAAATCATTATAACACATTTCCGATGTCAAAATGATACTATATATTGTCTTTCGCCAAGAGTCCCTCTTTATTTCTTTTTATTCTTGCATAAACATCTTTCTAATAATAATTAAAAAAAAAAAAAACAACAACAACAATTATATATGGAGGTTTATCAATTCCAAAATGTATACCAATCAACAGAGTATTGCAGTTGTCATCCATACCTTGTCAAAAGTAAAACACCGAAAACCTCCTGTAGTCGTTCCATCCATATGACATCACATGGTATACCCTTCTCGCGAAACGTTTTGCTAACCTGCAAATACAAATTGGATTATAACGAGAACATGTTCAAAAACAAGCGTCTACAAAGCAAAGGGGTAAACAACTTTAAAAGTTGTTTTCTTCATAAATAACAACAATCAGAAAGAGAACCTCATTTAGAGACGCATTAGTCAATCTGGTCAATAAGAACAAAAAGATACCAACCTCAAGAACTCTCTTATCAGAATCATAACTCCAACGGCACTGGTGATAGCCTAAGGACCATTTTGGTGGCATAAATATGGTCCTAATGAGAAAGCCATCATTATACAGCATTAGTGCGTCAGATTAACAATTAAGAACCAATAAAGAAGATTCAAAGAGCTACCTAAACATTAATCTAATTGCCAAAAGGCAGCTATTCTAAACAAAATAAGCGCAACAACAAAAATTGAAGACCCTTTTGTCATGACCCATCACCACTTGCACCAGACCCATTGGAGTTACAAATAGTGTGCCTATAATTTACTCTTTAACAGTAAATTCAGGCACACTCAAGGACACAGGCCCATGTACAGATCAGGACTTATAAATAATAATATAGACAATGAATTTAAAAATGAGCAGAAGCACCCAAATCCAAACCATATCTACTTTCTTAGAGAATAAGCTTTTGAACATATGTATATGCAGTTATGCTTTCAGTAATTTGCACATACAGAACATCAAATCCTAAAACAATTATGAAATAGCTATACGTAAGTGTCTTGACCAGAACATCCTACTTTTTTACAGTAAGTCTCCACATGATTATCATTCAACTGGTATTAATACATACTATATCTATCCTCCAGTGTTCAACAAACCGAATTCAGTAGACAAGTGTCTCAGAAACAAAATTTTAAATGGAATTTGATTCTGTTTCCATATCATCTCATTCAATTTTTATAACAACAAAGATTAATAAGGAAATGAAAACAAAATCAGATCATTTTTTTCCATTACCACACATCAAGAATATGACAATCACAAAAGAGTTAAAGTGTTGCACATGTGCCAATAAATATGGAAGTCATCGTGGCATCCTAAAACATACGAAGAAATGGAGTTACCAGTTGCATGAGACAGGGAAACCAAAACAGCAGACGGAGAAGTAAACGGGCCAAATGTTATCACGGGATATGGGGATGGAGCAATGACTGTATATTAATTCTTTCCTCAGATCAATCTGCCAGCAAGAATGGTGGTGGACCATTAAAATGTATAATATTATAATCATAAAGTTTCAAAACATTAAACTTTTGTTGAAATACTGTTAGTCCCAAAGCTTAAGAAATTGGAAAGCACCCACAAAAAGTAACTAAGCTCTTGACATCTTGTCAACCAGGCTTTGATACTAGGATGGGGCATCATTGTTCCCAAAATTTAAGTTGAAATAACTGAATATAAACTAACATCTTCACAAGTGACATAAAAACCAATGGACACCACACCTCACTCGCCGGTTTGTCAGCAAGAATTCCCAATGCCTCTCCATTTGGAAGAACACAAGCACCCAGGGAGTGACTGGTACAAGGATGTAGTTCCAGGACCGTAACCCCATGCATCTGTATTCCATTAAAAATCTAAAGAAAGGAACCGTCAAAATTTAGAGAACAGAAATATGTTTCGGCATTGTATTAAAAAAATTTCTGAAAACAAAACTCACTCTCTTTCCTGTCCGTTCTAGCTGCCCACTGACTCCCCAGTTCCATAAAATGAGGTACAACAGGAAGCTAAACCAGAACCAAATTCATCCCATTACAAGGTAGAGTTAAACACATACAACTACCATAACTTATACATATCACAAAGCATTTTAGAAAGTAAAATGAGCTAAAAAAAATATATATAACTGGCCTCAAGTTTGACATCTGCTGTCCCATATGAGATTGATACTTTGGGGTATATAAAGGGGCCTTGTGAGTCATGATTGGCATGTCCCTATCCTTGTTTATTACAAAAGAAAGACTGGGATATGCTGCATCTCTGTCATCTGCAGAACTCAAATCGGAAAACTCCATCCTCCAAGATAGGTTGAAAAATCATATCCCCTGAAATTGCATCTGCGGTGATCACCTTCCTTTGTGATCGGCCATTTAGCTACCACTCTTCCACTGATACATTTCTTGTTTAGTTTCCACTTTCTGCATGTCGAAAATTAGCATTGGATTAAGTTGCATTTTTCTTTGTTTTAAGTCACATAATGTCAAATTAACTAAATTTTGAATATGCATGAATGCATGTGTCTTAATGATGTGCTTACTATTTTCTCCGTTAAACCATAAGAGTTCATATTTCTTTTCTATAATTGAACATCAGCAAACAATTCTACTTAATTGTCCTTCCAAATGATAAGTATCATGGTTAGATATATGTTTTGTCAGTAAAAATTTTGAAACCAACAGTTTAACCATAATAATTATATATATAGTTCAGCTATTTTATTGATATATTACACATTTTTTTTTTTAATAATATAAGTTTTTTATTATTGGCTGAACCTTTTGCCAAATTAGTAAATTGGATATAAGAAATATAAAAACGAAAAAAAAAATCGATAGCCATTTTCAAACATATCAAATTGCAAAATTGTTTTAAAAAAAAAAAAAAAAACCTTTAACAATAACAATTAGATATGTACTTGAAAGAGTTGATCTGCAATTTGGTCTTGAAGCTGTTGCATGAAAACTTGAACCGAGGTTCTAAAAATATAGCTTGATGGTACTTGATTTTGATTTGCATTATCAAGAAAATGAACCGCTCATCATCACATTGAAAAATAATGAATCAGCAATTAACATCGTTCAAAGAAATTTCATCAATGCATCTTTTGAGAACAAAAAGGGATAACAAGAAGTCAATAACAAAACAGAATCTAATACCAGAATATATTCACAAGAAAACCAGAAAAGGCCACAAGTTTAAAGATATTGATAAGTACTGCAATCCAGAATACTTCTAACTTCCAATAAGTATATTTAACATCAACAATATTTTGAGTAAAATTAACCAATAAAAAAATGTATACAATAAATTAAGCTAAGCTGAAAAAATGCCCATGCATTCCTCCATTCCAACTCCAAGTGCCAAATCCTACTAAATGATATTTAAAGAAACGTGAAAACCAGATTTAACAACACTCATCATCATCTGTTCTGCTCCTAACAGTATACAATAAACACACCTATCATGGAACTTCATGAGAAGCTCACAAGGCACAGAAAAGCAATAATTTTGCACAAAATCTGTAACCCACCTCAAGCCAGCAGAAGTCCAATAGTTGCTTTTACACTTCTTCAGAGATCTCAAATGGTACAAAGAACTTGAATCAAGAATATTGTCTATGTCCACGAAAAATTAGATCAACTTTAATCATTTAACTAATGCAAACTAAAAGGACATCTAAGCAAATAGTAAGCACAAGAGCCAATAAGTATGCACTCAGAGACGAAATTTGAGTATGAACTTCAACTCAAAATAGTGCCAACTAATATTATAACCAGAAATCGAAGTATGCATTCCAATCACCTTGTCAAAAGAATGCAATGGATAAATCGTAATTTTGCAGGGGCTTAGAGAGTCTGTTACCAGTCAATCCCATCCTTGAGTAGCTGAACTGCCACCATTTAATAAGTTATGTGTTACTATTAGGCAACATCATTGAAAAGGAAGTGCATCAGGCGATTAACAACCGAAATGAAACAACCTCCAAAGGGAATAATTGTCAAAAAGAACTTAGAGAATAACCCATAAAAAAAGTTTTTTTTCTTTCTTTCTTTCTTACACAAATATCTATCTTTGAACATGCTTAAAAACTCAAGTTTAATACTGAAGCCCTGCCAAACTTTACAATAATAAAAAAGCAAGGAACTATGGCTTTTCAGCAAGGTGATTGTTCAGTATTGTTTTCTGAATATCGTTTCTTATTTTTCAAAAAAAAAATGTTAAATAATCATCAATTTTTGAAGAAAAACTGAAAAGATCATTTGGTATTTTTAGTGTTTTTGAGGACTATTTTTCCCTTTAAAGTCAGATTGCTCACTACATATAGGAAAGATAAAGTTGCCCGAACAATGAAATTTGCTTAACAATATACAACGATTTTCAGTAACATTCAAACATTCTACAAATCAATCCTTAATGCTTGTAAAACATCGTTGTAGGTTATTAAACTACCATTGCATATCATTAAAACATCATATCAGTAAGTTACCATTCTAATACTATATCAGGACCTATTTTGCACTATTTCATTCTTTTTCAATGAGTATTATTACACATACAAAGTAAAATATAGAAAGTGATGTGGCATTGTCCATTGATCGACATCTCATTCATCCTCATTTAATTAGTTACTTTTGATCTTCATCCTCTCCCATTCATTTTGGGCTACGTCACTTTTTATGTGTAGTATTATTCTTTTCAAATATCCCACGAAACACATTTTCTCATTTCATAATTCTCTTTCCAAATAGACTTTCCAAACACTAAAAGTCTAGTAAAAAACCTACTCCTAAAATTATATCAAGATATGGGTGTAAAATAACTCAATAAATAACAACATTAAAAAAAAAAAAGAAGAAGAAGAAGAAAGAAGAAATAAGGCAGAAAATTGATCAACAAAGTTCTAAAACTTGGATTTTATTTCATATATTTTCATAATTATAACATAAAATCAATATATAAAAGCTGAAAATTGATCAACAAAAGTTGTTTCTAAAAATGTTAATAATGCGACACCAAGCAAATTCTAAGAGGCATATTATCAAACACCTAACTGATTACATAATTATAAGACTACAAACCAATCACATGAAAACCGATCACAATGAACAGAATCAAAATGAGAAATACTTCAAAATTTAAACAATTAGAAAGTAAAAAGATAATAATAATATTCTTTACTTACTTAAATGAGCCAAATTAGGAACTGTTAAATTGAGAAGTGAAGTGAAGAGCCACTGAGGCGAGACTGCCAGAGGAAACCAAGATCGGGTTTTTTTTGCATTCACTGTAAGTTCTTGCGTTTTTGTCATTTTCTAGTTGTAAACTACCTGTCGGTTTCTATCTGGGTACTTAAACGACGTGTCCCTTATTACAGAAAATTAAAACGCCATGTCATTTTTATTGGGAAATACGTTTTGTATGTTTTTAGACAAACAACATGTCGTTTTTCTGACTGCTAATTGGACGTCATTTTCTTTTTTAATAATAACAAACACTGTCATGTTTTAGATCTACTTTCTAGAAAGTGTTGATATTCCTTCATATAAAAAAAAAAAAAAATTTATTTTTTTATCAAAATATTTAAAAAGAGAGCACGACATCCAGGTTTTGTTTAAGGGTATTTTAGTCTAATACTATTTTTTAGAATGAAAATTTGTATATCTATTAGTTAAAAGGACGTTAATATAGTAAAAAATTATGTTGGAGATGGGTGGACCAAAGAATAATATTATATATGCAAAAAGTTTATATGAAATTTGAATATTTTTATATGTCACATCATTCACATCAATTAATATGTATTTATTAATTTGATATTGGATATTATTCATTCAAAATATTATATAGGTATTATTTTGTATAAAATTTTTTATAGATTATTTGTACTGTAAATTAGTTGTGGATCAAAATTTAGAGACTAAAATTAATTAAGTCATTCATATGTATTAATATTGTTGTGTCATAATTGTTAATAATTATTCATAAGGTTTGGCTAAACTATAGTCAAAGAATAGTTTTTAATTAAATATATATATATATATATATATATATATATATATATATATATATATATAGACACTGAAATTAAATAAGAATTTAAAGATACTAAACTATAGAAACATAAGAATAAACACAGTAAATCATGATTACATAAGGTGAGTGGGGTCAGTAGCCCCCCCCATCCAATGTAGGTCCGTGCATGGGTTAGATGTATCTCGCATTACCAACTTTGTTAAGAATACAACTGTAACAATTATTTACATCCATAATTTATTGAAGATTTTTACTGAAAAAAAGAAGAAGTAAAAATTTAAAAGAATTAACATTATTTTTGAAAATTTGAGAAATTATAATAATTATTAATATATATGAAAATTCTCGAATGCAAATGTGTTAAAGATTTTAATTAAAAAAGAATTTGCATTGCAAAATTAAGACATTGTAATTAATGACATATTCCTCCTCATTAATAATTGACAATTCTTACACAAATCCATGAGAAGTAAAAGAATGTGCAATATTTGAACCACCTGCAGTTTGGAAGTTGAAAGCTTAACTCAGCCAAGTTAAGTTGGTTAATTTTGTTTTCTTGGGAACCATATAATCTTTTTTCTTGGTCCCTGTTAGAACCCCTCTGTTATTCCCACCTGTAGAAAACACTGATGCACTACAATTTCTAGAATTCATAATCACTGCCACAACACACAAGCACACTCAACCAAAAATTATGAAATTGTTCAGTATTACTATTAATATTCAGAAAGTACCACTACAATCTCACAAGATTAACAAGTACAAGAAGAAGAATGAATAGTGAATGACAATAAGCAGATTCCCAAGAACAAATTAAGAAGTAAAAAATAGAAAGGACAATCAGCTGACTTCGAGGGCCAGTACCTCCCCAACCCAATTCCCCTCTACTTTTTCAATACCAAAAATATTCTCTGTCAACCTTTTTTACGCTCAACTCTCACTCTAACAGAATTATTCCAAATCCAATCCACGGATGCCACCTGTCCCATGCTTATTGAGTAGAAAAAGTGTCATTTTATCCTCTTTGCCCACTCTTTTTCCTTCTACTAAAAATGTGCACCAGCGAGGTCTCATCATTACCCTCCCCAAGGAGAGCCACCTTGTCCTCAAGGTGAAAGAAAGGAAATTGGTTGTCAATAGAGGTGAAATCCTCCTATGTGTTCTCATATGTGGGCAAGCCTTTCCATTTGATTAAGACTTCCAAAGTACCATTCAAAAGTTTTCGCGTGTGTAAAACCTCTTCGGGTTCGACTTGCAATACCAGATCTTCATCCAACGCTGTTGGAAAAGGTTGGGCAGTGGGCGGTGGATACTTTGTTTTCTTGAGTTGTGACACATGGAAAACATCATGGATGCATGCCGAAGGGGGTAGATCCAAACGATAGGCCACTGATCCAATCTTTTCTTTAACTTCAAAAGGGCCATAGAAGCGGGGGCTGAGTTTCTCATTATACCGACGAGCCAAAGAACGAAGGCGGTAGGGTTGCAACTTAAGGTAAACTGAATCTCCCACTTCCAGTTGAACTTCCCTTCTCTTTGCATTGGTATAGTGCTTCATTCGGGTCTGGGCCTTGAGGAGATTCTCTTGTAACTCAGCTAGGATGACATTGCGAGTTTGCAGTTGACAATTCACTTCATCGACAGGTGATCCATGATTTGAAAATTTAAGAAGAGTGGGAGGATCACGACCATAAAGTGCTTTAAAAGGGGTCATACCTGTGGAGCCATTGAATGTCGTATTAAACCAGAGCTCGGCCCAAGAGATCCATTTAGGCCATTGGCGAGGCTGACTACTCACAAAACAGTGAAGGTACGTTTCAACACATCGATTCACCACTTCCGATTGGCCATCTATTTGAGGGTGGTAGGTCGAGCTCATGCGAAGCTGCGTGCCCGAATGTTTAAACAATTCCTTCCCAAAAGTGACTGATGAAAATCCGTCGCGATCGGATACAATCGATTGGGGAAACCCATGTAGCCAGACAATCTCCTTGATGAAAAGGTTGGCAACATCTGTGGCCGTGTAAGGATGCTTAAGGGTCAAGAAGTGGTTGTCCTTAGTCAATCGGTCAACAACTACCAGGATGGCATCGACATTATTTGTTTTGGGAAGCCCGGTGATGAAGTCCATAGATATGTCTTCCCAAACCTGCTCAAGAATAGATAAAGGCTGCAATAAACGGGCGGGACTCAAGGCTTGGTACTTATTTTGTTGGCAAACTGCACAGGAGTCGACAAACTCCTTGATATCTCCTTTCATGCCCTCCCAATATACTACACTGCTGAGCCTTTTAAAAGTGCGAAAGAAACCCGAGTGGCCCCCAACAAGAGATGAGTGAAACTCATGTAGAAGTAGTGGAATGTGGGCCCCTTTCTTTGGGACAACTAGTCGGCCATTACACAAGAGATGGTGGCCAACTAATGTGAATGGTGGATGGCCATTGGGATCCAGCAACAACTTTTGAACAATCCCACACAATTTGTCACCTTGTTGAATAACATCCTCCAATTCTTCAATACCTGCAAAATAACTTACAGATAGTCCATTGAATTCCACCTGTTCACTTCTTCTAGATAATGCATCAGTTACCCGATTCTCTGCCCTTGGTTTATATTGGATGATAAAGTTCAACCCGATTAGTTTAGTAACCCATTTTTGTTGATCTTCACTCAGTAACCGCTGATCCGTTAGGAAATGGAGGCTCTTTTGGTCTGTCCTAATAATGAAGCGACATCCCAATAAGTAATGTCGCCACTTCTGAACTGCCATCACAATAGCTATTAATTCCTGTTCATAAACTAATTTAAGCTTCGACTGCGCTGATAATCCTTTGCTCAAAAAAGCTAACGGTCTACCCTCCTGCATCAGGTTAGCCCCTCACCCACTCCCTGAGGCGTCGGTCTCAATGATAAATTCCTTAGCAAAATTCAGCATGGCTAACACTGGAATCGATATCATTATACTCTTAAGCTCATCGAAGGCTTTTTGGGCTTTAGTGTTCCATTGAAATGCATCCTTCTTAAGTAAACTGGTGAGAGGAATGACTATTTTCCCGTAATCCTTGACGAACCTTCGGTAGTATCCGGTCAAACCTAGAAATCCGTGTAATGCCCTGATATCCTTGGGGACTGGCCACTGCAAAATACTGTCGATTTTTGAAGGATCAACCACCACCCCACCCGCCGAGATGACATGCCCCAAGTATTCTAATTCCCGCTGACCGAAGAAACACTTCTTCCTATTGGCAACCAAGTGGTGTTCTTCAAGTGTGCTACAGGTGATCTCTAAATGCCGGATATGATCCTCTTTTGTATGGCTGTAAACTAATATGTCATTAAAGAATACGAAAATGAACCGACGTAGAAAGGGCCAAAATATGTCATTCATCAAGGCTTGGAAAGTGGTTGGGGCATTAGTCAAACCAAAAGGCATGACTGAGAACTCATAATGGCCTTCGTGTGTCCTAAAAGCCGTTTTGTGGGTATCCTCATCCCAATGTTCTGAAACCCGGACCGGACCGGGCGGTCGAACCGGTCCGACCGGGTTTCGCTGAGATTTTCAGTTTAAAAAAAATAAAAACCCGGATTTTTAAATTAGACCGTTTTAAACCACGGTTGGACCGTTTTACTGTAGCAAACCGACGGTCCAACCGGTTTAACAAACAAATCCGGTCCACTATGTAAAATTTAAAAATGTGAAAAACATTTAAAAAGTTAAAGTCAAACAGTCAAACCCCAATTTTTTTAATCCATTTTCTATTTCTTTTGCAGATTAGCTGTCTGCCACTTTACTAAATTGAAATTTGCGTTTGCTTTTTGGTTTGCTTTTTCAGTTTTCTTTTTGGTTTTCATTTGCCATTCGCGATCTCCACTCTCCAGTCCCGTCCTCCTCCTCCATTCGCGATCTCGGATCTCCTTCAAAGCTTCAGCTTCAGCCTTCAAGTCTTCACTCTTCAAGTCTTCAACCTCTTCAATCATCGCGATCTCCTCCTCTTCAGGCTCCAGTCCAGTCCTCCTCTATTCGCGATCTCCTTCAATTTTCAGCTTCAGCCTTCAAGTCTTCAACCTCTTCAATCATCGCTCGTCTGCTACTCTGCTTCTTCCTTGCCGTGGCTGGTCTGCTACACTACAGTCGTGATATTACTTTGTAATGCCTTTAATGATGTTTGAAACTTTAGACTTTGAGGATTGAATTTGTAAACATTAAGTCATTAACTATCAAACTTGGATGGTTTTATTATTATTATTGTAGAGTTGGTTGGATGGGTTTTAGATTTTCGTTACATAAAAATCTGGATTTTTAATTTTTTTTTTTACTTTTTATCATGTTTTGCTGATGTCAGCGGTCCGACCAACCAGTCGGACCAGTCCAACCATGAAAACCGGAAACCGGGCCTCTGGCTGAGTCGACTCCCGATCCGGTTTTCAGAACATTGCCTCATCCTTTACTCGAATCTGATGGTAGCCTGACTTCAAATCTAGTTTAGAAAAAATTAAAGCTCCTTCGAATTCATCAAATAATTCGTCCACCACTGGAATGGGAAACTTATCCGGAACCATGATCTAATTAAGAGCCCTATAATCAACACAGAATCACCATCCGCCGTCTTTCTTTTTCACCAATAACACTGGGCTGGAAAAGGGACTAAGGCTGGGTTTAATGATTCCGGCAGCTAACATCTCACCCATCAGGTTTTCTATTTCATTTTTTTGGTAGCAGGGATAGCGGTAGGGTTTGATATCTGGGGGTTGGGAGTCGGGGTTAAGGTTAATGGAGTGATCTTGGGTTCTAGGCAGCGGTAATCCTGGAAGTGAAGAGAATACTAACTGATACCAGACCAGAACTGGTAAAATGCTACTGTCCTCTTCAACTTGTGATTCCCCTAGCTTTTGTAAATTATCAAACTCCACAAAATACCCATGTCCCTCGCGCTGGATTGTCCGAAGCATAGCTTTTAATGAAATCAAAGTCTTGCTTAGAGAAGGGTCACCCAAAATTTTCATGACTCTGTCTCCTAGCGTGAACTTCATCACCTGTGTTTTCTAATCCACTGTTGTCTCCCCCAAAGTTTCCAACCATGCCACACCAAAAACTACATCTGCACTATTCATCTCAAATGGAAAAAAATTCTATATAATCGGAGTTCCTTGGATGTCTAACTGTACCTCCCTACATTTTCCCTCACACCGCACTCGATATCCGTTACCCATTCATACCCCAAAGGTCTGCGTCTGCGTCATTGGTAATCCCAACTTCTCGGTCACACCCTTGCTAATAAAATTATGTCCACTGTCAATCAACACTATCACTTCAGCCCCTCTGATTTTACCCTTTACCTTCATAGTTTTTGGACCTGAGATTCCCACCACCAAACTAATCGAGAGCTCCGCATCATTTGGTAATTGCTCATCCACGGTTTCACTCAGATCTCCCCCAACATCATTTGTCTCATCCTAACTCTCGTCCTCCTCAATCAAAACGATGTGGAACTGCTTGTCCCCACACCGATGGCCTGGAAAAAATTTTGTGTCACACCGGAAACAAACCCCACGCGCCTTCTTCCTCTGGATCTCAAGTTCTGTTATCTGTTTGGAAAGAAAATCTTTCCTAAAAACTGAATTGCTCGGTGGGCGTTGGACGGAGCTGTTGCTGCCATGTTGACTATCGTTCGGAGTAACATGGCTGAGTTGTTCGTGCCATTGGCGGCCTGATTGTGCAGAAAAAATTTTGGTGTTGGATGGAGTTTGAATTTACGCTAACTGAAGGTACCAATGGGTTAGAGTTGTGTGAAAACTTTGACCCATTTTCCTACTGCCCAAAGTTTTTACTCGGTCCACCACTATAGGCCCAATTCATTCTATTAATTCCACTACCTACACCAGACCTTACACCCTTGTTTAACCCATGTTTTAGCTCTTCCAAGGCCCAATTTTTTTCTTCTATCTTCTGGGCCAATTCAATTAGCTGGATTATGGAAATGGGCTGGCCCAATCTGACTTCAACTTTTATTTCTGGTTTTAGCCCATTTAGAAAGCAGCCCATAACAAGTCTTCCTTCTCATCCCTCAATGGCGCAGACAGAGCTTCAAACTTGCGGCGGTAGTCCTCCACTGTCCCAGATTGCCGGATTCCCATCAACGCTTCATATGGACCACCATCTTGGGATCCTCCTAACCGATGAAGCAAAAAGAGTTTAAATGCTGGCCAAGACATGACTGGAGCGTGGATTTCCATCCATTGAAACCAATTTATCGCGTCTCCTTCCATACACACAGTCACCGTGTTCAGCCTCTCCTCCTCCGCCACATGATACACGTTGAAGTACCGCTTGATTCTAAAGAACCACCTATAAGGATCCTCTCCGACGAATACTGGCATCTTGATTTTCCGGCCAGCGTATTCTGGACGACGTCGGCCAGCTATTGCGTTTTCATCATTCGTATTTGTGTTAGGGTCCTCATTCTCCTCCTCCTTGTTGCCAGTAGTGTTCACCGGGGTTTCCGTCGAACCACCCCTTTCAGCTCTTCTAGCTTCTTCTTCATCCTTACTTCTAATCCAAGCTTGGATTTCCAGCAAACAATCTCTCATTGTTCCCATGTCTTTCTCCACAACATCTAATTTGTTTTCCATCCTTGTTCCAACCATTCCCCAATCGTCACGACGCTCTAATACCAACTTGTTAGAACCCCTCTGTTATTCCCACCTGCAGAAAACACTCATGCACTACAATTTCCAGAATTCATAATCACTGCCACAACACACAAGCACACTCAACCAAACATTTTAAAATTGTTCAATATTACTATTAATATTCAGAAAGTACCAATACAATCTCACAAGATTAACAAGTACAAGAAGAAGAATGAATAGTGAATGACAATAAGCAGATTCCCAAGAACAACTTAAGAAGTAAAAAATAGAAATGACAATCATTTGGCTTCGATGGCCAGTTCCTCCCCAACCCAATTCCCCTCTATTTTTTCAATACCAAAAATATTCTCTGTCAACCCTTTTTACGCCCAACTCTCACTCTAACAGAATTATTCCAAATCCAATCCACGGATGCCACCTATCCCATGCTTATTGAGTAGAAAAAGTGCCATTTTATCCTCTTTGTCCACTCTTTTTCCTTCTGCTGAAAACGTGCACCAGCGGGGTCTCATCAATCCCTTAAATTATCTGCAGTGAAACACAGGTAGTATATAAAAGGCCCATAACTTTTTTAAAAGCTTGAATCTTTTAATTTTAATGAATCTGGTGGTATATTTATACTTTACATAAAAAATGTTGATTGATTATTTAAATTCTAGGAAGCATTACTTTGTCGGTAAGTATGAGAAGTTTTAACATTCATTAAAGTTGCAAGATTAATAACTCACTGAAATTGTAACTGAGAGAAATTAATTAATGTTCTGCAACATAAATGGAGTCCATTCCAACTGGTATGCACAAAGTTTTTCAGGTTCAAATCCTAAAATGAGTAATGTAAATGCAATTCTATCTATTTATAATTTGTAAGAAAATTTTCTTAGACAATCTTTGCAAGTAAAATTTATGTGATTTGGTTGTGGTACAGGTCATACTTTTGTTCTAATCACATTTGAAACTTTGTATCATATAAAGATTTATTTCAAATCTGTTTTGAGGGTCTGATACATGATGTAAAGCTATGCCTTTACTTTGAGATTCCAAAAAGCCTTGAAACAAGAACATATATGTACAATTTGTGCTAAACTAGAGTTGAGAATTCCATTTATAAATTTGTGCCTTCTTAACTATCAAAATATCATTTAAAATAATCTTAATGTATAATGATCCATGTAGTGTTAATGAAATACATGTTTCTTGCCTGATATTATAGCCCTTTATAATATGTGTATGTTTGCAAGTTTTCTCCCATAAATATCTTTTTGAATTTAGCTCATTACTCTGTAATTGTCATTATAGCCTTTTGTATTTGGCGCGCTTTCTTCTTCTTGTTCCCTCGTTGTTTTAGGACAATTAATTGTTGTTATAGCCTTTTGTACATTGTTTTAAAAACTGGACTGGAGGGCAACCCGCTCTGATGGTCGGGTCACGGTTCAACCGGTCCAACCGGTTGGACCGCCGATTGAACCGATGGTTTGACAGGTTTAAAATCTAACAAAAACACCCTTGATAAATACCATCAGACCCTATAGGTTTGAAATCTAGCAAACACAACCCTGGCTAAATGCAAATCGGCGATCGATTGGGAGAGCAGTGGTGACACACCAGGGAGGGTAGATCGGATGATGGGGAGGGCGAATCGGCAGCTAACAAGTAGAGGCATCGCCAGAAAATGGTAGATCGGTGGTAGAAGTCAATGGTCACGATGACTTTTTTTGGTGAGATGACTGGATCTTCGTGAACGACGGCAAGGGAGCTTGGGAGAAGGTAGATCGGTGGCTGAGGAAGCCTGTCAATGCTGGAGAAGGCCGATCGACGTCGGGAAATGGAAGAAAAATCACGCGGCGAAGGTGGACGACGAAATGTCACGCGACAACTGAAGATGAAGCGTGACAGCGCCGGAGAAAGTCAGAACTCAGAAGGTGGTTTCCGGCAGTAAGGGAAGGTGTAAGGTCGCCGGAAAAGAGGAGGTCATTGCCGATTTGAATTTGGCCAGAGGGTATGTTTGCTAGATTTGAAACCTTCAGGAACTGATGGTTATAATCAGGGGTGTGTTTGTTATATTTTAAACTTTAAACAGTTAAAAAGAGTGACCTGACCCGGAGAAGGCCCCAGGTCCTGGTCCAACCGGTTGGACCGGCCGGTCCGATCCAATACTTAAAATATAGAAGTTCTGTATTTTAAGTTTTGGTTTTTCAGATGCAAAGATGGACAAAACTTGCATATGCGTAAGAGTTAGGTTAATTTTTTATTGATAGAAATGAATCGATGCAGTTTTCTGTTTTTCCAAACTGGAAAACCGATTTTGAATATTATATCACAGTTTAAAACATTAACAATACTAAGATACAACTCAAAATTTGAATTTTATATCAATTTCCGGAAATTAGATTTGGATCACAATTCAATCAAACCCGGTTTTTTTATTTATTTACTCAGAAAATGAACTTTGTCAAGTCATTTCCAGTGGCAGAAAACACTAGCATACCAAGTAACATTCAGGTTTATTTAAGGGTTTATTGACATTACTTTTTCTTGCAAATATAGAATGTTGGAATATTTGCATAGAAAATCTCCAATTAGCTATGCAATATTTATCACCTCATACTCATGGCAAATTCTGAGAGGTGGTTGCTTTGAAACTGGCCTTTCTTCAGACCACAGCTCCAAATTTACTGTCCCTGTTCCCCAGTGGATGAAACACTTGTAAACCTCCTTGGCGTTAAACCGATTCACGAGTCCCACACCAAGGCACTTATCGACAAGCATCCATTCGCCTGGAATGAAAATCACAATGAAACCTAATGAATCAATAAGAAAAAAACCATTTTGCGGGAAAGCAACAGGGCATTTGATGATTCTAAGCAATGTTTCCTCTTTTGGATTTTATCCGAAGTGCACTAACCACTATAATCACTCACAAACTTTGAAACATTCAAACAAAGACGAAAAAGAACATAACCGGACGCAGATTAGAGATAGTTTCAGATTTCTTCAAGGTATTTCTGAAAAATCTATGAGAAGCACATTCTAACAGAGACGGAAACAAAACTTATTTATGTTAATCCTTATGTTCTCTCGTTTATTGATTTCTCAATGGTCCCCTAATATTTTATTCTAGTTGATACCTTATGGAAATAATGTTAATGAAAACGATGATAATAATAATAAAAAAATAAATATAAAGAAAATATAAAGTATCACCATTAGGCAGAAGGTCTCCTTCAAAAAACTGTTCTTCAGATTCAGGCCAAACTTCATGCTTAGACCCATTGACGGAAGTAAATGAGACAAAAGATTCTGTGGGATGCAGAAGGTTGAATGTTGGATGGACTCTTATGCAAATCAGCCTGTACAGAAAATACTTTGTTAAGAGTACGCAACTATGCATGATGTTAATAAAAGAACCAAAATGGACAGAGGTACATATATCACCAAATGATTCAAAATTAGCATTTTTACCAGTAACCATTCCAAAGACAAAAAACAGAAAACAATACAAATTGGAACATACCTTGAAAATCCACCAGAACCGGCACCAACTTTGCGAGCTTTAATATTAGAATCAATTTGAAAGACCTTTGGATTACTTTTAGGGATGGTTAACTGCCGGTGAAGAACCAACCCACCACCAATATCAAGTTCTAAAAGAAGTGATTCCTCCTCTCCAGCATCATGCACAGGATCCCTCCTACAGAAACATAAAACAAGAGAAAAAGAACATTGGAGTAAGCATCTACTTCTATTAGCTTGGTTTTCTCCAATGCCATCTAAATAAAGTGAACACCTCTTAGACCAATTTGCTAACAACTCATACAGATCGATAACTCCCTTACAAATATCTCTATGCAGGTCCATGTTAATCAAATAATATATCAGAAATATTCTTGGTTATTTAAAATTATGCTCCTACAAAAAGGAAGGTAGTTTTCGATGTATTGGTTGGCAACTCACTCTATCACATTGTAGTTAGCAACTCACTCTATCACATTGTATTCCTCAGTACATCCAATAGACCGGTATTCAGTACCACAATACTCTTCATATCCATTAATCTCAATCCTGCTGTGAAGCCACTGAGATCCTGTGAATACAAATAAATTTGAAGTCGAATGATCAGCATGTAAGATCACATACACCACATTAGGAATATTCAAACAGGCTCCGGCATATGCTATTGTTAGAGTGTGTGCAAGCAAGCATGTGTAACTTAAAAATGAACTTGACTCTTGATCTCTAAATTGTACACCACACAACAGATTACATGAAATGCATTACCTGAAGGGAGGTGTTCCATGGAAATAATTCTACCCCCAATCCAAGGAACAACTTTAAGAGCCCAATCACCACTTTTCAGTTCAATGGGGGTTTTTGAAAGTTCCGTTCCCTTTTGCCCAGAAACCTTTTCCAAATCTGGAATTGGCTTAGCATTTTCTGCAGTGAACAAACTCCTCATTAGAATCAATGGATACATTGACTAATTGAAATCAGCTGCACTATATGAAGCTAGTTTTAATGAAAGTTCCAGATACAATTAAAAGGGGAAAAAAAGACAAAAAGAAAAAAAAAAAGAGTGAGTAACAGACAACAACGGCTAAACAATATTTACCCAAACGAGTCTTGTATTGCTCTTTACTAGCTGATACTAGATTAGAAACTTCATTTTCTGAAGGCAGTATAATTTGCAAAGCCTCTCCATCCGTCCCCCAGGTATCAATCTGTTTGAGGAAAGTTGAATTATGATAAAACCTAAGAAGAGATGCTAACACATAACGTAGACTCTCAATGAATGTAAGACTCACCATTGTGCCTTCACCAAGCAATAACTTGACATTCAGACGTCGTTGTGGCCTCTTCCAAGATCCTTCAGTTCCAGAAATTCTAACAGTAACCACTGACTCTTGAAGCTCAGCCACATAGTGTGTCAGTAGTTATTGACCTTCAGTGAATCCATATCCATCACCATCATCTTCAAATAAAATGCCTTTTGCTTTTCCTGCAAGCGATAAGAACCAAGTTATTAGCAGCTTGGCAACGAGGATAATATCATTGCAGTAGGTTGGAAGAGTTAATCAAACTTTACTTAACAAGTCAAAAAGAAATATTAAGGCACATTAATGTGCAATTTATCCAGTAGATTTCATCACATTTGATAATTTCAAGTTACATAAAAAGACTCTGGTATAACATGTTTCCTGATGGTGAAATCAATTTGAGCAAGCTCCAAAATTCATGTTCGGGCGTTTCAAAGTTCACAGTTTTAATATATAAATACAAAAAATTCAGGATAAAGATGCAGAAACTATTAAATAGAGGTTCTATTCTTGTACTGAAAACATTGAATGCATCAAAATTACCACTTTCATCTAAAGCCACAAGAAGTGTCAGTCATCTGATGGATCAGATTCACCAACATGCTGATGAGGAGGACCTACAGGTACAATAGATCCGCCTTGCAATAATGCTGGTAATTCTGATATACCCAAAATAAATAACACTCTAAAAACTCAGGAAAAGATAAGGAGAATGGGATAGAACTCTAAAAGATGAAGATACATTCGTCCACGACATACCGGATGTGAGTCATCAAAATCGAAACTTTGCCAAATTCCCTTCGGCAATGTACCTGTAACTTATCCAAGCTCTGTCAGGCATGGAACTAATGAAGAAGAAATTGCGAGGTTAGTATATTTAAAGTAAGAACATAAAGTTCTCTCAATTAACTCTACTCTCAACAGCATATGGTGCCATGTTAGCAAGAGCATCCAGCAGTAGAAATTCAAACAATTTCAATATATAATCTAAAATGAAGAAGATCAAATCTGATACTGAAGATAAGAAGGAACTATCGCAAACTTTTGTGACACTGAAGCCTGTATCTTGAAAAGCAATCTTCAGCAGCATATGAAAAACACATTTGAATATGGAAAGTTTAAAAATTCAAAAATTATATGCTTAAACTTAAGTGTTACAAATATATCAAAAGGAATAAAAAAAAAAAAAAAAATGGAAAATTAAGACATGCAAATACAACGTACTCTACTGTCCACTAGTATTCCATCTCTGAAGGAAGAGAGCAAGTACCTTGCACAAACTAACGTGACCCAACAAAAATGAATTTTCACCTGTTCTCAAGCTGGGATCTTTTGGATCTGCACAACAAATACTATTTTTAAATCTCACATTTAAAAGAGTAACATAATTCATGACTCCTCAATGGAACCAGATTAATCAAACCACATATAGACCTACCACAAAAAAAGGTAGAGTTGCCCCGGAACGCCGGTTGTATGAGCAATATAAAGAGAGTGTATGTGTGGTAAAGCGTTAGCGCCTCCGTAACCAGGCGACAAACTTCTTCACACTGGTCAACAGAATGTAGTTAGTCTTAGATATTATTGGCAGTGAATAAAATCTAAACTCAAAATAGAATCATGGCAATTTTAACCCAAATAAAAATAACATAATCTAAGTGACTACAAGGGAAGGATTCAGGCAGTGACTTCTACTCATTTTATATAAATTTCTTCATCCAGCTCAATTTGTTGGACTACTCGCTATACATAGTTTAATTTCCCTAGCTCTTGGCTTTGCCTTGACATCATATTGTTCACAGTGCAGTTAAGTTAATGTTGCTTCAATCTGTCCTCAGGGAGCAGTTCTGCAATATTATTTCCCTTTGTTGAATTTATTTGCCTTTCCCTTCGCCTCCAGCTTTATACAATTCAGATGATGACTAAATGGTACTAGCATCTGTTATTCCCTGGGACAATTCATTTCTTTTGAGGATGAGCACATATTTCAATCAAGAGTTTCAGCAAAGTAATGCACCGTGGTTGTCACCACAATTACTGAGATGTTTCTGCTCCGCATACTCTAGTTAAGGAATTACAATCCTCCCCCCTTTACTGTGATAACGAAATGCTATACAAATTGTGAGTAATTTGGTTCAGTGGCAAACACACCGCATCAAATCAGTTGCCTTTACTTAGTCAGCATTATCTTGCTTAATATTCTTGCTACCCATCTCCTAAAAGGATTTTCGAAAGATATAGACTCAAGATTTCTTTCATATACTAGAAGCTCTGAAGTATGATGTATTAATGGTGTTTAAGAGAAGCAAAGGATTTTATTTTTTGTAATTATTTAGAGCAATATTTCTGTATATTGTGAGGTCTACACATGCTACACTTACCTTCCACATATATTTGAGTTTGATCACTGATAAACAATAGTTCAACAATAATTATTCTTATAACTCTAATTGTAAGACTTGACATAGTTTATTATTGAAGTAACCTGCATATTAAGTTTGCAACCGAAAGAAGGTAATTATCAAATTGCTTTACAGAAAGACCAAGCTTTGGACAAACCTCCACACCAAAAAGCCAGGGTTCATGGTCATTAGTGCCAGTGTCAAGTGCCCACGACAAAAAGGAAACATGCACCGACACCCATCCACCGTCCAAAAGTTTGGTGTTTGCGTTTCCTCGAATCCACCAATATCAGGTCCTGAAAGTGGTTGGCCACTGAGTCCCTGAACACAAATAAACCATGTATTAAAGCATAGAAATTACCAATTCCACTGCAGCTAAGGATCACAACTGATTCCACTGGCATTTACAATGAAACATGCCTCTATAGTTTGCTAAGTTGAGAAACTACAGAAGGTGCATTATGGAGGAAAGAATAGAGAAAAGCACAACTATAACAGAATACAAAGACACAATATATTTAGTGCTTTAAACATGCTTCCTGCAAACAGCAAAAAACATCCAAATTTACTTACCAATTGAGTACCATGGAAATAGACATATGAAGGTGCTCCCAAGTTGAAAGATATCTCCCGTCCTGTTGCAGCATATCTCTGGCTACCAACAAATCCAGCTCTGGTGAGAACAAAAGGACCTTATTTTTACATTAATTCTTGCCTTCAGTGTAGATCTTGCCATTAACATGCCATATACCTAATATCAGCAACCAATATCAAGAAATCAAGTTTCGAAATATAGTAATGCGAAAGTACAAACAAGTACAACCACATAAAAAAATAATTTATAGTGGATGGCTATCATTGTGCTGGCAAAACTTTACAGGATTAAAGAGGATGTATTCAAGTATAAATTGCTGAGCAAAAAATTTGCAGCATGTATATGAAAGCTACCAGACAGGCTGAAGCTATACATTGTGATAGTGAGAATGATTCTGGCAATTTCCAAGTTCTTATCTCCATTGTGAATGTGCTCTCAGGCATTGTCTTCGTTACTGACTGAAGAAGAATATAATGAGACCACTATACAAATGATGAAAGCCCATCAAGCAGATGCAACTGTAAGATTACCTTAAAAACAGTTGCTCATTCATATCGTTCCATATACCATCGACCCCCATTAGAAACAAAATCCTTAACCAGACTGCCCACCAAGAACGAGTTTTGATTGTGTAAAGTCAGGGAAGACACAGGACCAGGCCATACCTCCCCTGAAATATAAACATGAGTAACTTTAACACCCCTCAACATGGATTTAAGATTTAATACCATTAAATTAGAAAATATACCACAAAAGGTGTCCCGTCTGCCTTTAATCCGACGTCACTTTTTGCTCCGCTATCATAGACAAATAACCATCTTCATGCTTAATTCCAGGATCAAGCATCCAGATTGCTTTGAAGCCAATATGGTAGATCCTTTACCAAAGATTTCGGATCTGAGAAATGCTCCTGCAAGAAATCATTATAACACATTTCCGTCAAAATGATACTATTAGATTTGTCTTTCGCCAAGAGTCCCTCTTTATTTCTTTTTATTCTTGCATAAAAACATCTTTCTAATAATAATTAAAAAAAAAAAAAAAAACCTGAAGAACATAACAACAATTATATAGGGAGGTTTATCAATTCCAAAATGTATACCAATCACAAGTATTGCAGTTGTCATCCATACCTTGTCAAAAGTAAAACACCGAAAACCATCCATGTAGTCATATCCATCCATATGACATCACATGGTATCCCCTTCTCGCAACGTTTTGCTAACCTGCAAATACAAATTGGATTAATAACGAGAACATGTTCAAAAACAGAAGCGTCTACAAAGCAAAGGGGTAAACAACTTTTAAAAGTTGTTTTCTTCATAAATAACAACAATCAGAAAGAGAACCTCATTTAGAGACTGCATTAGTCAATCTTGGTCAATAAGAACAAAAAGATACCAACCTCAAGAACTCTCTTATCAGAATCATAACTCCAACGGCACTGGTGATAGCCTAAGGACCATTTTGGTGGCATAAATATGGTTCCTAATGAGAAAGCCATCAATTATACAGCATTAGTCCATCAGATTAACAATTAAGAACCAAATGAAAGAAGATTCAAAGAGCTCCTAAACATTAATCTAATTGCCAAAAGGCAGCTATTCTAAACAAATGATAAGCGATGACAATGCAAAATTGAAGACCCTTTTGTCATGACCATCACCACTTGCACCAGACCCGTTGGAGTTACAAATAAAGTGTGCCTGTAATTTACTCTTTAGACAGTAAATTACAGGCACACTCAAGGAAACAAGGCCATGTACAGATCAGGACTTATAAATAATAATATAGATGATGAATTTAAATTAGTCAACCCATCAAGCGCAAATGCCAAGTCAGAGACTTGGTGTTACTCAAACTTTTTAATCTGACAAACTAATATTTGTTATTAAAAATGAGCAGAAGACACCAAAACCCAAACCATATCTACTTTTCTTAGAGAATTTAAGCTTTTGAACATATATATATGCAGTTATGCTTTCAGTAATTTGCACATACAGAACATCAAATCCTAAAACAATTATGAAATAGCGATACGTAAGTGTCTTGACTAGAACATCCTACTTTTTTTACAGTAAGTCTCCACATGATTATCAAATTCAACTGGTTATTAATACATACTATATCATATCTTCCAGTGTTCAACAAACCGAATTTCAGTAAGACAAGTGTCTCAGAAATAAAATTTTAAATGGCATTTGATTCTGTTTCCATATCATCTAACTCACTTTTATATACAACAAAGATTATATAGATGAAAAGAAAACAAAATCACATCATTTTTTTTCCATTACACAAACATCAAGAACATGACAACCACAAAAGAGTAAAAGTGTTGCACATGTACCAATAAATAATGGAAGTCATCGTGGCATCCTAAAAACATACGAAGAAATGGAGATTACCAGTTGCATGAGACAGGGAAACCAAAACAGCAGACGGAGAAGTAAAAGGACCAAATGTTATCACGGGATATGGGGATGGAGCAATGAGCTGTATATTTAATTCTTTCCTCAGATCAATCTGCCAGCAAAGAATGGGGTGGTGGACCATTAAAATGTATAAACATATGTAAATCATAAAGTTTCAAAAGGCCCTGAGTCCATGAACACAAAATAAACCATGTATTAAGCATAGAAATTACCAATTCCACTGCAGCTAAGATCACAACTGATTCCACTGGCATTTCAATGAAACATGCAGCTCTATAGTTTGCTAAGTTGAGAAACCAGAAGGTGCATTTATGGAGGAAGAATAAAGAAAAGCACAACTTATAAAAGAATACAAAGACACAATATATTTAGTGCTTTAAACATGCTTCCTGCAAACAGCAAAAAACATCCAAATTTACTTACCAATTGAAGTACCATGGAAATAGACATATGAAGGTGTCCCAAGGTGAAGATTATCTCCGTCCATGTTGCAGCATATCTCTGTACCAACAAATCCAGCTCTGGTGAGAACAAAAGGAAGCTATTTTTATCAGCTAATTTCATGCCTCATGTGTAGATCTTGCCATTAACATGCCATATACCTAATATCAGCAACCATATCAAGAAATCAAGTTTCGAAATATCAGGAATGCAGAAAGTACAAACAAGTACAACCATCATAAAAAAAATTATAATGGATGGCTCATTGCTGGCAAAACTTTTACAGGATTAAGAGGATGTTTCAGTATAAATTCGAGCAAAAAAATTTGCAGCATGTAATATGAAAGCTACCAGACTAGGCTGAAGACCATACATTGTGATAGTGAGAATGATTTGGGAATTTCCAAGTTCTTTATCTCCATTGTGAATGTTGCTCTCAGGCATTGTCTTCCTTACCGACTGAAAGAAGAATATAATGAGAACACTATACAAATAGATGAAAGCCCATCAAGCAGATGCAACCGTAAGATACCTTAAAAACAGTTGGCTCATTCATATCGTTCCATATACCATCGACCCCATTAGAAACAAAAACCTTAACCAGACTTGCCCACCAAGAACGAGTTTTGATTGTGTAAAGTCAGGGAAGACACAAGGACAGGCCATACCTCCCCTGAAATATAAACATGAGTATCTTAACACCCTCAACATGGATTTAAGATTTAATACCATTAAATTAAAATATACCAACAAAAGGTGCCCTCTGCCTTTCTAATCCAGACGTCACTTTTTGCTCCGCTATCATAGACAAAATAACCATCTCATGCTTAATTCCAGGATCAAGCATCCAGATGCTTTGAAGCCAATATGGTGGAGATCCTTACCAAAGATTTCGGATCTGAGAATCCTGCAAGAAATCATTATAACACATTTCCGAGTCAAAATGATACTATTAGATTTGTCTTTCGCCAAGAGTCCTCTTTTTTCTTTATTCTGCAAAAACATCTTTCTAATAATAATTAAAAAAAAAAAAATCTGAAAGAAACATAACAACAATTTATATGGAGGTTTATCAATTCCAAATGTATACCAATCAACAAGAGTATTGAGTTGTCATCCATACCTTGTCAAAGTTAAACAACGAAAACCATCCATGTAGTCATATCCATCATATGACATCACATGGTATACCCTTCTCGCGAAACGTTTTGCTAACCTGCAAATCAACGATTACTCTACTGTCCACTAGTATTCCATCTCTGAAGGAAGAGAGCAAGTACCTTGCACAAACTAAAAGTGGACCCAACAAAAATGAATTTTCAAGCGTTCTCAAGCTGGGATCTTTTGGATCTGCACAAGCAAATACATATTTTTAAATCTCACATTTAAAAGAGTAACATAATTCATGAGGCTCCTCAATGGAACCAGATTAATCAAACCACATATAGACCTACCAGCAAAAAAAGGTAGGAGTTGCCACCGGAACGCCAGTTGTATGAGCAATATAAAAGAGAGTGTATATGTGTGGTAAAAGGCGGTAGCGCCTCCGTAAGGCCAGGCGACAAACTTCTTCACACTGGTCAACAGAACTGTAGTTAGTCTTAGATATTAAAATTGGCAGTGAATAAAATCTAAACTCAAAATAGAATCATGGCAATTTTAACCCAAATAAAAATAACAATAATCTAAGTGACTACAAGGGAAGGATTCAGGCAGTGACTTCTACTCATTTTATATAAATTTCTTCAGTCCAGCTCAATATTTGTTGGACTACTCGCTATACATAGTTTAATTTCCCTAGCTCTTGGCTTTGCCTTGACATCATATTGTTCACAGTGCTAGTTAAGTTAATGTTTCTCTCAATCTGTCCTCAGGGAGCAGTTCTGCAATATTATTTATCCCTTTTTGATATTTTATTTGCCTTTCCCTTCGTCCTCCAGCTTTATACCAATTCAGATGATGACTAAATGGTACTAGCATCTGTTATTCCCTGGGACAATTCATTTCTTTTGAGGATGAGCACATATTTCAATCAAGAGTTTCAGCAAAGTAATGCACCTTGGTTGTCACCACAATTACTGAGATGTTTCTGCTCCGGCATACTCTAGTTAAGGAATTACAATCCTCCCCCCTTTACTGTGATAACGGAAATGCTATACAAATTGTGAGTAATTTGGTTCAGTGAGCAAACACACCGCATCAAATCAGTTGCCTTTTACTTAGTCAGCATTATCTTGCTTAAATATTCTTGCTACCCATCTCCTAAAAGGATTTTCGAAGTATATAAGACATTTTCAAGATTTCTTTCATATACTAGAAGCTCTGAAGTATGATGTATTAATGGTGTTTAAGAGAAGCAAAGGATTTTATTTTTTGTAAGTATTTAGAGCAATATTTCTGTATATTGTGAGGTCTACACATGCTACACTTACCTTCCAACATATATTTGAGTTTGATCACTGATAAACAATAGTTCAACAATAATTATTCTTATAACTCTAATATGTAAGACTGCTGAAATAGTTATTAATTGAAGTAACCTGCATATTGAAGTTTGCAACCAGAAAGAAGGTAATTATCAAATTGCTTTACAGAAAGACCAAGCTTTGGACAAACCTCCACACCAAAAGACCAGGGTTCATGGTCATTAGTGTCAGTGTCAGAGTGCCCACGACAAAAAGGAAACATGGCACCGACACCCATCCACCGTCCAAAAAGTTTGGGTGTTGCGTTTCCAGCGAATCCACCAATATCAGGTCCTGAAAGTGGTTGGCCACTGAGTCCCTGAACACAAAATAAACCATTATTAAAGCATAGAAATTACCAATTCCACTGCAGCTAAGGATCACAACTGATTCCACTGGCATTTACAATGAAACATGCCTCTATAGTTTGCTAAGTTGAGAACTACAGAAGGTGGCATTATGGAGAAAGAATAGAGAAAAGCACAACTATAACAGAATACAAAGACACAATATATTTAGTGCTTTAAACATGCTTCCTGCAAACAGCAAAAACATCCAAATTTACTTACCAATTGAAGTACCATGGAAATAGACATATGAAGGTGCTCCCAAGTTGAAAGATATCTCCCGTCCTGTTGCAGCATATCTCTGGCTACCACAAATCCAGCTCTGGTGAGAACAAAAGGACCTTATTTTTACAGTCTATTCATGCCTTCACGTGTAGATCTTGCCATTAACATGCCATATACCTAATATCAGCAACCAATATCAAGAAATCAAGTTTCGAAATATACGTAATGCGAAAGTACAAACAAGTACAACCACATAAAAAAATAATTTATTAGTGGATGGCTATCATTGTGCTGGCAAAACTTTACAGGATTAAAGAGGATGTATTCAAGTATAAATGCTGAGCAAAAAAATTTGCAGCATGTACTATGAAAGCTACCAGACAGGACTGAAGACTATACATTGTGATAGTGAGAATGATTCTGGCAATTTCCAAGTTCTTCATCTCCATTGTGAATGTGCTCTCAGGCATTGTCTTCGTTACTGACTGAAGAAGAATATAATGAGACCACTATACAAATGATGAAAGCCCATCAAGCAGATGCAACTGTAAGATTACCTTAAAAACAGTTGCTCATTCATATCGTTCCATATACCATCGACCCCATTAGAAACAAAATCCTTAACCAGACTGCCCACCAAGAACGAGTTTTGATTGTGTAAAGTCAGGGAAGACAACAGGACCAGGCCATACCTCCCTGAAATATAAACATGAGTAACTTTAACACCCTCAACATGGATTTAAGATTTAATACCATAAATTAGAAAATATACCAACAAAAGGTGTCCCGTCTGCCTTTCTAATCCGACGTCACTTTTGCTCCGCTATCATAGACAAATAACCATCTTCATGCTTAATTCCAGGATCAAGCATCCAGATTGCTTTGAAGCCAATATGGTAAGATCTTTACCAAAGATTTCGGATCTGAGAAATGCTCCTGCAAGAATCATTATAACACATTTCCTGTCAAAATGATACTATTAGATTTGTCTTTCGCCAAGAGTCCCTCTTTATTTCTTTTTATTCTTGCATAAAAACATCTTTCTAATAATAATTAAAAAAAAAAAAAAAAACCTGAAGAACATAACAACAATTATATAGGAGGTTTATCAATTCCAAAATGTATACAATCACAAGTATTGCAGTTGTCATCCATACCTTGTCAAAAGTAAAACACCGAAAACCTCCATGTAGTCGATATCCATCCATATACATCACATGGTATCCCTTCTCGCAACGTTTTGCTAACCTGCAAATACAAATTGGATTAATAACAGAACATGTTCAAAACAGAAGCGTCTACAAAGCAAAGGGGTAACAACTTTTAAAAGTTGTTTTCTTCATAATAACAACAATCAGAAAGAGAACCTCATTTAGAGCCTGCATTAGTCATCTTGGTCATAAACAAAAAGATACCAACCTCAAGAACTCTCTTATCAATCATAACTCCAACGGCACTGGTGATAGCCTAAGGACCATTTTGGTGGCATAAAATATGGTTCCTAATGAGAAAGCCATCAATTATACAGCATTATTCCATCGGATTAACAATTAAGAACCAAATGAAAGAAGATTCAAAGAGCTCCTAACACTTAATCTAATTGCCAAAAGGCAGCTATTCTAAACAAATGATAAGCGATGACAATGCAAAATTGAAGACCCTTTGTCAGACCATCACCACTTGCACCAGACCCGTTGGAGTTACAAATAAGTGTGCCTGTAATTTACTCTTTAGACAGTAATTACAGGCACACTCAAGGAAACAGGCCATGTACAATCAGGACTTATAAATAATATATAGATGATGAATTTAAATTAGTCAACCCATCAAGCGCAAATGCCAAGTCAGAGACTTGTGTGTACTCAAACTTTTTAATCTCACAACTATTATTTGTTATTAAAAATGAGCAGAAACACCAAAACCCAAACCATATCTACTTTTCTTAGAGAATTTAAGCTTTTGAACTATATATATGCAGTTCTTTCAGTAATTTGCACATACAGAACATAAATCCTAAACAATTATGAAATAGCGATACGTAAGTGTCTTGACTAGAACACCTACTTTTTTACAGTAAGTCTCCACATGATTATCAAATTCAACTGGTTATTAATACATACTATATCTATCTTCCAGTGTTCAACAAACCGAATTTCAGTAACAAGTGTCTCAGAAATAAAATTTTAAATGGCATTTGATTCTGTTTCCATATCATCTAACTCACTTTTATATACAACAAAGATTATATAGATGAAAGAAAACAAAATCACATCATTTTTTTTCCATTACCAAACATCAAGAACATGACAACCACAAAAGAGTAAAAGTGTTGCACATGTACCAATAAATATGGAAGTCATCATGCATCAAAAAACATACGAAGAAATGGAGATTACCAGTTGCATGAGACAGGGAAACCAAAACAGCAGACGGAGAAGTAAAGGACCAAATGTTATCACGGATATGGGGAGTGAGCAATGAGCTGTATAGTTGATTCTTTCCTCGATCAATCTGCCAGCAAAGAATGGGGTGGTGGACCATTAAAATGTATAAACATAATAAATCATAAAGTTTCAAAACTAAAAAATTGGAAAGCACCCAACAAAAGTAACTAAGCTCTTCCATGTTGGTCAACCGTCTTGATACTAGGATGGGCCACATTGTTCCCAAAAGTTTAGTTAAGAAATAACGGAATAATAACTAACAATCTTCACAAGCAACATAAAACCAATGGACACCACACCTCACATCGCCGTGTGTGTCACGAATTCCCAATGCCTCTCCATTTGGAAGAACAGCAAGCACCCAGGGATGTGACTAGTACAGGGATGTAGTCCCAGGACCGTAACCACATCAGCTCTATTCCATGTGAAAATCTACAGAAAGGACCGTCAAAATTTAGAGAACAGAAATATTTTTTGGCTATTGGTATTAAAAAAATTTCTGAAAACAAAACTCCCTCTCTTTCCTGTCCGTTCTAGCTGCCCACGACTTCCCCATTCCATAAAACGACGTACCAACAGGAAGCTAACAGAACCAAATTCATCACAAACAAGGTAGAGTTAAACACATAACAACTACCATAGTTATACGCATCACAAAAGCATTTTAGAAAGTAAAATGAGCTAAAAAATAATACAGTACTGGCCTCGTTTGACAATCTGCTGTCCCATATGAGATTGATACGTTGGGGTATATAAGGGGCCTTGTGAGTCATGATTGGCGTGTCCCTATCCTTGTTATTTACAAAAGAAAGACTGGGATATGCTGCATCTCTGTCATCAGCAGAACAATCAATCGGAAAACTCCATCCTCCAAGATAGGTTAAAAAATCATATCCCCTGAAATTGCATCTGCGGTGATCACCTCCCTAGGTGATCGCCCATTTTAGCTATCACTCTTCCACCGGTCAATTTCTTGTTTAGTTTTCCACTTTCTGCATGTCAAAAATAGCATTGGGACTTACGTTGCATTTTTCTTTGTTTTAAGTCTAAATGTACAATTAACTAAATTTTGAATATGTACGAATGCATGTGTCTAATGATGTGCTTACTATTTTCTCTCGTTAAACCAAAGAGTTCATATTTCTTTTTCTATAATTGAACATCAGCAAACAATTCTACATAATTGTCCTCCAAATGATAAGTATCATGGTTATACTTATATAATTTGTTAGTAAAATTTTGAAACCAACAGTTTAACCATAATAATTATATATTATAGTTCAGCTATTTTATTGATATATTACATAATTTTTTTTTTTTAATTATATAAGTTTTTTATATTGGCTGAACCTTTTGCCAAATTAGTAAATTGGATATAGAATATAAAAACGAAAAAATAAAATCATAGCTATGTTTCAACATATCAAATTGCAATTGTTTAAAAAAAAAGACATTCAAATTGTATAAAAATCAATATCAAGTAACAAATTAGATATGTACTTGAAAGAGTTGATCTGAATTTGGTCTTGAAGCTGTTGCATGAAAACTTGAACAGAGGTTCAAAAATTAGCTTGATGGTACTTGATTTTGATTTGCATTATCAAGAAAGTGAACCGCTCATCATTATATTGAAAAATAATGAATCAGCATTAACATCTTTCAAAGAAAATTTCATGCAATGCTTTTTTGAGAACAAAAAGGGATAAGACAAGAAGTCGATAACAAACACAGAATCTAATACCAGAATATATTCACAAGAAAACCAAAAAGCCACAAGTTTAAAGATATTGATAAGTATCTGCAATTCCGAAATACTTCTAACTTCCAATAATTATATTTAACATCACAATTTTTGAGTAAAAGATTAACGAATAAAAAAAAATATATAACAATAAATATTAAGCTAAGCTGAAAAATGCCCATGCATTCCCCATTCCAACTCCAAGTCCCATCCTACTAAATGATATTTAAAGAAAACATGAAAATCAGATTTAACAACACTACATCATCATCTGTTCTGCTTCTAACAATATGACAAGAAAACCACACTATCATGGACTTCATGAGAAGCTCACAAGGCACAAAAAGCACATAATTTGCACACAATCTGTAACCCACCTCAAGCCAGCAGAAGTCCAATAGCTTGCTTTACACTTCTTCAGAGATCTCAAATGGTACAAGAACGTAATCAAGAATATTGTCTATGTCCACGAAATTAGATCAACTTTAACTAATGCAAACTAATACAAACTAAAAGGACATCTAAGCAAATAGTAAGCACAAGAAGCCAATAAGTATGCACATCAGAGATGAATTTGAGTATGATTTTCACTCAAAATAGTGCCAACTAATATTATAAACCAGAAATCGAAGTATGCATACCAATCACCTTGTCAAAGAAGAATGCAATGGATAAGATGGTAATTGCATGGGCTTAATCGATGTCTGTTACCAAGTCAATCCCATCCTTAAGTAGCTGAACTGCCACCTATTAATAAAGTTATTTGTTACTATTGGGCAACATCATTGAAGAAAGGAAGTGCATGCAGGACTAACAACCGAAATGAAACAACTTCCCAAGGGAATAATTGTCAAGAAGAACTTAGAGAATAACCATAAAAAATTTTTATTTTTTCTTTCTTCTTATCACCATAATCTATCTTTGAACATGCTTAAAAACTCAAGTTAAAACTGAGCCCCTGCCTACTTTACAATATTCAAAAAGCAAGAACTATGGCTTTTCAGCAAGGTGATTGTTCAGCATTGTTTTCTGAATATTGTTTCTTATTTTTCAAAACAAAAATGTAAATACATCAATTTTATGAAGAAAAACTGAAAAGATCATTGGTATTTTTAGTGTTTTTGAGGCAATTTTCCTCTTTAAAGTCAGATTCCTCACTACATATAGGAAAGATAAAGTTGCCCGAACAATGAAATTTGCTTTAACAATATACAACAATTTTCAGTAACATTCAAACATTTTACAAATCAATCCTTAATGCTCGTAAACACCATTGTAGGTTATTAAACTACATTGCTATCATTAAAACATCATTCAGTAAAGTTACCATTCTAATACTATATCAGGACCATATTTTGCACCTATTTCATTCTTTTCAAATGAGTATTATTACACATACAAAGTAAAATATAGAAAGTGATGTGGCATTGTCCCTTGATCGACGTCTCACTCCTCATTTAATTAGTTGACATTTTATCTTCATCCTCTCCCATTCATTTTGGCTACGTCACTTTTTATGTGTAGTATTATTTCTTTCAAATATCCCACGAAACATATTTCTCATTTTCATAATTCTCTTTCCAAATAGACATTTCCAAAACACAAAGGCTAGTAAAAACCTACTCCATAAAATTACAGTAACACTCAAAACACACAATGCAACATAATATCAAGATATGGGTGTAAAAACAACATTAAAAAAAAGAAGAGAAAAGAAGAAATAAGCTGAAAATTGATCAACATAAGTTCTAAAACTTGGATTTTTATTCATATATTTTCATAATTATAACATAAAATCAATATCTAAAAGTTGAAATTGATTAACAAAAATTGTTTCTAAAATGTTAATAATGCGAGCACCAACAATTCTAAGAGGCATATTATCAAACACCTAACTGATTACATAATTAGAAAGCTCCAAACCAGTCACATGAAGACCGATCACAATGAACAGAATCAAAATGAGATATACTTCAAAATTTAACAATTGAAAGTAAAAAGATGGATGATGATAATATAATAATAATAATAATAATAATATAATAATAATAAACTCTTTTACTTACTTAACTGACCAAATTAGGAAACTGTTGAATTGGAAGTGACTGAGAGCTACTGAATTCTGAGAGTGAGACTGCCAGAGGAAACCAAATCGGTTTTATTTGCCATTCGCTGTAAGTTCTTGCGTTTTTGGTCATTTTCTGTTTTAAACTACTGTCGGTTTCTTGCCGGGTAATTAAACGACGTGTCCCTTATCCAGAAAATTAAAACGCCATGTCATTTTTATTGGAAATACGTTTTTTATGTTTTTTATACAAACAACATGTCGTTTTCTGACTGCTATTGGACTTCATTTTCTTTTTTAATGAGTAAACAAACAGTGTCATGTTTTAGATCCTACTTTCAGAAAGTGTCGATATTCCTTCATATAAAAAAAAAGAAAGAAAATTATTTTTTTATACATCCATTCAATATTGAAAAAAAAACAGAGCGCGACATCCGTAGGTTTGTTTAAGGGTATTTTAGTCTAATACTATTTTTTAGATATGAAAATTTGTAATATCTTCTAAGTTAAAAGAACGTTATTATTAGTAAAATAAATTATGTTGGAGATGGGTGGACCAAAGAATAGTATTACATATACAAAAAGTTTATATAAAATTTGCGTATTTTATCCAAGTACTCTTATATTTCACATCATTCACATCATCTAATATGTATTTATTAACTTGATATTTTATATAATCATCCAAACATATTAAGGCGTATTACTTTATATAAATATTTTTATAACTATTTATATTTGTAATTATAGTATTGTGGATAAAAATTTAGAGACTAAAATGTAATTAACAATTGTATGTGTCATAATTGTTAGTAAATTATTCATAATGTTGGCTAAAATATAGTCAAGAATAATTTTTTAATTAAATTAATATATATATAATTGACACTGAAATTAATAAAAATTTAAAGATACTAAACTATAGAAACATAAGAATAAACCAGTAATGCATGATTACACAAGGCGAGTGGGGTCAGTAGCCCCCCCCCCCCCATCTGAATGTAGTCCATGCGATTAGATGTATCTCGCATTCCCAACTTTGTTAAAGATCACACTGTAACAATTATTTACATGCCATAATTTATCGAGATTTAACTTAAAAAATAAGTAAAAAAAAAATTAAAGGAATTACATTATTTTTGAAAATTTAGAAATTATATAATAATTATTATATAAATCTCGAATGCAAATTAATTAAAAAGAAAAAAAGCTAATGCAAATAGAATTTGCATTGCAAAATCACCCTTTATTAAGAGTTAATTAACACATTGTAATTAATGACATATTCCTCCTCATTAATAATTAACAGTTCTACATAAAATCCATCTAAAATAAATAATGATCAAAACCCATCAATTAATTAATTAATAATATACTAAAATTATAGAACAATATAGCAACACAGTAATTAAGCAAATAAATTTTTTAATCCCCCATGTCAAAAATCCAAAATTTATAACAAAATACACCCCGATCTCATCAATTAATTCACCCAAATTTAGGGTACAAAAATAATTTCCTTTGATTTATTTTTTTTAACAATTTCAAAAAAAAAAAAAAAATTATAAGTTCAACTTTCATTACTGAGTCGCGATTTCTTGCGGTTCTTTAGCTTTCCTTTCTCCTCTTCTTTCTATACTTGATCCCGCAAGCATTACACAATGTCTAATTACAACAAAGAAGAGAGAATTAATTATATATTAATCAGAGAAATTTTAAATTAAATTAAAAAAATTATTTGAAATTATCGATAGAATTATATATTTATTTTAGTTATACCTTGGGACCAAGGGACCTCGGCGCCACATCGGTGTCATTAGTGTGCGTTGTAGTTGGTGCATCGTTTACATTGATCATTATAGTTTTCAACATGTTGTTGTTGCGCGCGCCATACCTTCGAGAGCTTGAGGAGCTGCCAAGATTCTTAGCCATAGCTCGCCTTGCAGGGACGTCAAGGAGTGGTAGTTGTTCATGGTTGGTGGGGGTGGTGGTGGTGGTGTTGGAAGCACAAAATTAGAATTAGGTTGGGTTAGAGTTTGGGATAGCGTTGGGTTAGGGTTTGGGTTCTTGTTGAAGTTTAAGTTTAATAATAAGGTTTGAGTACATCGGAAATGGTGCGGGTGCGCATGTTGAAGAAGAAGCACCAGCTGAAAATTGGCCAAATCCATACCATTCGGCTGCATAAATCGTGCTGGAATTGGTTTTCCCCGCTTCGATTGCCATGCAAAATTATTGGCATCTGAGCTTTGTCCACCAATAATATTACTAGAATTGGCAATTTCATTTGATTTTTGCCCTGTGTAATTAAACAATAAATTAGATGTTAGATAATTGCAAATTTATGTGATTAATTCAAGTAAATGATATATAAAAGAAATATAATCTATGCAAATAAAGTATTTGTATTAATACGACACAACGATAATAATAATTATATCCTACGTTGTTACTGATACATCAACAATGACATTGTTCATAGAATAATTAATTTTTCAAGAATCCATTAATCATTTACATATATATGAATGCTAAAGCCATCTGGCATTACCAATTTTGCTAAAGAAAAAACGACAACATTAATTATTAATGTACCATAGTTTTATATTCTAGAAGATTTTAACAAGAAACAACCAACACAATAAAATTAACAACATTAAACATTATTTTATTTTATTTTTTAAAAAAGAGAATTAAATTTGGCATGAAATTGTATTAGTTATTAATAAAGTCACTTATTACAAACACACATACATATATACAACCCGTCAGATTTATCTGGCATTACCAACTTTGCTTAAAGAATGACGACAATATTAATTATTAATATACCATAGTTTTATATTCAAGAAGATTTTAAGAAGAGAAATAACCAAAATAACGAAATTAAAACCATTAAACATTATTTTCATAAAAAAGAAAAAAAGAATTAAATTCTAAAAATGTGCTTATTTTAACCACTCATGAAGTCATTTATCATAAACATATATACAAATCGTTAGATTTATCTGACATTAGCAACTTTACTAATGAACATTAACGATGATACCATTATTAATCTTCATTTCCCAACTAAAAATTTCAACAAAAACAAAGATTATTTTCATATAAATTTCAAACATTAATTATAAGGCAAAGATTTATACCTGAGGAGGAGGCTGAGTGGGAAGATTTGGAGCCAAAGGAGCAAAATCAAATTGGATTTGTTTATTTTTTTCAGAATTAATATTATTGTTTGGTAACCCTAATTTCAGAGTGAGGTCAACAGTGTTTCCAGCATTGTTGCTGGGAAGATCTTGATCGTTCATGTTTTGAGCTGCCTCATTGAACCACTGGGAATCCATGATCGATGGTGATCAAACTGTGAGATCTCTATGCGTTTGTTTTCTACAGAGAAATCAACAAAACAAAAACACATGAATGTTAATAAATAATGTTAATATTTATATAAATCCAAAAATTATAAAATAATAATATAATAAAGGAAAAAGAGAGAGATAATGCATGAAATGTATGAAACTGAAGGAGTAATGAACATATAAAAACAAAATTAAATGACCTGGAAGACTGACACATATTATAATGATTTAAACACATTTTTTCTGTGATCAGATGTCAAAAATTAGGTTGTTTGGATGCCCAGAAAATATATATTTGTTTGATCTAATCATGGATCTAAAGATATGATTTATTTCATTGTTTGGAGAGAAAGTAAATTCTTCAATCCTATAAAAATAATAATTAATTTGTATAATTCATGAATAGTATGAACATTTTCAACCCATCAAGGTTGGTTAATAAAAAATAATAAAACCAATAGATTAAAAGAATAAAGGCATGCATCCACAGGTAACATATTATATGATCAATTGAGGCATTGTAAAGTTTACCAAGATCTAAAAGGGAAAATTATAAATATAATATATGTTAATGAGAAGCTAAAAAAAGAGTAAAACCTTATATGAATTAAAAACCTTATATGAATTAAAGAAGATATTAAAATAAGACTTCACAGAAAGAACGAAACTTTGTATATCTTTCTCATATTTACGTGTCATTTTAAAGCTTAGTTATATCGATATCGGTTCAATATTGTAGAAGAACCTTGAGATATCGTAACATAGCTTTAAGAAGAAAAAAAAATGACCTTTTTGAGAGTGAGAAATTATCAGTTTTTAGGGACAAGATGGGGAAAGACTGTACGAGTTCAAAAACATTGTACCACTAAAAAAAAAAAAAAAAATCATGCATGCACGTAGCTTAACTAATTGACCCCGTTTCATTTCTCACTTTAGATGTCATTCATAAAAGCTTAATTTTATCGATATCTATTCATGTGGTTCAGTTTTGTACATGAACCCTGATAGTAATATCGTAGTATAGCTTAAGAAACAAATGACTTCACTCGAGAGTGAGAAATAATAAGTAAAAATATGCATGCTAAAGCTAGAGAAATTGAAGAATATTATGGAGTGGGAGGAGGAAATTAACAAGAGAGAAACTAAAAGACTTACAACTATTTGTTGTATTGAAGGGATGATATGAATCATAGAGAGAGGCTCAATTTATAGAATTTTGATAGTGAAGAGATTTCTTATATGGAAGGTTTGGAATTTAAGACAACGTTCTGTACCAATTATACATTTTATGAGAATTGATTATTTCATTTACACGATTTATTAAAATAAATTTGAAATTCTTTTGTAAAAAGCAATTTTGAACGAACATATAGGGTTGACAATTATACCCGATGGGTTCAGGCACTATGATAAACCCAAACCTACTAAAAGAGGAATCTTTGGCCAACTCCCAAGGTCGGGAGCAGGGCTTGGGGACCTCGATATCAAAGGCGAATGTGATGATCGGTGGAGGTGTTCCTTTGGAAAACCCAGACACCCCGACCTCAGCCCCAAATTTGTTAGACCTACCAAAAATTTTTTTTAGAGAAATATACCTAAATTCATACATTATAAAACTTTCATGTTCTTAAGGTCAAATTTCGCTTACACTAAAATTTGGTGCTTTGGAATGTATATTTACAAAAAATAAACTATGAAATATTTTTCTAATATATAAAATTTCAAATATATTTTTTATTTAAAAAAAAAAAAAAACCTTTAATATTTCATGTATGTTACGTTTTAAGACAAAGGGAGATAAAAAATTAAATCCATAATCTAATGATGATCGAAATATTAGTAGGATAAATATTTATAAAATCTAAGGGCTTAATTAAACTCAGCTTTTTTTAAAACAAATAAAAAAAAAATATATGTAAATATTTCTTAAAATGATAATATTTTTACGTTTGGAAACTTTATAATAAGATTTTGTCTTTTCTTTTGTAAAATTTTGGGGTATGACATCAATTATTTTTCCATAAATGGGAAAGATGATAATGTGTTTTTAAGAATAAATGGCAAGTGAATTTGTACATTACCTTCTAGAATGTCTTAGGCTTATCTGAGATCAACACGTGTTTGAACTCTATTGGTTTATAAATTTCCTTTTAAGGTAAATTAGATGCATTTTAAATATAGGTATATTATTTTGTTATATCAAAAGTATTTCAAAACACATGTACACTAAGCCTGAGGTTGAGCTCATACAATCATCCCTCAACTAAAATGGTCTTTATTAGTTACAAATATTTACAATTGTATTGCCTTTTTTGCTTCAACTTTTTTATTTTATTTTATTGAATTTTGAATAATTCCATAAATGGGAAGTGAGATTCATATGGTGTTCAGTGAGTGGCCCTAATTTTACCTCATTAAATTTCTTAATAAAAATGAAAGATGGTTTGATTCAGGCAAGATGTGATTTATGCCACCAACTTTCCTTATATATTGCAATTTAAATTTTCTATCTTAATATAAATGTGTGTAAAGTTGACATGGTTTTTTTTATAATTTTTTTAAATTTATAATTCAAAAATTAATAGGGGTATTTAAGACCTTTCCTCATTTTTTTTTTTTTTTCAGAGTTAATTGCATTGACCTCTCTTGAGATTTCAACATTTTACAGGTGCGTAGAAAAGATGCTTAGGTTAATAAGGACATGAGTAATATTACATCAAAAACTCTTTCTTATAAACTTTCTCTCACAACTCTGACGTGGTAACTCGTAATTAATCAGCTCGTAATTGGTTAGCTCGCAATTAATTAGTAGGACCCATACAGAACCCGTTGTGAACTAACCAATTGTGAACTGTCACATCAGAGTTGTGAGAGAAAGTTTGTGAAAGAGGGTTGTTGGTGTAATATTATTTTAAGGACATACCACTTCATTAAGTTCTGTTAGGGGCTCTGTTAACTGAAAAGTTCCCTCACACCCCCTCAAATATAAAAACCTGAGTTACATCCACCAACTTACTTGAATGAAATTCAAAACAATTTATTTTAAAAAAAAAAAAAAAGCTTATAAATATTTACTTTAACATATTATTTGTAAACTAAAAAAGTTTAAAAATTGAAGCATAATTTTTAATTATTTTTTTCTAAAAATTAATAAATACCAAATAAAAAACTCAAACATTTTGTAAAATAAAAATATAAAAACTGATTTTTTTTTTTAAATATACCTTAATATATATATATATATATATATATATATATTTTGTAAATTGAAAAATAAAAAATAAAAAATGAAAAAATAGATCAATGATTCAGACGATCTAAGAATGATTGCTACCAAGATCTTAATATATTTTATTTTTTAAGACTTTTTCCAAATTTCTTTATTATTCTGAAATATTTGATTTATAATTCTGTATTTTAACATCAAAGTTCTATTTTGCCCCTCCATTAACTTTATCACCAAAAGTTGACAGTAGGAAGTGTAAATATAATTAATTTGTCATTTTTCATTTACAAAAAAAAAAAAAAATTTAAAAATCCCTTCCTTGCAAACCTTGGGCCACTTATATGACCCATGAGGATCATTCAGAGCTTTAAACCCATGATTTAGAGACAAAACCCTTCTCTATAAACCTTGGCCCACTTAAATAGCCCATGTATATTATTAAAGGCTTTGTAATTGTGCCCTAGAAAATTCTAGATATATTTATAATAACAATCTAGACAAATACTTTCATCATGTAAACCAATAAGATCATTATATAATTATCAAGCCATTTATCTATAATTTCACTATATTATTATTGTAACAATTATGCATTTAACTCAACTGGGTTTATATGCAAAGTTAAAGATTAATCTTTCCACACTATACTAACCAATTCAAATTTTCTCATACAAAATTTTAGGCAGCCATTTTTGTGCTCAACTTCACAAAATTTGATTTGAAGAAGCTCAAACTTCTAAATATGTTTAACAAAAATTCCTGGGAAGTAGAATTACATATATAATGAAGAATTAAATACATTGGCCATATGATATTTTCTAACCTGATCTCTTTCTCTTTTTCAACGTCTTTCCGCGAGATTGTACATTTTTCTTCGACATGTTTGAAGGATTCCGCTTGTTTTTCTTCGACAAGTTTGCAGGTTTCTGCTTATTGGACTGTCCTCTTGGAGCTGCTACAGGTTTTGAGTTTTCATCTTCACCATCAGACTGGGAGTCTTCACCCATGGATCTGTCTTCATCGGATGGGGCATCACTTACAGACTCGTCTTCATCGGAACTAAGTACCAAGTCCTCGACAACATCTTCATCCACTGCTACCTCTTCCTGAATCTTTTTCTTCTTCTTCTTCTCCTCTTTAGGAGACTTATCTCTGCAAAAAATAAAAATAAAAATAAAAAGACAGCGCCCATAGTGGACTACAGGAAGCAAGAAAATAGAGACAAAGAAGTGTGAAAATCTGATAAACATACTTTGAAGCGCTTCCAGGTAACCATGATGAACTGAAAACAGCAACACCCTTCCCATTCCTGGCATAATCTTCTTCTTCTTCTTCTTCATCACTATCAGGTATTTTCTTACCACCAAAGACGGAAGAGTTCTCACCCACTAGAACACTGTAAATGATAAGAGCATTATAAGGTGACAATTCTTAACATGGCAATGTATATATATATAAAGGCACACAACAAGGACGATGGAAAACCTGGACTCCAGCAATGAATCATGTCTTTGTTTTGTTCTCAAACGTAGAGTTGCAACATATTGTGACAGTGGGCTAGACCCTGACTTTTTCTCATCCTATGACAAAATGCAATCCATCAGTTTCTCCCAGTGATATAAAGTGAAGCAAAATGGAAGCATTTGTGAGATAGGGAAGATAGATCGGAAACATTAACATCAAGTACACAGCCCCAAGGCCAATATGCAGCTCGCTAAGCACTAATCAATTAGCTTCTGAGTTCACTTTCTTAATATCATCTACTCATTGACCACATAATACACAAAGATATACATCCCATATTATGGCTACTCTAATATATTATATTATGGCTACTCTAATATATTATCCATAATTCTATATTGAAATAAAATGAGTACACAACTAAAAAAAGAACCAAGAATCAGCAAACCTCAAGAAATGATAAAGCTGCTGGATCATTTGGTTGAAAAGTGATTGACATACGCCTTTCATTTGTAAACTTGGAATTAGCTTCAATCTGGAAAGTGAAAGAATCAAAAATATTAATAGAACACACACAAGCTCTGGTACACGTAGATGGATTATTTATACATGAAACCTGAAACAGTTCAACAGAATGAGTTTTCTTTATTTTCTTTTAACATTATTTCCACTGATCCATTTCTACTCTGCAAAGCACGTCTGGATCATTACTCATTATTTCAGTGCTCTGCAAAGCACGTCTTGATCATTACTCTAAAGAATATACCTGACGAATAAGTTGCCTCATTTCTTTTCGGAATCTTTCAACTTTGGTAGTTTTGCAAAAGCTACGCAACCGCACAGCTGGAATAAATGACAACTCAAAGAAAGCAACAGAATAGCTCCATTGGGCTAAATGTTCAGCAAGCTCTTCAACAACAGAGAAAACAGATGCCTCTTGAAATGCTCGTGTCTTCACAATTGGTTTGCTTACCTGCCATAGATACCCTCCAGTCATATAAAGAAAACAATTATGCTGCAACGGTAAATTTACACAGTGAGATATCCATGCTTAAAATACCTTGAGTACAGTGCGCAAATCCACAGCTTTGCCAATACCTCCAGCGGGGGTCCTATTCAGTTCTTTCATCTCTAGCATATCCAAAAGGAGCATGGAAACAGGTATAAAAGTACCGGTAGAAGCAGCAATGTGGTTAAGCATTTTAACACACCTCAATCTAAGGGGAAAGTATCGAGCGGTTGGAACTAAACGAGCAACCCCAGAAATTATTTGGGTCAATGGATAAGCGAGGGGCTTGAAATCTGCTTCTGAGCTATAGGCACAGATAGCTCCAGTCCAGAGCTCAAGGCAGTTCATGAATTTCCACTCATAAACTTTTCGGAATGCTTCCTACACAGAGAGAGCCTCCAGTGAAAAAAATAGTTTTAAGGAAGGTGAAGAAATTGGCCAGCCAGCAACAAGGTAATGGCACAATGCACCATTCTTAGTCAATCAGTGCAAAATTGTACAGCATCTAGCCATATTTTGAAAAATTGTTCCAATCACCAATAGACTAAGGTAGTAAGATTGGAGACCCAGCAGATCACATATGCCAAATTGAAAGGGATAAAATAAATAGCAAATATTTCAACATCACAGAACAGATGAGAAGCACAAAATATACCATAATACCAAATAATTTAGGTTAATCAACAATCTTAAGTGCAAAGGAAATAGTGAAGCAATAATTTTTTAAAAAGGAAACAAAAGAAAATAAAAATAATACCTTCGTTTTAACATTAAATGCATCCCGTAAAATCATTGCCAACTGCCGGATGAAAACAAAGGCATGCTGATATGCAGTTGGAAGATCCACCCCAAGAAGTTCTACAACACAATTACTAAGAAACTGGAGATGCTGTAATTTTACTGCATTTATGAAGTGACAGTTCAGTATATAAGCTTTGTATATCCCCTTGAAGCAGTCATCCAAACAATCAGATCCCAACCGAATGCATATATCTCTCAGAAACAGAAAAGAAACCACAGGGAGTGCACCTCCTCCTGTACCCCAAAAATGAAGTGCAACCTGGAGAGAATCAGAATAAGATAATTATCCCTCACTTATAATTGAAAGAAAAATCTAATAAAAAAAAGAATGAAAAAAGTAATCTGACTAAAATCTACAACAGTGAGGCAAACCTAGTACATATTAAGTGCATTTCAATAATGGCCCACTTAGGCATACTCTAATTCATGTCACACAAACTAAAAGACTTCACCTTAGCCCACACATAATTCAAATCTAAACATAAACGTATGCATTGACAAATTTAAAAGACAAAAAAAAGGGCATTAATGAGATAAGAAACCCAATTACTCAATAATTAGCCATGTCAAATTATTCCACAACCACTATACAACATATAGCCCCTCTTATGAGGGTCATACATCTGATTTTCAGTTTGTCACACACACACACACACACACATACAGGCTCAAATACCATATTGACAGATTCAACCCAAAAACTTAAGTCATCTAGTGGATCATGTAGACCATTATAATTGGTAATTTCAAACCTTTAAAGCAAGCATGCACATGCAGAATTGTAATATTGAAATAGACCAGCATATAAAGATCTCACATTAATCATACAACTGCACAGACAAGAACCTCAAAGAAAACATAAAAATTTACAACTTTTAGCATACCTTAACATATTTCCTTAAAAGGCTTGGAAACGCAGCCAAGAATAACGATGAATATTTGAGACGCCGTAAAGTAAATGATATCATTTCTGTGTCAGTCATTTGATTTAAAACATGTAGAGAATTTCCAAGATACGACTTCACTAAATAATTGTGTTTCTTCCATTGTGGTGTGTGAATCAGATCTGTTATGGTCTCTTTCTTTCCACCAGAAGAGGGGAGTTTCAACAACTTTCTAAGAATTCCATCCATTTCACTCAGTACAAATAACATTATTTTATTAAAGACACTACTAGACATGATACTAAACTTCGTGGATGAATCATCTCCAGCATCATCACCGTAGTGACATGCAATCCTAAAAGCTCTCATAAGAGAACGAACAGCACCTAACTGTCCATTTTCTTTAATTGAAACACACCAAGAATCAACCATTGCAGTAGTTATAACTTTTTTAGATGGTTTCTCTTCTTCCTCTTCTTCCACACCATGCCCATCAATTTCCTCATCTACTTGCATTTCTGCATTTTCTATGTCATCATCCTGCAGAGCATTGCAACAAATTTCATGCATCCATCAATTTCGCACATGCTAAATCTATTAGAAACTTGAACATAATCCACAGACTCACATCAATATCCTCGTCATCAAAATCTAGAAGCTCCTTATCGTGTTCTTGCAGAAACTTAAAGAACTCTGGGTCCTGCAGAAAACATTTGTCAAGAAGATCAGTAAAACCTACAATGGCAGCCAAATGCAGATCAAAATTTCACAAACTCAACTAATAATTCCCTACTTCAGTTTTCACAATTGAATGCTTTGGCTTTTATTAGTAATTGCATTAAATAAGAAAGTCATATCCATCATAGTTATCAGATTTGTAAAACTAAATCCATCTTGCTATTGAAAAACATAACTACAATGAATCCACCGTACAACCTAAACCCCACTTCAAAAATTTTCCTATATTTGCAGTAGCTAAAGAGAAACATTTCCAGCAAAAATACAGCTAATAGCCACTGCCACACGATAGTGACTCTATCCAACCAACAACAGACAAAAATCATTCTGCACACCACAATATATTGACCCCATAACAGCATTCAGTTCCCTAAACCTTACTCTCAACTAGACTATGCAGCCTACAAATCCCCCATTACAATATGCTCTATCCAGAACACAAAACAAAGATGTCCTTCAGAAATGGCTCAAAAAAGTACCAGCCAACTCATTTAACAATTAAGTAGAAAACATTTACAAATAATTCATAATCAATTGCCATTAGAACAAACAATTGAAGATTTAAAAAAAAAGAAAAAAAAAAAATTCTAACCTTCTCCTGAAGCCTTTGTAATTGATCCTTATGTTCCTTTGCTGATTTTTTCCGAGATTTCAATACCGGTTCACTTGTTTCATCATCATCACCATCATCATATTCTGCTTCTAATTCTTCAAATCCTTCTTCCTCGTCTTCTTCTTCTTCCACATCGTTAACTTCTTCTTCTTCCACTTCCTCTATTTCTTCTTCTTCCATTTCATCACTTTCATAGTCTACGCTCCTCACTGAGATCACCAAACACATTAATTGAATTCAGAATTCACAAGCACATATAAAAACATCAAGAAACTCACAAAGCAATCCTAAATTACGAAGATGAAAACATAATAATAATTTAAAAGAAAAAAAAAAAAGAACCTTTGCCTTTGGCGCCCATTTTGATGATAGCTAAACAACTGCCACAGCCAATGCAATTAAGAATCCACCAATCGTAATTCGAAACAAGACAATGAAATACGATTCGAAATTAAACTGAATTGAAGAAACGACCAGAGAAACGGAAAAGAATTAGAGAGGGGGGACTGAGGAGAGAAACGAAACAAAAACCCTAGGGTTTTTATTTTTGGGGTTTTGACTATTTGGCTAATTTTGCTGATCTCCTTTGACCTTTAGTTTAATTAAAACACCCCTATGTTTTAAATATTATTATTTACCCCCTAACTTATTCGTGGTGCTAAAATGCCCTTGTAGGCTACTAAAGGGATATAAGCAGAAATTAATTAACGAGAATGGCAAAAATTACTTAAAATTTTAACCTATCTTAGTCTAAAGGAATCTGAAAGTAAAACTTAGATGCATTATCAGTTATATTTCTTTGAAGAAATTTTGCAAAAGGCTAAAATACCTATAATCCATTCATTTTAATTTTCTTATAATTAATAAGAAATATTCTAAATTTTTAATAAAATTGTCAATTGACAACCGTTTAATTATTTCTAATTCTGTTAATTTTTAATGTTGTTCAATAAGATAAGATTATGGGTATTTGGCAATGTTTTAAAATCAGACCCAACCCGATCGAACAAGTTGAACCAACTTGGTCGAGACAAGTGGTCAAGGTGAAAAATCAGGGATATGAATTCACCCGACATGACCCGCAATTGGACCAGTGTCACTGTAGCAACCCCAGTCCAACAGGTTTTGGGACAAAATCGAGTAACTATTCCCCAATGGTAAAACCTAATTCTAAATCCCTAATTTTAGTTTCATCATTAGACCATGGTTTTCGGCTCTCTAATTTGGGTTTCATTCTTTGTTAAAGTGAAGAAGAAGTAACGGGGAGGGGAAGGAAGAAGTGGCCGGTCTGATTTGGACCTCATTTGGCCAGATTGTCACAAGTAGAGCTTTCTTGGCCGTCAAGTGAAGTAAAGGGAAAGAAAAAGAGGAAGGAAGAAGAAAGTTACTGTAGAGAAAGGGGAAAGTGAGAGAGAGAGAGAGAGGAAGTCAACTTTCTCTTTAAACCCCAATTTAAGTTGTTTTATTTTTGAAATTGTTAATCTTTCTCCTAATGGTATCTATTTAGAGAGAGAGAGGAAGTCAACTTTCTCTTTAAACCCCAATTTAAGTAGTTTTATTTTTATATACCTTTCTCCATTGCCTTCTATGTCCAATTGAATTATAACTGGGTATGCCTTTGTCTTTACTATAAAAATTGTCATTGTCTTCTTCTCTATTCTTTCTAAAATTTCTAAATTCATCTCAGAATTTTCTTTCTTTATTTTGCGTCCCATTTGAGAAAGCTAATAGTTGCTTGTACTTGTCAATCAACTAAAATAAATTTCTTGTTGGAGATAAAATGTAGGTTTCGTTAATGTATCCAATTGGAAGTATTATTTGACAGCTAAAACTAACTGATATTGGATGTTTTATACTATATATAGATATATCTAGTTTGATAAACAATTCAGTAGAACAAACACATCACATTGTTTGTATACCTTTTCGATAATATTTATGATACACATGTATTTAGAGTTTCGCGACAATGGTTATATACACAATTAACTAGCAAGAGAGTGTTCGATTAAAGGGAAGATCGAATACTAATTAGAGGATGATTTATTTTTAATTTCCTATGTGACTGACGTAAATAGAATGTTTGATTTTATTTCCTAAAGTAAGAAAGATTGCTTATAGATGAGACTCTATTTATAAGGGTGTCATTTTTTATTTTGGCGGTGAATAATAATAATCCTCTACTTCCTTTTCAATACTTCTCTTCTTCCTAAACTCAAAATTCTCTCTACTTCTGCAACTCTCCTTTAGACTAAATCACCATATTGTTTTACATCTTATGATCAGTTGGTTTTATAATCAATACATAGAAGACAAATTTCTGTAAAGCAATTACCATATCTTGTGTGTGATTTTTCCACCAAGCTTGGGCTACCGCAAGGATGTAGCTCAATTCAGAACCAGCTCAACTCCAATGATTGTCCGACCCAGCGTAAGCTCGTCGAGCTCTAGCTCGACCCAGCACAAATTAGTTGCGCACAATCTGTGCGATTGTTCAACCAATTCCCAAATAACTTTAGATCCCAGATATCTCAGGAGGAATCAAATTAACAGTAATCTTTACGCAATCACAGCGCTCAATCGCGAGAATATCAGAGTTGCATTTCAAATCAATTGTAATCTCTTTATTTTCGCTATTTCCTTTGTATAAACATTATATATAAACCCCCTCAAATGATTAAAAATGGGTTAGAAAATTCTCATAGAACTCATATTGTAAGCTCTCACAGCAAATACAAGAACAGTGGACATAGGCTCAAGATTCAAACTTGTTGAACCACTTTAAAAATCGCCTCTTGTCATTACCCATTTTCAAAAATCTTTTTTTTACCTCCAAGTCTTGATATCATATTTTCAGAAGAACTATTATGGTTCTTTTGGTGTATGTTACACCAGTACCACATTGCCATTCAATTCTCGATCCATCATATGTTGAAAATAATTTCCCAATATCAGTCATCCTCAACCTCTGAATTACGCTCTTTGATGACCTTTCTTAGATGGTTCAAAACCCTAGACAAATGGAAATCTCTGTTTGCTCATCAGCTTGCTCGGTACAAAGGCCCTATGTCTACTAAAATGGCATGGTCTATCATGTTTTTCCACAGACATTACTCCATCAGATCCGATGGCCTATATTTTTCACATCATCAAGTCACATTTCATCGGTCTTATCCATATAACCTCGTTCATAATATGTTTGACCATCTTGTTGAGACTAGATCAATTCAAAAAATCAGATCATTCCAGATGAAATATGGCCATACTTTCGCGATGATGTTTCGTGGGAACTCTTTCCTCCAGACTACACTGAGAAATTACTCCAAGCCAAACAAACATGCATACGTTCCATCACTGCTCAATTCGATGCCAATTCAGATTATCCAGAATGGTAGTACCCAGACTCACAACCAGATACTGTGCAGGAAGAAGAGCTTCAACAGTCTCGTAATTACTATCTTCATGAATCCAGGCGACAACAGTACATGTGTGCACCAAGTACCTTTGCAAAACAAACATCTCAGATTCCAAACATTTCTTCAGATACTCATCCAGATACATCTTCTCGACAAATCTCTGCTGGCTGGATTCAATCAATGGGTTGTCTCGATTTCCAAGATGAAGACTCGTGGCACGTTACCAACTTGTCAGACGATTAAAACTCTATGTCTTAAAATAAAAAGTTGTATCCTTTATGTAAAATAGTGGTGGACTAAATAACAGTTTGCCAGCTTAATTTAATATCTTCCTTATATTTTGTAAAAGTCAAGTATTGTAGGCTTAAAAAAAAAAAAAAAAGAGTCAAAATGTTTACTCATGTATTAAATGACTCATTTATGAGTCTTGCAGGGGTTGTATATCTCTTGTGTATTTATCTTGCTCAAAAATCTCTCACTTCTCCCTTACATATTTTCTTTACACATCTTTACCATAATTTTTCTATGTTTCTTTCATCTTTCTAAATTTTCCCTCAACCTCAAGGGTATTGTAATATTCCGATAATGTTATGGATAACAAAAGATCCCATATATGTTTTTAATTTATATTCTTTGACATATTTATGTTCTTCATTTATGTTCTTATTCTTCATTTATGTTCTTGGTGTGTTTAATTTTCACTAGCCCTTTTAGATGATATTAGAAGTTGTGTGGGTATACATGCGTGCGGGATAAAAGGAGGGCCTTGACCATGATTTCGACCGATCGTTACATTGATTGGTTTCACTTAGGTCGGCTATCATAGTTTCCCACATGTATAAACTCCACAATCTATAAATAAATATATAGATAGAAAAGAATATATTCTACATGGAATGTGGTTAAACGAATGAAAATATATCATGTATGTGTTATCTTGCTCATCAATTTCAATAATAAACGTTTCTTAATAATTTTTAAAAATAATTATTCACATGATATAATTTATTAGTTTGACGTATAAATTAATAATATATGTATGTTCAAATTATGGTGTTGATATAGAAATTTGTACCAATGAGAGAATTCCGATTGATCCTGTCGAAACCGAAATAGATGTGCGCATGATTTAATGAAAATCAGCAATTGAATAATTAAAGAGAAAATACAAGTAATGACAAGAGACAATTTTTAAAGTGGTTCAACAAGTTTGAATCTTGAGCCTACGTCCACTGTTCTTGTATTTGCTGTGAGAGCTTATTATATGAGTTCTATGAAAATTTTCTAACCCATTTTTAATCATTTGAGAGAGTTTATATACAATGTTTATATAAAGAAAATAGCGAAAATAAATGGATTACAATTGATTTGAAATGCAACTCCGATATTCTCGCGATTGAGCATTGTGATTGCGTAAAGATTCCTATTAATTTGATTCCTTCCGAGATATTTGAGATCTGAAGTTATTTGGGAATTGGTTGAACAATCGCACGGATTCTTTGCAACTAGTTTGTGTTGGGTCAAGCAACGGACAATCGTTGATTTTTAAATTCTACCTCATAATAATTACCTAATTTTATCTATCAATAATATTTTAACAATACTATTCAAAAAACTAAAATAAATACAAACTATAATATAAAATTTATTTTTATTTATAATTTACCAAAGTTTGGACGGTGCTCATGTATGTCACGTCCCCTTTAAAACTTTTGTAAGCCCCTAATTAAAATTTAAAATACATTTTTATAGTACATTTTTTATGATACTACGATGGGTTAAATCAACGAATAAATGTTCGATAATATCAATGAGTCTATTCCATTTAAGGCTCCAACAAAACACAAAAAGACTTTTCAAAACAAATATTTTTAATCTTAATAATAGAAGATATTCCCTCTCATGAAGAAGAGATATTCCAAGCTGCTGGCCTCGAGAGTCGAGAAGACGATAACCAAGGCAAGTCACGTGACAGTCACCTGACCTCTCCATTAATTCACTCTCTGCCGGCTGCCATTTACATGAAAGAGTCTTTGACGAGTGTACCCAACTTTTCTGTTTGTGTCAGAGCCAAACAAGATCCCTGCAAGGCTATTTTGGTAATTTGAGAGATATTATCGTGTACACGTTCTGTGATCAAGCATGATAATCACCGTTCATTGACAATTTTATACTTTGATGAAATTAATAAGTTTTGTTAGAATTATATAAAAGTCACCAATTTGTTAAATTCAGTCAATTCGGTCTTTAATTTTCTTACGTTTTATTTGATCTTTCAGTCTAAATTAGGATTATTTTTAACTTATTAAACGAATAACCCAGAGGGTCAATTTGGTAATTAAGACCAAAATTTTTTTCATCACCTACAAACGTCACCTACACAAGCAAGATCAAGACCGTTCTCTAGGTTACTTAATTGCCGATCAATCGATGGTAATCCTCATCCTTCACCTGTCAACGGCCCAATGAAAACCCTCCACGTATCTGCACATGCAGATGCGACCGACCCATCTTCACTTGTGTGCTTAAATACAGAAGCCATTTGTGGAGAGCACCAGCCAACCCAAAAGAAAGGAGAAAAGGAAGAAAGAGAGAAGTGATTCTTCTCTCCCCGAAGTGCTTCCAGAAACAGCACTTTTTTTCCTTCAGGTACTTCTTCCTCTTCTCATCATGCATGTCTAGATCTTTGAATAACCATGCTGCTATTATTTTATTTTATTTTTTCCTCTTATTATTATTATTATTTTTTTTTGTACTTTTTGAGTTTTTTGTAGTGCAATGTGTGTTCTTCTCTTTGCGTGCTCCTCTCTCTCTTTTTTTTGGTTAAAAATTATGACAAAAAGTATTTTCAAATACGCATATGAGAATTTCCATTAAACTCATAAATATTATGTATTTTCCATAAGTTTTATATATAATTTAACTCGCGTCGAATTCGAGTTTGACTGTTTGAGTTTAAAACTTGGGTTCGCAAAACGAATTCGAGAATTTATAGATTATGAAAACGATGTACAATCACTTGTGAGTGACACAACTCGTTACACTCAAGCCGAACTGGCTCGTGTTTTGATGGATTCATATCCAAAATGGCCTTTGAAGGTTACTTTTTTTTTTTTTTTTAAAAAAATAAAGTCAAATCATCAAACGATGAAGAGGATGATGGTGTTGTGGTTTTGCTTACAATAAGGAAGTGTTTGGCTGGTGAGATAATTTTGGAGAAGAAGTCATTTCAGGTTGTTATGAGATATTTCCCTGATTATCTGCAGTTTCTGTTTTTTTCTTTAAATTAATTCATTATTACCATTGTATTCTTTTCCCAACATTTTCCTTGGTGTTAACGTTGTTTTATTAGTTTATTATTATTTTGTAACTTATTTTAATTACTATATTTAACTGTTTTTTTTCTTTTTAAAGTTATTTATTTATTCTTATATCTTCTCTGGAAGCATATAATTTATAATTACCTGAATTGACTGTTTATTCACCATCCATACTTGTCATTTCTATTTGTAAAAGAAGTAATATATATATATTTTTTTTTGGCTTAATTTCAAATTTATTGCCATTATATCCAATTCGTCAAAATGAATTTCAAGCGGTTGCCTAATAACCTGAGTTAGGTTTTGATGGAATCGTGTTCAATTAAAAACGTGTCAGAAGTTGAGGAATATATCATATGGTTACTTTTAAGCTTCACATTGAGTGACAATTTCTTATGATCTTTGTAAATGAATGAAGTGATAGACAACTAATTGGATGTGGACACATGCTGTGTTAGGCTTAATTTCTGATTATCAGTACCAATAGTTGTGTTTCATTTTCATAGCCCATGTGAATTTTAATTTGGAAACACTGTGCATAACTTGTTTTCACACTCATATGTCAATTAATTTTGTTCACATATTTTTCTGAATACTCATAACCACCCATCATCGGCGGAAACCTTTTCTTTTTTATTTTGTTTTGATCGAAATCGAAACATTATCAAACCGTTTTCGTGTCTTGTACTTCGGCATTTCGTGATATGGCATGAAAGATGGTTGGCCTCATGGCCTGTGATTAAATATGGGTGGACCTGAAGTTGGACATGGAAGTATTTGCATTAATATTTCTTGACATCTTCTAGCCCCATAGCAGGCATTAGTAATTTAGAGTGGACCCTTTACCTTACATTATGAAATTAATATTTATTTTTTACCAGTTTCTTTTGTCCATTATTCATTTATTGTTTGCCTTTCCTTCTGTGTTGCCTGCTACAATTATTAATTTTCATTGTTATGCTTTCAATTTACTACAACTGGCTGTTGTTTTCAGCAAATTTTAACAGAAATTCTTGATAACTTAAACCGACATTTGATTTTTAGGTAAGAAACAATGGGAGCTGGTGGCCGGATGACAGCCACCAACGGTAAGCAGGAAGGGAAGGAAAGTCCTGTCCAGCGTGCACCTTATACGAAGCCTCCCTTCACTCTTAGCCAAATCAAGAAAGCCATTCCTCCTCACTGCTTCCAACGCTCCCTCGTCCAGTCGTTCTCCTATGTTGTTTATGACCTTATCTTGGTGTCCCTCTTCTACTACATTGCCTCCAATTACTTCCTTCTCCTCTCTTATCCACTCCCCTACTTAGCGTGGCCCGTTTACTGGATTTTCCAGGGCTGTGTTCTCACCGGTGTCTGGGTTATCGCCCACGAGTGTGGTCACCATGCATTTAGTGACTACCAATGGGTGGATGATACTGTTGGGCTGATCCTCCACTCAGCCCTTTTAGTCCCTTACTTCTCGTGGAAGTACAGTCACCGCCGCCACCACTCGAACACCGGTTCTCTCGAACGCGACGAGGTATTCGTCCCAAAAACCAAGTCCAAAACCTCATGGTTTGCCAAATACTTGAACAACCCTCCAGGGAGAGCTCTTACCCTTTTAGTCACACTCACTCTGGGATGGCCTTTGTACCTAACCTTCAATGTGTCAGGCAGGCCTTATGATCGTTTCGCGTGCCATTTCGATCCCCATGGCCCCATCTACTCAGATCGCGAGAGGATCCAAATTTACATTTCCGACTCTGGCATCTTCACCGCGATATACGTTCTCTACCGGGTCGCGATGGCTAAAGGAGTAGCTTGGCTCGTATGCATCTACGGAGTTCCATTACTTATCGTCAACGGCTTCCTCGTCTTGATCACATACTTGCAGCACACGCATCCGGCTTTGCCACACTACGACTCTTCGGAGTGGGACTGGCTGAGGGGGGCTCTGGCGACTGCAGACAGAGATTATGGTGTGTTGAATAAGGTTTTCCATAACATTACAGATACACATGTAGCTCACCATCTCTTCTCCACCATGCCACATTACCATGCTATGGAGGCAACCAAAGCGATCAAGCCAATATTGGGTGAGTATTACCAGTTTGATGGCACCCCATTTTACAAGGCAATGTGGAGGGAGGCTAAAGAGTGTCTTTACGTCGAGCCCGACGAGGGTTCTCCGGCGAAAGGCGTTTTCTGGTATCGGAATAAAATCTGAAATGGCTATGGATGGTTGAGTTTAAATAATATGCAGTGTTATATGGTAGTTGTACTCTTAGCAATATTTCCAGTGGTTTCATGGTTGTTTGGAATGCCTAAAAGATGAAGAAAATTATGTATTAGTTGTATGCTAAAATTTGTTGTTGAGAGTTTTAATGGACCTAAAATGTTAAGTTTTAGAACTTGTTGTGTACTGGTAAGTTGTGTTTGTTTGATAGAAATCTGTCTTAAGGATATACAGTCTCCCCGCTTCATTATATTAATACAGTGGGACTATCCATTAAAACATTGCAACGTATTAGACACGGGGCAAAACTAATAAACTTTTACTTATGTTGTGTTTGTTTGATTTCGGTTTCATGATCCAACTACCACATCTCTAATATAATTTCATAATAAGAAGAAACTTAAATATCCCACGTGTATATATACAGCAATGCTAATTAATATTAAAAAAAAATTGTGTACTTGCCTAAGTTAGTAATTTTTAATTTTGACATAAATGGTTATCCCAAAATTGAGCCATATACAATGATTGTTGCTTTTGTATATATGTCACATAATTTAATTTTAATTTATTTTTTAATGTTTAGATTAATTTAATAAAATATATTTTATTGCTATATATATAGATATTGTTTTCCCAATATGTTTGAATAGATTTCACCTGAGTTCTTGGTATACACTGTAATTGATAATTTTCCAATTACAAATTAAGAAATGAAAAAAAATTCAATTCAACTATTCATTATTCAAAAATAGATAATTTAATTTCTCGTCTTTGTTTCTATTTTAATTTAACTAGAGTAAAAACCATTATTCTGAATTCTTATTTCGACTAAAATAATTTTTGATACAAAGAGAAAGATAAATATTGGATAAAATACTGATAGATAATTAATTAGGATGTTTTCACAACTCGAAGTTAAATAAACTAATTTTCTTTCTTCTTCTTTATTCCTTGCAAATTTGACACCCATCAAATGTTTTTCTTCTTTAAATGATATCCTCTTAATCAATCACAATAATTTGAAAGTTTTTCAAACCCTTGACTTTATGTAATAAATCAAACCCTTAAATTAATGGTCCATCGGCTTTGAATATCGACATGCCACCATTTCTCATCACTTCCATCTTCCTCTTCTTTGCATGCGCACTCATATGCCCTCCCAAGGCGTTTCCACTCGCAAACTTCACATGACACATAAAGCATTTGTGTTCTCTCTCATCTTCATCGTCACAATCATCTTCATCTTCGACTTCAATTTCAGCTTCGGTTTTGCTCATTTTTGGATCATCGAGGTGACACAAATTGGTATAATCATTCCTATGTTCATCAGGCTCAAATTTTGGTTCTTGAACTTCTTGTTTTACAATTTCCTTATTTTTTAGGCGGGTAGAATTTGCATGAGATAAAGTTCTTGGGCTGATAAGTAGTGTATTTTTATCATTAGGGTTTTCTGTAATACTTGTAGTATTGACACTTTGAGCCTCCATTAATGGGGAATGAGTGAAAGTGTTTGATAAATTCGGAAGCTCGAATTCGCTGCCAAGAGGAATGCAGGCTGCAACTTCAAACCATTCATCTCTATACTGTTGGGGATCACAGTCAATATTATTTTGGTCATCCATGAGGGTTTAAGAGATTGTATAAAGTAGTTAATAAAATAGATGGCAAATGGTTGAGAGAGAAGGGGCTAATGGGTGGATGATAAATAGGTTTAAGGGCTTATAGTTATATACTAGAACACTTATGATACCACAAGAGTCCCTACCTAAGTTTTTAATGGTAGAAATTGAGAAGAGAGAAAATATTCATATATGGTATACATGTATTGATGGGTGGTATGGATAACGTGATACTTCTGTCGTATTCTATATTCTTATATATATATATATGGACATGGAGTATATACAGTTTATCATTGACATCTGTACAAATGTATAAATGGGTGGTATGTATGTATAGATTAAATAGAAAATAAATAAATATACAAAAAGGTGTTTTTTTAAGGAATAATACTACAGTAAAACCTTTTTATAGTGATACTCTATATAGGAATAAACTCTACGTAGTCATAACAAATTCTATTCTCAATTTGGAATAATTATAAATAAGAATAAACTTCACATTGTAATAAGTCATAGTTTTTTTAACTCTCGTCTTAAGGAAAGTTGTCTCTACATTGTAATAATTATCTGTATATTGCAAAAAAATATATGTTATATTACATTAAAGGTTTAAGATGAAATAAAATATTTATCTGAAGTTGTTTGAGACAATAATTTATGCTTTAGAGTTGTTACCACATCTTTTAACTTGTGAGTACATTACTTGCTAGCATGAACATTTTCTTGTTAAAGCCAAAACATTTCTAACTTCTCAAACATGTTTAGAGCTTCTTGACATTAAACTTTTTGTGTTTCCATACTATCATCCTCATAGTTATTTCATTTCTCTTCTTGTTTAATTGTAGAAATAATTTCTTATTTTGTTAAAGCATACATAACTTGTTACTTATTTGGATGATTAAGGAAGACATTAATATTTATTTGATTAGTGTAGTGAAATTGTCGAATCTGATCATTCAATTCTATAATGACTCTTTGATTCTCCTCATTCACTTCATTTGTAACTTGCAATTCATCAATATTGGGGATCCTAATTTTGTAATGTTTAAAATAATTCGCAATTATCTGTGGTTTCACATCAGTTGTCATGCAGCAACTGCATTTATAATTCTATCAAGGATAGTTATTTTTGTTGGTTTCAAAAAACAATCTTCTATCTGCTTTAAAAGTAGGCAATTGAAGAGCTAAATTAAAACCCTAATATTATTAAAACATGAATTGAAATCCTAATATCATACTATTAAATCATGAATTATGAAATAAATTTTTTTTTAACTACACCTTTATTAAGTTATAATCTCCCTACAGTAATAAAATTAATTAGTTCCAACATTATAACTACAGAGAGGTTTTACTATATATATATAAACTAGTGTGTTTTAATGTGATTGGATAATTTTAATTAAATTAGTAAATCAATGTCATGTAAAACATGCAGGGTTGCTACATCAATTTGTATAATTAATTTGTACATGTAGCATTACTCTAGTTTAAAAATGTGTGAATGATGTAATCTTTTTCAATATAAAATGTGTTAAATGTAGAACATATAAACAAATTAATTAAGAAATAGTACATAAATCTACTAATTTAAATTGTATTGCTGATTCATAGTTTAATTGTTATCATTTTTCATGTATAGAAACAAGATTAGGTCATTCAAACTCCAAGTGATATGAATGTCTTGATTTTTATTTTATTTTATATTTTAAATTTGGACTATGTTTTGATTATTATTTTTTAATTGTCCAAAAACAAGACATTTTTAAAAAAAAAAAAAAAAAACATTAATAGTTTATGTACAAATACATTATACAAACTCTCTCATATAAATTGATGTATTTTAGTGCGATTGGATGATTTTAAATTAGAAATAATTTAAACAAATTAAAGTAAATAATACATCAAACATATATTCTTCATCTGGTTTGTACTCAGTACGATGCCTTGAGGAACTTTTGCGAATTATCTTATCAGATTATCATTCCAAAAGGATCAACTATAAAAATGATTTAGGCATGTACACGATATCCCTAATATTTGTTGTCTCCATTATATATAATAGGGTTGACATAATGAAATGTTACAGTAATAATTTTATATATGAAAGCATCGTATGCCTTTTGAAAATATGTATTTTGATTTATTCAAGAAATTTCAAACATTAGTTAGGTTAATATTGTTACTTATATAGGTTTAATTGAATTTAATAAGTGACAACAAACATATTCAAATTACATTTATGCGTCACATAAATCATTTAATTTGCAGGTAATTTATTACCGGGCCAGTTTCAGATTAAGAAAAAATGAATTTAAACCATTAATTAATTAAAAAATGACAACCAAAACAATGTTATAGTAGCTTTAATTTCCAGAAATCAAACCACTGGCCAATTAATTTTTCACACAAAAAGAATTAAAAAATTATATTCCATTTCATGGTAATATTATTAATTAGTTATTCATTTGTTATCCATTCAATTTTATCCAAAATTTTGGTTGTAAAATCAGTGCATAATATGAATTTTTAGTACAATACAACTCTAAAATTGAATTAATACAATACAAAATTAACAATATTTTTCATTTTTTGGTCATTTTTTGTTATATGGAATGGAATTACCCAATTTACTCATCACTTTTAAAGTGCTGTGCTTGTCTTGCCAAAAATAAAATTTAATTGAAAGTCTCCATTTAAATTTATTCCAAATTAAGGACTAAGAAAAAATAGAAATAAAATAATAAAGAATTTCTTCAAATATATATAATTAGAAAGGTAATTAATGAAGGGGGAATATCATATAATACCCCTAAGGTTTTCAAAATTATTTTGGATGACAATTTTTGCACTTTTATCAAATGAACCCTCAAAGTGTAAACATTATTCCAATAATACCCCTTTGCCCTAACTCTGTTAAGTTTCCGTTAGTTTTGGAGAAGCAAAATAGTAACTTTGGTCTCATAAGAAACTGTTTTGGAAAATTTTCTACAAAATTGTCAATTTTGGGAGGGAGAACGACTTATACATACCCAAGATTTATCGTAACGACAAGTTGATACCCAAAAGGTTTTAAAATGACAAATAGGTACTTTCCGTCATGTTCTGTTAGTGATTTCTGTTTATTACTGTTTATTAATAGTGAAAAGACTAAAATGCCCTTAAAAGTTTGAATTTTAGTTTTTTATAAATTTAAAAATTTCAAAAAACCCCCTAAGTTTACAAATTTCACTAAATACCCCAATATATAAAAGTTTTATAAAATAACAAAAACACCCCCCACCNCATCACTTTTAAAGTGCTGTGCTTGTCTTGCCAAAAATAAAATTTAATTGAAAGTCTCCATTTAAATTTATTCCAAATTAAGGACTAAGAAAAAATAGAAATAAAATAATAAAGAATTTCTTCAAATATATATAATTAGAAAGGTAATTAATGAAGGGGGAATATCATATAATACCCCTAAGGTTTTCAAAATTATTTTGGATGACAATTTTTGCACTTTTATCAAATGAACCCTCAAAGTGTAAACGTTGTTTCAATAATACCCCTTTGCCCTAACTCTGTTAAGTTTCCGTTAGTTTTGGAGAAGCAAAATAGTAACTTTGGTCTTACAAGAAAGTGTTTTGGAAATTTTTCTACAAAATTGTCAATTTTGAGACTCAACCCTGGATGGTTGCAGAAAAGCATATTTCAAAATGGGCTATAGGGTAAGTTACTCCTGTAATCCTAATAACAACAACGGAGTTAGGGCAAAAGTTAAACAGGTATTATTTACGATTCAAAATATGAGAGTCTATTTATAAGTTATCATCTGAATAATAAAATCGAAAACCTCAAGGGCAATTTATGATATTCTCCCATTATTGAATTGTACTAGGATTATGATTATCAGCCGTTTATTATATTTTAGAGAAAATATTAATAAAATTTTTAAGCGGATCATATTTAAATTTCTAATAAATTTAAACTTCACTTGAGTTTTTGTTTAAGAAGTAATTACTAGTATTTAAAACAAAGACAAAGATATTAACCCTAAGGGGTTGGCCTATTGGTCAAGAAGGTTTATTCCCTTAATTTACTTCATAGTTTCAAACCACATTGTGACCACCTACCACATATTTATGGCTTACCTTGGGGCTTGGAACATTAATCTTGTAGGATATTCAATGGGTTATGAGGATTAGTTGAGGTGTGCGCAAGTTGGCTCGGATACCCTGATCATTAAAAAAAAAAAAAAAAGTTTCTAAATATGATTAATGCAAAGAACTAATCCTGGTAAATAATTAAACTTAAACCCATTATTAATGGCTGTAATTTTGTTCATTATATTTCACCAAAGGATTGAAATTGGAATTGTTGAGATTCAACACCATATGCATTGACAATTAATTAATTTCATTTCAAATAAAATTTTCTAAATTTACATATTTAAAGTATAGTAGCCAGATTTTGTGAATCCAATGTGAGATTTATTATAGGCTATATAATTATGATTCTTTTATTTAGGAATCTCCCTTTAGATTCAAGATAGATATTATTAACAAAAATATCATATTATAATAATAAATGTAAAAACTTTTTAAAGTTTATTTTGGATTTGATAATTAATACTAATAAATTTTGAAATCTGGCCTCACAAAGAACACCCTTAAAATACATGTGAACTAAGATTGCCATTTTAGGATGTTTAAAAAGGTAAGGGTGCGTTGGTTTATTATTTTGGATATAATTTTGGGAATAATATTGGATAGTTAAATAGGGTTATGGTTATGAGAATATGATTTGAAAAATATGTGTTTGGTAGAGTATTTTTACCTTGATATTTGTGTTGAATATTTAATTGATATATTTTTTTTATAAATGATTTATTAATATAATATTTTGGTGCATTTTGTTAAAATAATGCATTATTATATATATAACTTATCAATTTACATTTTAATAATATTAAACATTTTATTGGTAATTTTGTCACCAGTAAATATTAAAAAACAAAAACCTATATTCCAACTGTTTAAAAATATCACATTAATACATATATGACAAAAGCACTAATTATCAATCCTTACAATCGTTCTTACACATATACTCCATTAACAACTACGACATGGTCCACTGTGCTGCCCATAGTGCATTCGTTATGTTATCCCATACAGTCGTCATATTGTCTATAATTCCTTGATGCGGTTGACTCGGTCCTTCTCCATTTCGACCATCTTCTGCCCCGTTTTAGTGATCAGAATATACTTGCTCATTACCCGTATTTTTAGTATACTGTTTGAAGATAGGGTCCTCCATATTGTACATTCTGATATAATTATGAAGTACAGAACATGCCATAACAATTTTCCCTTGTTTGTCTAACGGGTAATTATTCATTCCATTTAGAATATGGAACCGTCTTTTCAAAACACCAAAGGTTCTCTAGACAACATTGCGTAGTGAAGCATGTCTGTAGTTAAACAACTCTTGTGGCCCCCTTCGATTACGGCGGTGATTAGAAATATGGTAAGCCACTCGCTTATGAGGGGCGAGGAACCCCTCTCTATTTGGATAACCCGCATCAACCAAATAGTATTTCCCTGTGATAAAATCATACATGTTATTTGAATTATAGGGCCTCAACAGTGGAGCAAATATGCTATAATACGTCAAGAAAATACTTTTACCTGGTGGAGGATGTGGGAATCCAGATTTAGGATCATCAATAATTGAATTTAAAACTCTTAAATCATGCGCAGATCCTTCCCATCCAATAACGACATAAGTGAACATCATCCTAAAGTTGCATGCAGCCATTACATTCTGTGACAACGTTCCTTTGTGATTCCGGTACCTATCAACAAATTCATGTGGAACCGAAGTGTATACATATGTGCCATCAATGGCTCCAATACAGTCCTATCATCAAAATTGAATTTTACTGGTATTAACCGACTATGAACATTAATAACACAATGAACTTAACTATCCAGTAATTGAAAACATAATGAACCAGTACCTTAAAGAAAGGGTAATATTTTCGGTTGGCTAATATTTCCCATGGAACCTCACTGAAGTCAGGTGGTCTGATAAACTCTGTCTTCAACGCACATATCGCCTCACAAACTGCCCCAACATATCTAGAGATCGTCTCACTGGAATGTTGGAAATCCTCCATCATCGTTCTGATTGTCTCGTTTTGACCAACGATTGTTAGAAATATCATAACTTGTTATTCTACACTCGTCCTCCTGCTTGGTCACAATTTGCCTTGCTCTGACAAAATTTCACATAAGTATGTAAAACAATCTTTGTCCATGCGGCACTTATCAAAGATCCTGTCAATATGACCACTGAGTACTTCCAATATGTACTCATGACCAGTTAATATGGATGTATGCCGTGGTTCACGCCCAATTTTTTCTAACACGGCAACACCGCAGAGTGCAATGGCTATATCTGTCAGTATTTCTTCTTTGTCATCTGTAGAACGTCGTCTTCTTCCTGTATGGCTAGACGACGCCATTTAAACCTGCACATTTGCAAAACATTGATCCACAATTAACAAAATATAACAATCAATATTTAATTCTAATGACAATCCAAAACGAGGTTGAAACATGTAATATCACATCGAACAGTAGCACAATTAAGTTCATACAGTAGTATTAGAAATTCTAATCGTAATGATAAGTGCCCACTAATGCATATAAAAGGGCTAGCAAACACATAGGAAATATAATGTCATCTACAAATTCGAAAAGTCGTTATAAATCCAGTTTGCCTTTTCCTCGGGCGGGAGTTTCAGGAATATCTCCTGCCACCCTGGATTTTGATACAAGTACTTGACAACTGGCAGATAAAACTGTGTGGGTACTTGCATGGCCGTCATGATATCAATACAATTGCTCATGAAAAACGGATCAGATGGACCACTGGTGTTCTCTTCGTCCCTCTCATTTGCACTGCGATTGGTAGCCCTCGATCCCATAGTCCGCTTCTCCACAAGCTCGTCCATCAATCTACCAATGACATCCGCAAGTGATTGTCCTGGGCGGCTTTGCCTGCTCCTATTTCTTGCTCTTCCATGGCCAGATATGTTTGCCCGTTTTTCCTTTGTCGTCCGATCTGGATCAGGTTCAAAGTCGCTATCATCCATGAGAACCACGCCCTATTGGAATAACTGGAGGTCTCCACCGATTGAGATGTAAAGTTGTACGCATATCTCCCAGTGGCAATTTGCTTCTCAAATATGATTTTATAAAGGTCCTCGTGAGAAAGTCCTTTATGGTAGAATTGTTGCGCTAGTGGGTTTTGCTGGTAATACAAAAGAATAATAATTAATATTTGGCAGTCTGAAAAAAAAAATGTGTACAATTATGGTGTCGTTGATTAATATTAGTTTAAAAAGTTGAAAATTTACCTTCACATATTCTTGCCAAACCTCTACGGGACACGTTGGACTTTGTGACTCGTGATCCTACCCAAACCCCGTGTGTTGCAGCAATTTCCGCCATGCTTGATATATTCTTTGCAGATGAAAGTACTTAGAGGTTAGTTGTGTGACGTTGAGTCTCCTCCCAACCACTGATGGTATGTCGTCCAATATTTCTTGGTAACCTGCTGTTTTAATTGAAGTACCGTGCGCAGTTTTCGCCCGCTCAGACAACAGGACCAAAAATTTGTGGGTCATCTCAGCAGACCAGTTCATGTTATCACCCATCTAAGGACAATATGGTGAGAGCAAAAACCAACATTGGGACACCATACAAATCACCAATCACATTACAAACAAACATACGCACATGTAAACGTAATCAAGTAAACACAAATAAACTTATACATCGTTCGATCCGACACTGCTTGAAGACGTCAATAAAGGGGAAGATGTAGGGGAAGACACAGACAATGTCGACCGATAGGGGGTATAACGAACTCCAAGTCTGGAAAAACGTCGAAACTTATGCCTCTGCTGCAAGTAGTAATCAATCCTGTGACATCGGGACAAATTATACTGACATTTGTGCATTTGATCGTAATCTACAGAACAAATATATCAGTTAGTGAAATCCCAACAAATAATTTCCAATAATCCAATAATTTTTTACTCCCAAAATTTATCCATTACATACAGCATGTTACATAAACAACATATGAAACTGCACAATATTTTGACGCATGTGCTAAACATTGTAAGCAACATAACACATGCTGTAATCGTTAAACCCCACAAACAAATCCACAGATCCAATCGTGCTCATGTGCAGATATTAGTTTGAGTCAACCAATTATAAAACACATAATTACAATCGAAATTAAAAGGATTAATGAAAAGAAAAAACAGTACTAACACAAATTATTTCCAATAAAATAAAAATGAGGAAAATTGCATCTCGGGTGTCTTGAAAACAAATAGGTCACGGAGCTCACAAACTGGATTTGGGTACTTCGCGGGACTCTTTCCCTTCCTGAATATTTTGGACAGATATACAATAAAATCACAAATTATGCGCATATGTTTTATACACGATATAAACCTTGCCAAAAAAAAAAAAAAAAAAAAAAAAAAAATCAAACACAATCACCTTTCCCTTCCCTGAATGTTTATACAAGATATAACCTTAAAAAAAAAATAAATAAAAAATAAAAAATAAAAAAATTTCAAACACAAGCACCTTCCCTTCCCTTAATATTTTTGACAGATCTGTGACAACAATACCTTTTCCTACATGGACAGATCTGCGATGTCGGTGGTAAACGATGGTGAGTGGGTTTTGCAAAATCTGTGACGTCGGATAGATCTGGTACGTCGGTGGTTCACGGTGGTGGGTGGGTTTCGCAAAAAAACTATCGTGGGACAAATCTGGTGGTGTGGGGTGGTTCAAGGTGGCAGCTGGTTGACGGTGAATGTGCGACATGGGACATATCTGGTGGTGTGGGGTGGTTCATGGTGTGAAGAAAACTGAGAAAATGAAATACAAATGCAGTGAAGAAAACTGAGAAAATGAAATACAAATGTAGTGAAGAACACTGAGAAAATGAAATACAAATGCAGTAAAGAAAACTGAGAAAATGAAATACAAATGAGAGAGGAATAAACACTGCAAACTGTCTAACGGTCAAAAACCTGTTAGGATCGAATTTTCAAAGTGCTATTGTCTGAATAATAAGCCAAACACTATTGGGAAAATCGGTTTGAGAATATGGAAATAAATAATAAGCCAAACAGACCCTAAATTATTAATCAATCAAATCTCAAAGGCCCAATCCTCCCGCCCACTGAAAATCAGGGCTGTGTGAATTTTTTATTGGAATTTTCTAGAGCGTTAGGAATTTAGGATTATTTGCTCTCATAATAATTCTCTATGTGTCCCTTTTTCTATAAATGGACAATTATTTAAAAAACTAATGATAATTTCTAAGGCTTCAAGAAATAACATAAGTTCACCTCTCCCCTTGCAGTTGATAGCAAACTTTTTAACCACTGAGATAAGTTATATTTAAGAGGTCTTGTGTTCGAGTCGCTAGGACCTAAGAGAGGTACCTATCATATTTGTGACATTGATCTATTGGGCTTGTAGGGTGTTCCGTGGTCTTGAGAATAGGCCTGCAATCGAACCGAACACGAACGAACAACCCCGTTCGATAAGCATGAAGGAGTGTTCGATTTCATGTTCAAACTCGAACTCGAACGAACACAGGATGACTGTTCGTGTTTGTTCGATTTACAAAATGACCAATTCATAATCGTTCGACTAACTTGTAAATACATGTTCGAATAACTCATTCGATAACTTGTAAATACATGTTCGAATAAAATATATACACCAACTTTCCAATTCATGCTCTAAAAAACAAATATACAACAATTTATAATTCACACCCATTTAATTCAACATTTGAAAATAAACCAACTCTCTATCTATATTTATATTTTAAATAAATCAATAAAAACTTAGTAAATTAAAATAACTAACCATTATAAATAATAAAACTTCAAAATAAATTTAACAGAATAATAAATCGTTCAAAACAAATTTGGTTTCATATCAAACATGACACAAACAAAAGGAATTTGCATTTTGCATAGACATTATAGCACAACCAAAAGGATTCCAACAGGAGTGAACATGCCACTATATACTATATAGTGTGAACCTACATTTGGAAAACTATGAAGCTATTATGTTATTGGATTTACTATATTATATATATATCACTTGATTATACAATCTATTATGTTATTAAATTTGTCATGCTGTATATCATAATAATTTATTACTTTTTAATTAAAATGCTATATACTTATATATTTAATTATTGATGACATTTGGAAAAAAAAAATCCAAACATATTATATATATAAGAAAAACAAAAGCATTATATTATGTTACTATTGATTACCATTAAAAAAAATTCATCCAAACTAAACCAAACATAATATAAAAAAGAAAAAAAATATATAAATTATAATAAGGCATACCATGTTTTTCGAACATAAACGAACGAACAATCGAACAGATTGTTCGCTAATGGATGGATCAGTCGAACGTATAATGTTCGCAAATATAATCGAATGAATAGACTATGTTCAAACTCAATTGAACGTATTATCGAACGCACATCGAACTGTTATCTAATGAACATCAAGTTGTTCGCAAACTATTCAGTTCATTTGCAGCCCTACTTGAGGATACTCCAATATGGGCCTAGATACCTCAAATACCTAAAAAAAAATAATATTAATAATAATAACATAAGTTTTTCCATCTTTAATAAATATTTAAACTTTAGGTTTTTAAAATAAATATTTGAAAGACAATAACAAAGTAAGACTCTATGTGCTCCTTTTTTCTATAAATTTATAATTATTTAAAGAATTAATCACAATAATATCTTTGAAGGCTTTAGAAATAACAAAAATTATCTACTGTAAATGAACATTTAAACTTTAGGCGTTAAAAATGGTAGGCATGTAATCAACCAACTCATAATGGGATTGTAGAAAATAAAGACTCGAAGAAGGAGGAAAAACAGACTCTATTTCTTCTTGTGTTATTTTATTGAATAAAGAAGACAAAAATAAATAGGTAACAAGGGTGAGACAATTCCGGAAAGGAATCTCTCTTAAAGGAAAAAATAAAAATAAATTAAGAAGATTTGATAATTAGGAATTCAATCTTCTTGTAAAAGGAAAATAATAATTAAGAAAATAAAAAACTCCTAAAATAATAAAAAACTCCTAAAAAACAAGATACACTAGCTAATATATAACAAGGAAACAAAACAACCAAATAAACACAGTCAATGGCTTGACTTTCAACACTCCCCCTCAAGCCGATGTATAGATGTTGATCATAACAAGTTTCTCTACAAAGTCTTCGAAGTTGGCTCGGGCAAGAGCTTTTGTGAGAATATCTGCAGTTTGACTGGTTGTCGGAGTGTAGCTAATCTTAAAAATTCATTCTTCAATCTTTCTTTGATAAAATGTCGATCTATCTCCACATGCTTAGTTCGATCATGATAAACCAAATTCTTGGCTATACTGATGGCGGCTTGATTATCATAGTATAATTCCATAGGATGCTCCAAGGTGACCTTTAATTCTAACAATAATCTTTGTAACCAAATTCCTTCATAAATTCCCTGTGCCATAGCTCGAAATTCTGCTTCTGCGCTTCTATGGGCTATAACTGATTGCTTCTTGCTTCTCCAAGTCACCAAGTTTCGCCACACATAAGAACAATATCTAGAAGTTGATCGTCAATCTATAATGGATCCTGCCCAATCTACATCTAAATAAATTTCGATATTTCTCTTAGAAGTTCTTGAGAAGAATAGACCCTTACCCAGAGTCATCTTAAGATATTTCCGAATTCTGTGTACAGTAGTCATATGTCTCTCAGTCGAGTAATTCATGAATTGGCTGACTACACTGATGGAGAAACCGATGTCAGGTCTAGTATGGGAGATATAGATGAGTTTCCCCACAAGGCGTTGATACCATCCCTTGTCAATAGGAGCACTCCCATCATTAACTTCAAGCTTGATTGTTGGATCCATGGGGGTCTCGGTAGGTTTACAACTAAGCATTCATATTTCACTCAACAAATCTAGAACATACTTACGTTGGGAGACAAAGATGCCTTTCCTTAACCTACCAATTTCCATCCCGAGGAAGTACTTGAGATTCCCTAGGTCGTTGATCTCAAATTCTTTATCCAAGAATTGTTTGAGAAGTCTAATTTCCTCCTCATGGTCACTTATTAGAATGATGTCGTTCACATAAATAATAATAATGGCTATCTTCCCTTCAGGGAAGTGCTTCACAAATAGAGTATGGTCAGATTGACATTGGGAATATCCATAACGTTTTACTGCTTTAGTAAATCTCTCAAACCATGCCCACGGAGATTGGTTGAGTCCATACAAGGATTTTCGAAGTCTACAAACCTTGTTGGAGTTAGATGATGTCTTAACCCTTTCAGGAATATCCATATAGACTTCTTCCTGTAGATCACCATTGAGGAAGACATTCTTTACATCTAGTTGATGCAAATACCAATTAAGGTTAGCTGCCAAGGATAAAAGTACACGAACAGTGTTGAGCTTGGCAATTGGAGCAAAAGTTTCCTGATAGTCAGTGTCATAGGATTGGGTGAATCCTTTGGCAACCAAATGAGCTTTATACCTATCCACACTACCATCCGCCTTGTATTTCACTGTGAAGATCCACTTACTCCCAATAGTTTTCTTACCTCTTGGAAGATCAATAATTTTCCAAGTTCCATTCTTTCTTACTGCCTGAATCTTTTCATTAACAACAACCTTCCACTTAGGACACTCAAAGGCTTCCTGAATATTGTGAGGACCTGTATCTCTGTAAGACTACTAGTGAAGGCATGAAAAGAAGGTGACAAACCATCATATGAAATATAATTTCCAGTGGGATGTTGAGTGCATGACCGAACCTCTTTTTCCAAGCTGTAGGCATATTTAAGATCTCATTTTCTAACTCAAAATCAACAGAACCATCTAAGTCAAAACTATTACCTAGAATTTCGGAGGATTAGGACTTGGTTCAGCTTCATGGTTTTGTTGAGAAAGTGATATTTCCTCTGTTTCCTCTTGGATGTGCTCCGTATCTCGCAAATCAACAATGAACTCGGGGTTTTCGGAAAGTTGAGGCTGACTAAATGATTCTAGAGGAATGTGATTTTTTGTGGTGATGGGTGACTCTAGGAATGATCAAAGTCCCAAAACTGATATTCTTGAGCTGAGCTCTCCCCCTGAATATCAGTTTTGGGTTAGTATGACTGATTCTCAAAAAAGGCGACGTCCATTGAATTGTAGAATTTTATTGTGACAGGAGAGTAACATTTATATCCTTTTTGATTTGTTGAATACCCAAGGAAGATGCACTTGAATGACCTAGGATCAAATTTACTTCTATATTGTTGATGGACATGGACAAAGACAGAGCATCCAAAAATTTTAGGTGGAATAATGGAAATGAGACGAGTAGTCGGAAAAATTTTTAGAAGGGTTTGACATGGTGTTTGAAATTTTAGCACCCTAGACGGCATCCTATTGATAAGATATGCTATTGTAAGAGTGGCTCCCCCCCAAAAGAATTTAGGTACATTTGTGGAGAACATTAGTGACCTAGCTACCTCTAATAAATGTCTATTTTTCCTTTCAGCGACTCTGTTTTGTTGTGGGGTGTCTACACAGGAACTCAAGTGAACTATCCCTTCTTTTGATAGGAATTCCCCTAGAACGACATTGAAGTAATCTCTAGCATTGTCAGACTTTAGGATTTGGATTTGTGACTAGAATTGGGTTTGAATCATATTTTTGAAATTTTTAAAGATTTGACTTGATTTTGATTTGTCTTTCATAAGTAACACCTAGGTTAATCTAGTATGATCATCTATGAATGAGATAAACCACCTAGCACCTGTTACATTTTTTATTTTTGACGGACCCCATATATCACTGTGAATCATAGAGAATGTTCTAGATGCTTTATAGGGTTGAATACGAAAATGAGATCAGACATTCTTGGATAATTGACAGATTTTACACTCAAGAGATTTTGGATTTTTGTTAAATAACGAAGGAAATAAACGTTTGAGGTATATAAAATTGGGATGACCTAAACGATAGTGCCATAACATAATAGTACTATCATTATTTTGACCAAATACTAAAAAAGAACTAACTTAACTACCGTTTGAGGTTGTTCTCGTGAAAGTGGGCACTTCTTAAAGATATAGAGTCTAGAGCACTCCTCAGCATTGCCAATCGTCTTCCCCAAATCCAAATCCTGAAATTCACAATGAGTGGAGAAAAAATTAGTAACACACCTCCTTTCCTTAGTAAGTTTACTAATTGACAACAAATTGCAGTCCAAGTTAGGAACAAGAAGAATAGAATTGAGTGTAATATCCTTTGATAACACATCTGAACCTGTACTAGTAACCTTTGATAGTGAACCATCTGCTATTCTAACAGTTAAATTACTTGGACATGAGTTAAATGTATTAAAAACCGTTGCATCCCCCATCATATGATCAGATGCTCCTAAGTCCACAATCCAAGGTTTGTCTTGTTTCTTATACACAGAAAAAATGCTCATAGAATTACCTTTGTGAGCCAGGGTTCCAGAACCAATGACATGATTTGAAGACAAATCGGTTTGTGACTGAGTAGATAGAAGATGAGACAATAATTTTTGAAGCATTTCCATTTGTTCCTTATTAAAAGGACTTACTTCAGGTGATGATGGCTCATCTGTGGAGGTGTGATTTCCTCGGCCTTTTTTCTCCATCTAACGTGCTGGCTTCTAATCAGATGGCTTCCCATGTAATTTTCAGCATGTTTCCCTTAAATGTCTTGGTTTTCTGTAATGATCACACCAAGGCCTTCCCCTTTTAATTTTCTGACGATTATTTGAACGGGCAAACTGAGTTCCCTTAGTGAAAAAGGCAGAGTTTTCGACTACACTCGGATGTTGAAGTGACCCCATCATGACTTTCTTTCTACTTTCTTCTTGTTGGACTTCAGAGAAAGCTTCTCTGAGACTAGGTGATGTCTTCGCTCCCATGAGTCTCCCACAGACCTCATCAAGATTTTTATTCAAACCTAGCAAAAACTTGTAAACACATTTTTTCTCTACAATCTTTTTGTACAATAATCCATCAGTAGCACATGACCAATTACGAACCTCATACATATCAACTTGACACCAGCTATGAGTAAGAATATTAAAATATTGAGTTATCGTAAGATCCCCTTGTCGCAGATTATGGAGAATCCCTTCAATCTTTGCCACCTCAGAAGTGTTCTCGATGTCGGAGTAAGTCTCCTTGGCTGCATCCCAGATCTCCTTAGTAGTTTCAAACGCCATAAAATTCTCGCCAATGTCCATATTCATTGAGTTAACGAGCCATGACATAACCATATTGTTTTCTGCTAACCATTTCTTATAGGTAAGAGCCATTGGTTATGGGGCTGCAGAATCACCAGTGAGGTAGTCGTATTTCTCTTTCCCTCGACTGAACATTAAGAGGGATTGAGACGATGGGACATAATTCTATCCATTTAATTTATGAGAGGTAATAGGAACATTGGTGGCTTCCATATTGTGAACAAAAGGAGATGAAGGAATGACGATGCCCGAAGAAGTTGAGGAAGAATTATTATCTGTAACCATACTGGAGGCTGGTCCATATTTGGGCATGAAGATTTGGAAGACCAAAAAATAACGAGTAGGAAAAACTCGATGATGAAGATGAAAGATACATAATTAAACCTGCTCTGATATCATGTAGAAAATAAAGACTTGAAGAAGGAGGAAAAACAGACTTTATTTCTTCTTGTGTTATTTTATTAAATAAAGAAGACATAAATAAATAGGTAACAAGGGTGAGAGAATTCCAGAAAGAAATCTCTCTTAAAGGAAAAAATAAAAATAAATCAAGAAGATTTGACAATTAGGAATTCAATCTTCTTGTAAAAGGAAAAGGATAATTAAGAAAATAAAAAACTCCTAAAAAACAAGATACACTAGCTAATACATAACAAGGAAACAAAACAACCAAATAAACACAATCAATGGCTTGACTTTCAACCAGGATAAATTCTAAAGGTGATTTTAAAATTTTATCTCTTATTTTTGTTAAATATTTGATTATTTAGTGACCAATTGTATGTTACAACATATCAAAAAATAGCCAAACAAGTGCTGGTTAGTGTTGTGTGTGGTTTTTCCACCAAACTCGGGTCGACGCGAGGATATAGCTCGATCCAGAATGACCTTGGTGACTATGATTGATCGACCCAGCATAAGCTCGTCGAGCTAAAGCTCGTCGAGCTATAGCTCGACCCAGCACAAGCTAATCGCAGAGAACCCAAATGATTATTCAATCAATTCCCAGATAACTTCAGATCCCAGATATTACGGGAACGATTAGATTAACAGCAATCTTTGCGCAATCTTAGCGTCTAATTGCAAGAATATCGGAGTTACAGTCCCAATCAATTGTAATCCCTTTATTTTCACTCTTTCCTTTATGTAAATCTTGTATATATATCCCCTAAAACGATGAGAAGGGGGATACCAAATTCTAGTTTATAAGTTATATTGTAAGCTCTCACAGCAAATAAGTAAAACACAGTGGACGTAGGCTGTTAAACTTCGCCGAACCACATTAAAAGTCCTCCTTGCCATTTATTTTCTAGCAGTTCGTTTACTCATAACTGATTATCTATAATCACGCACACATGCGTTCTGATCCCAACAAGGTCGATCTGATCTCAATGGTTGGTGCATATTTCTGTATCAACAATTAGTAAAATAGCCATATTGCATGATTTTGTAAACTCAATGGAAGTCTAGTTTAGTTGTCAATATTGATTGGAGAATTCTATCTTTTTCAGAAAGAATTTTAATTTCAGTTTTTCTAATTTAATTAAAGTGATACACTCTAATTTATATTAGGTAATATCAACATTAAATATCTATTAATTTTGTGCCCACCCTCAATGGGAACTTTGATTTTAGGTGACAAATTTTCTCTTTTATTTTTGCAAGCTAATTCTTGCCTTGTATATCTCAAATGGCTCAGATTTTTTTTTTCCTCAAGAATATAATTAAATGACCATTTTTTGACCATTTTCTTTATTAATATCCTTGAATTGATAAAAATGAACGACTCACAAAAAATATAAAAAACATTAATTTATAAACTTTAAATTATTTCGAGGAATCTCAACCCTCCATTGAGATATTGTAAAATATAATTAATAATCATAGAAACTGACTTGAATGAGTTTTGGTCTTATGTAACTAATTCTTGCCGTATATTTCTCATGTGCTCATATTTTCTCAATCTCAAGAATTAAATTAAATGACCCAAATTCACAATCTCCTCACCTTATATATCGCCGTGGCCATGGCCAACTTGCTCTAAGGCAAAGAATGGCTGATTCACCATCACCATCACCATCATCATCTGCAGCTGCTAGAAGTGTTCATGTTCACAGTGTCATTGACTGCAATCTGAAAGTGCCGAACCAGCCCGGAGTCAATGAAGTTGTAAAAACTCGCTTTCTTCCTCCAACGTCAACCGGAGATCGCCTTTTCTCTCCGGTGGAGGCACAAGATCTCAATTTTCTTTTGTCAAACGAGCTGATTATGAACAATTCATTCAATCAAAATGAACAGCCTGTTCATGACTATTATCTTCCAATCTTTTCACACAGCCATTCCAGCGGCATACCAAGCAAGATTTCTGAAGAAAACCTTGAGCCTTTTCAGAATGTTAATTACCTTCAAAACCCAACACAAAACCCTAACCAGTCAAATCCAATGGTGAAAACTGAAGCCATCCTTGATCCTTCACCGAATTTTGCATTTGCTGCAGAGAATAATAACAATCAAAACCAAAACCCTCCTCAGGAACAACTCAATGAGTTTGATTCCACCACTCCAACAAGAGTTCATAAAAATGATTGTATCGTAATTTCTTATGATGAAGAAGATGGAGATTTTGGAAAGGATGGAAGGACTGACAGCCTTCTTCACAAAAATTTCGGCCCTTACATTTGCCCTAAATGCAAAGAGGTATTCAAGACTTCTCAATGAAACGAAAGCGCAGAGGAAGAGGAGACTTTCAGCGAGTTCAAGAACAAGAAAAATTTTGAAGTTGTTCATTGAAGTGAGGGAATTACTTTAGTGCCAGCTGGTGGTGGTGGCGGTGGCAAGTCTATGAAGAAGAAACCAAGAAGTCCAATAAAGAAGAAAGGGATGAGAGGAGCTGTGAAGGAGGAGGAGCAAGAGGGTGCTTGATCATCTTCATCTTCAGCTTCAGTTTCGCTCGTTTCCGATTAGGTCATCTCATCTGAGACTGCAATTCATATGAATGTCTTGTTTATTTATTTTTTTAATTTGGACAATGTGTTGATTATTATTGTTTAATTGTTAAAAAAAAAAAAAAAAAAATTGTTTGCATTAGACCATGCTAACTAATGAGATATGAACAATTTTTTTTGAAAACGTTAATACTTCATGTGCAAAGTACAAATATTTTATACAATTTTTTTCATAAAAATTATTAAAGATAAATTAAATAAATTTCAAGATATTATATGTCAAACATATAACTTTATTACATCAATAAGAAATATATATAGCTTATATAAAATAGTTTGTATATATAATATTAATCTTTAAAAAAACATGTTTACATAAAAGAGAATAATTATTCAAAAAATCACACACTTTCGAAAGATTCATACATATATATTAAAAGTCATAATGTATAGATAATAATTTTATTTTTACGGAAATTTATTTTTCATCAGTTTATTATCATTCCAAATGTATAGATAATATTAAAAGCTTAAGACATGTACCCAATTTTCCCAATTTTTAAAAGTCTCCATAATAGATAGATAATAATTTTAGAAGATTATGAAAAATTTATTTTCATCGGTTTTTTAATTCGGTGTGATTCCAAGAGGAATTTTAGAAATTATCTAATCAGTTAATCATTCCAAATGGATCGATTGAAAAGATTCATAGAAAGTGTTTCGATGTGTTTACAATTATTCAAGAAATTTCAAACTTTTTTTTTTTTTTTTGTAACTGAGGTGTTTGGACTAGTTTGTACATACCTCAATTAATTTTTAGAATTTATTTAATATCCTATGAATCTAAAAGACAAATAAACTACAATGTTATTGTGGTAATTTTATTTTATATTTAAGTTTAATTGAATTTGATAAGTGACAAGAAACACATTCAAACGCATTTAATGCATCACATAAATGTATCATTTAATTTGCAGGTAATTTCTTACTGGGCCAGTTTCAGATAAAGGAGAATTGAATTTACACCATTTAATCAGACAAATATATTTATAAAATGACAACCAAAACAATGTTATAGTTGCTTTAATTTCCAGAAATCAAACCACTGGCCAATTAATTTTTTTCTCAAAAAAGAATTGAAACTTTATCCCATTTCATTATAATTAATATTATTATTAGTTATTCATTTATTATCCATTCATTTTTAGCCAAAATTTTGGTTATATCTCTGTTGTAAAATCAATGCATAATATGAATAAAAGTTGAATTTTTAGTACAATACAACTCTAATATTGAATTAATACTAGACAAAATTAAAAACTAATTATTCTTTTTTTGGTCATTTTTTCTTATATGGAATTACCCAATTTACACATCACCTTTAAAGTGCTATGCTTGTCTTGCCAAAAATAAAATAAAATTTAAAATCTGCATTAAATTTATGCCAAATTAAGGACTGAGGAAATATAGCAATGAAATAATAAGGAATTTCCCTATTCAAGTATATATATTTATAATTAGAAAGACAATTAATGAAGGCAAAATTTAAAATTGGAATTAATTTCATTTCAAATAAAGTTTTCTAAATTTATTATTGAAAATATAGTAGCCAGATTTTGTGAATCCAATGTGAGATTTATTATAGGCACTTTAATTATGATTGAATTATTTAGAAATCTCTTGTTAGATTCAGGACAGATTTTCTTAACAAAAATATCATATTACAATAATAAATGTAAAAACTTTCTCATGTTTGTCCTGGATTTGATATTTAACACTAATAAATTTTGAAATCTGGCCTCTCAAGGAACCTCACTAAATCTTAACCCTCTTTCTCATACTTTACCAAAATTTGATTTCAGTTTGATAATTACATGTGAATTTTTTATATTTTCTGTAAGATTAGGATTCTTTAATTTTGTAGATTTTTTTTTAATAAATAAAGACAAATATTCAATAACAATAATCTCTTTTAAGGCTTAAAAAATAATACAAATTCCTCTACCATTAATTGACCTTTAAATTTTAAGTATTGAAATACATTGTAACAGGATAATAAATTAATTAGGTCAAATATCCACTAACATTTTTTATTAGGTATAGTAATGAGCCGTCCGTTGGTTCAACTCGAACTCAAGACTGGGCTGGTGCTTTAAGCCATGCACCCCTTTATCCATCCCGCCACAAGTGGGTGGTTAATATCTACTAACTTATAATAGGGTAATTAAATTGTGACTATTTACTAATAACAAAAAGATTTGTATTACTTTTAAAACTTTATAAGAATATTTTTTATTTAATAAAATCGCAAGGTCGATAAAATTAACTCTTATTTAAATATGAAAAATGACCTTAATTCTTAATATATTTTTGGTATTCATCGTACTTCACATTTAAATCATGTTCATTTATATACGAACTAAAATTTAATGGTTAAAACTTTATTGGGCTCATATAATCTCTATTTTTTGTTAAATATTTGATAATCAAGTGGCCAATTGTGTTGCATCATATCATAAATAAAGAGATGATATCTCTCATGCATAACCATACAAGTAGTGGCCAAGTGAGAAATTCAAGTGAGTTTATGATTTATGATTTTCAGCATAATGGTAAATATTAAAAATTTAATAATTAATAATTATTTTATTCAATATAATAACAATTTTTGTCGACGTGTTTTAATGTTTTGTAAACTATTATTGTCAATACTGTTAAACAGGTAAAATAAAAGAAATGATACTAACTTTAAAAAACTTATAAGAAAAATCATAATTTCCTAATTGTAAACTAAGTTAAAAACCATTTAGAATAAAATTTTTAAGATAATAAGTGATTTGTCCTACATCAAAATCATAATTTATTAAGTTTAGAAAACAATATTTGCTTTACAATTTTTTTTTTTTTTTTTTTTTACATGCAATGAGTTGAATTAAATTTTTATAACATGGGCTTGCTTATTGATAATATAACTATCTTATTTATTTTGTTTTTGGAGATGATTATGGATTGGATAATTTAAAAAATATAGACACAATTTAGGGTGTAATTGTAATTTTATAAAACTTGTGGGTTTTTTTGAATTTCAGGAATGGCATTGTACTGGCTCGCCCTGCGTAGTGCGTACCAGTGTGCGCTGATAAAATAGCCATATTGCGTGATGTCGAAAACTACTTGCCAATCTCTGGAGAATTCGGAACTTTTTAGGGAAGAATTTTAATTCTTTACCAGAATCTTATTTATATATTAACTGGACATTAAATATGTAGTAATTTTGTGTCCACAATGGAAACTTCAATTTTAGAGAACAAAATTTCTCTCTCTTTCTCAATCTACACATTAAATACTATATGATATCAATTTGAAAAAAAAAAAAAAAAAAAAAGAAAGTAAGAAAACAATTTATGTAGATATATATGTATAGACACGATACAATAACTGTCGGTGGTAGCTAGAATATGTCACAACAGCCTACAAACGATCGGAACTGGTCTGTAATTCACCGATCTGGCCTTTTTTGGCTAGATCTAGCCGTCGCTAGTGGCTAGATTTGGACTTTTTAGGCCATCGACGGCCAGATCTGACCGTTGATCTGGCTTTTTTCGACCATATTCATGGTGAATCTGGCTGGAAAAGGCCATATTGATTCCCTACCCACCAGATTCGACCAGTTTGCGTCGTAACGACATTTTTCGACTAGATTCCTGTGGTGGTGGCCGGAATCTGGCACTGTGAGTGGTGGGGTTTTTTTTTTTTTTTATTTTACAAAATTTTTATATATTGGGGTATTTAGTTAAATTAACAAATCTAGAGGGTTTTTTTTGTAAATTTTATCTCATAATACTCTCCTATTCAACTACCCAATATTATTCCCAAAATCTTATCCAAAATAATAGAACAAATGGATCCTTAGGTTTTTGACCTGTTAATGGGTCGTAAATATATTTGAATAGTATTAAATATATGACAGGGATACTGGATATAGTAATTGTCCTTGATCAGTAAGAAAAATATACGAGTTCTCGCAAATGTCTGACTTTGAAAATTCTAACATCTTAATAGATATAAATTGTAATTTCCATCTCGTAGACATTTCAATTCTTGCAAATGACGATGTTAGTACATCTTCAATCTGTTTCATTCATAATTATAAATTAATATTCAGAAGTTTGAAGCTCGTTCTAGTTTTATATATATAAGCAATTTTCATTCATCCTCGTCAATCTAGTGGTTTTAAAAGATGCCGAATGAACATTATAAGTAACTGCTTTTAACTTCTTTCTTATTAGTGTTGAATTGATAAGATTAACGATAAAAACGAAGCTAAAAGAAATTATAAATTAGTGAAAGGAATCTCAAACCCCCCCTATGTAAATAAGATTATAGAAACTGAACTTAAATGAATTTTCGTCTTATATAACTAATTCTTGCCATATATATATTAAATGTTCAGATTTTGTCTTCTCAATAATTAAATTAAATGAAAACTCTTTTGACCTTTTTCTCTTGAAAAAGATGATGAATTTCCGCTACAAAAGACCACTCCACCAACCTCATTATACGCCTTACAACTCACAAAGTTAAATTTACCCATAACTCTCCTTCCAATCACAACTTCAATTTTCTTTCAATCTCCCCCTTATGGCCTTGAATCTCAACTCTCTCAGTTACCCCCCTGGCTTTCCTCCGAAACCCTCCCATGGCAGACCAACTTTCATCCCCAATGATAATAACGACCATTCCTCCATGGATCCCAATCAATTTCCCTTCAACGAAAACTCAAATTCAAACTCTTGTCACCTTCTTCTTCCTGATAACCCCACTGAACCTCTTCACCAGAACCATGAATTCATGAATGTTCTTTCACAAAGAGGCCACCAACTCAGCCCAAATGACCGCCATGGCCATGGCCAGCTCGCTTTGAGGAAAAGAATGGCTAATTCACCATCGCCATCATTATCTTCAGCTCCTAGAAGAGTTCGTGTTAACAGTCTCATTAACTACAATCCGGTGCCGAACCAGCCCGGAGTCAATGAAGTTACTGTCACTGAAGTGAAGAAAACTCGCTTTCTTTCTCCAACCTCAACCGAAGATCGCCTTGTCGCTCCGACGGAGGCGCAAGATCTCGGCTTTCCTTTTCCAAACCAGCTGATTATGAACCATTCATTCAATCAAAATGAAAAGCCTGTTCATGATTTTTATCTTCCATATTTTTCACAAAGCCATTCCAGCAGCATACCAAGCAAGATTTCCATAGAAACTCTTGAGCCTTTTCAGAATGTTAATTACCTTCAAAACCCTACACAAAACCATAACCAATCGAATCCTGATAATTTCTTAGACCCCAATGCTGATCTCCATCCAAATACAATGATGAAAACTGAAGCCATTGTTGATCCTTCACCAATGAATTTTGCATTTGTTGCAGAAAATAATAACAATCAAAACCAAAACCCTCCTCAGGAACAACTCAATAAGTTTGTTTCCAACACTCCAACAAGGGTTCATCAAAATGATTGTATCGTAATTTCTGATGATGAAGAAGATGGAGATTTTGGAAAGGATGGAAGGACTCACAGCCTTCTTCACAAAAAATTCGGCCCTTATATTTGCCCTAAATGCAAAGAGGTATTTCAAACATCCCAATTTTTTGCGGCTCATGTATCTGCAGCTCACTACAGGTTTGAAACGAAAGCGCAGAGGAATAGGAGACTTGCAGCCAAGTTCAAGAACAAGAAAGATTTTGAAGTTGTTCATTCAAGTGAAGGAATTACTTTAGTGCCTGAAACTGCTGGTGGTGGTAGCAAGTCTATGAAGAAGAAACCAGGAAGGCCAAGAAAGAAGAAAGAGATGAGAGGAGCCTTGAAAAAAGAAGAAATTGATGAAATGGTAAAGAAGATGGAGCAAGAGGGTACTTCTGGAACAGCTGCTGCGATGGAGGATTTTCTTGTTGAGATCTAAGGAGAATATGTTTAAGTTATTTTAATTTGTTGAACTGTTCTTTGAATTATGTGTTTTTTTTTTTTTGGTTGTTTTTGTTTCTCTATATGTGGTTTTGATGTACTCTTTATGTTTTGAGTTAATTGGAAATTCTATAAAGCATTTGGTTTCATTGATGTGTGTTTGAGGTTTATTCCTTTTAGGTTTAATATCATCAAATTCAAAAACCAGTTATAATTTGGCGCGCGCGAGTGTTTAGACCGTTAAGACCGTTATTAACAATAGTGTACATTTAAAAAAGTTGTTATACTAACTACCGGAACGATATCTCTCTCATAACAAAGTAAAAAGTTCGTTAACAAGCGTTACAATTAGTGACTATATCATTAGAAATGAGACAGACATCAAGATACTATATTGTAAGTTCACTGATTCTATATCCTAGCATTGAGCTCAACATCGATGCAAAGAGCTTTTCCGGTGATGTTATGGTTACTAATATTATGAAAAACTATTAATTAGGGTTAACAATTTAGATGTTACTAAATGTCATTTCTATTACTCTCTACATTTCTAACGTACTCATTATGTTTTAGTTCATAATTCTTAAGACCATTTTGGTTATTTGATGTGTTTAATAAACATTTTCTGAAAGCTAATTAAAACCCTACAAAAATAAAATATACCATAAAATACTATTCATAACACTATAAAAATCCATTTCCGAGGGAAAATACTCCTCGAAAACCCTTAAAATTTATATTGTCGCTCAAATACTAACGGCTAGACAAAATATGCCATCACATTTAGTATTAACTCTTAAATGTGGAAGCATTAGAAGTTGCTTGGCAATATTTCTAGCCATTAAACTAAATCAATTAATCTTATAAATTAGGGGAAGAATATGAAAATTGTGGGCAATATAATATATATTTCGAAATTTAATTATATAGTAGATTATTAAAGAGCAAAAGTTTGATATTTATCAAAATTAAATTTCACACTAATCAAGTTCTCCTATAAAACACAAGCAATTTAAGTTCAATTATTATTAGATATGTGTACTAGTAATTAACAACTATATAGATTATGGTTGGTGGCCAAATTTAAATCCCATATATGGCATACTTGAAAAACAGGCTTCAAAGTTAATTAATATTCCAAGTAATTATCAATTACAATTATGGTAAAACCTCCTGGTAGATACCTTTTGAACTAAATTTGGGAATTAATTAATTCCAACATGCCATAAATATATAATAATATAGCCAAAATTTTGATTTTTTCTTTCCAAATACATTCCATTGACAGCTCTATTCTGTTGAAATGCATTTCATAAATTTAAATTAATATGTACCAATTCAAAGAATACAACCATTATATTTTTCAATCCAATGTAAACAGAAAGAAAAAACAAAAAACAAAAACTATATCAAGTGCTTAAATATGGAATGATTTTGGCCATTTTTGTTAATGTTGATACGTTTTTCTCTGTCAACTATATATATCTTAAAAGAATAATTAATTAATTGAAGACAACCATAGATATATATATAAATAAAAACAAAATGATGTTTACTATAGTGTGCAAATTTGAATATGTTATATTAGAATTAGAAACTAAATTTGAACTGCAGTTGCATATATATAATTTATTTAGAATAATTATATTTGTAGGTCAACATATCACAAAAATCAAATTCAAATTTTTTTATTCAAGTACATTAATTAAAACTAAAAAAAACCCTAAACAATATTTTCAATAATACATGCCTCATAATTTATAAATTATGAATTTTTTGGGGTAATATTTTTTGCACTTCAATAATTATAAGCTAAAATTGGATGCTCAAAAAATCTCAGAATCTTATGTGTAATTGAAGAAACATTTAACTGACGGTTACATCTTTTAATTACATTTTTATATTCCATTTATTAATAATAAGACAGTGCAGATTCCTTCTTATCTCTAAAAATGAACCTCTTTTGGCTCTTTGTAAGTCAATTGTGCACTTGCATGGCGAAGCTTTTTCCAAGTGGCCTGACAATGTCGCCAAAATTTGCAAAAATTTGAATTTTTTTCATCATTTTGTGAAGTTAAATAACCTTGAAACTCTAAAAACAAAACAAATCAAGCCAAGCAAAAGAGTGTAGCTATGTCGTCTAAAGAAGTGAATACTCAAGATCATCCTTTCAAAGAAAGTGAAACAAAGTTGTTTCACAATAATCTTTGTGAACAACAAAACCCCAAAAAGAATCCTTCCATGACAAATTTAAGTGATGAAATTCTTGATCCTGACCCAATTAGAGTGTATGTTGAGCCTGAAATTACAAAATTTCATCATCAATACGACCAAAACCCTAATCGAAACCCTAACCAAAACCCTTGTTTTGTTCAGTTGAATGAGAGTTTTAGAGGCCAAGTGAGAAACCCTAATGGGAATTGCATTGTGATATCTGATGATGAAAAAGGTGAAAACGTGGAAGTGAAGAAACAAGATGGGAGGACTCACAGTCTTCCACACAACAAATATGGACCTTATGTTTGCCCTAATTGCAGTGGAGCTGTGTTTGCTACATCTCAGTTGTTTGCAGCTCATGTGTCGTCGGTGCATTACAAGTATGAGACATTGGCGGAGAGGCGGAAGAGGCTGGCGGTGAAGTACAAGAAGAAGAATCTTCAGGTTGTTCAAACAAGTGAAGGGCTGACCATTTTGACACCTAATGGTGGTGAAGATTCTTCTTCTTCTTCTTCTTCCAAGACTCAGAAAGGTCAAAGGAAGAAAGCGAAAAAGGGTGAGATCCAGAAGGAAGGTGTGAAAGAGAAGCTTAATCTTGTTGATTTCAAGAGTAAAGAGGACTATAAGTAATCTCTTTGATAAGTTAAAGCAAATCTTGAGAGTTCTTTTTAAGTTATTCTATGTGTTTCTTCTTTTTTTGGTTTTTGTTTTTGTTTTTTTTTTTTGTTTTTTTTTTTGTTTGGGTTGGGTAGGAGGGTGTTCATCTTTCCGATCTATATTGTGTCCAATGTAGTTCTGTGTTTTGAACTCCTGGGAATTTAGTAGAATAATTTGCTAGATTGATGAGTTTGACGCATGCTCTTTAATTGAGTTTATGTTTAACATTCATTAAATTTAAAATTTAGTTATAATTTGGCGCGCACGGGTAGATCTAGCCGTGATAGTTATATCATCACAATATTATTAAGAAAATGTATACAGTTGCATTTAAAATAGTTTTATAAGTTATTATTGATTCTAGTCATAATTTTTCTCCTATAGAAAACACAATAAAAAGAATTGTTAATCCTAAGAGTGGTTTTAAGTTATGCTATTTCTTTCTTCTTCTTCTGTTTTTGTATTTATTTTCTTGTTTTTTGTTTTGGTTGGGGGAGGAGGGTGTTCCTCTTTCTAATCTATGTAGTACCCAATGTAATTGTGTTTTGAACTCTTTGAATTTTTCGTAGAATATTTTGTTAGATTGATGAGTTTGAAGCATGCATTTTAATTGAGTTTCGGTTTATAGACATTTAGTTTGAACAATAAATTTAAAATTTACTTATAATTTGCGCGCAGACGATTTTATAGCTGTTACAATTATATTATCACAATCTTATATATATATGCATTTAAAATAGTTTTATTAGATCTGATCATAATATTTCTCTTGGACGGTGATTTTCCATCGGAGGGAAAAAAAAAGTTATAAATTCTTTTATGGATTATAAGAATTGGCGAATGTAAATTTTTAATGATCTTTATTATTGACTAGTAATAATGGTGATACCTTATTGAATTTAATTAACTCTCAAAATCATGATATATAAAAAGAGTAATACTAACACTTTCCAAATGAACAATAAGAATTGACAGCTCCAAACCATTTTTATATAATTAACTAACATAATGAGAAATATTTTTTTNTTATAAATTATGAATTTTTTGGGGTAATATTTTTTGCACTTCAATAATTATAAGCTAAAATTGGACGCTCAAAAAATCTCAGAATCTTATGTGTAATTGAAGAAACATTTAACTGACGGTTACATCTTTTAATTACATTTTTATATTCCATTTATTAATAATAAGACAGTGCAGATTCCTTCTTATCTCTAAAAATGAACCTCTTTTGGCTCTTTGTAAGTCAATTGTGCACTTGCATGGCGAAGCTTTTTCCAAGTGGCCTGACAATGTCGCCAAAATTTGCAAATATTTGAAAATTTTTCATCATTTTGTGAAGTTAAATAACCTTGGAACTCTAAAAACAAAACAAATCAAGCCAAGCAAAAGAGTGCAGCTATGTCGTCTAAAGAAGTGAATACTCAAGATCATCCTTTCAAAGAAAGTGAAACAAAGTTGTTTCACAATAATCTTTGTGAACAACAAAACCCCAAAAAGAATCCTTCCATGACAAATTTAAGTGATGAAATTCTTGATCCTGACCCAATTAGAGTGTATGTTGAGCCTGAAATTACAAAATTTCATCATCAATACGACCAAAACCCTAATCGAAACCCTAACCAAAACCCTTGTTTTGTTCAGTTGAATGAGAGTTTTAGAGGCCAAGTGAGAAACCCTAATGGGAATTGCATTGTGATATCTGATGATGAAAAAGGTGAAAACGTGGAAGTGAAGAAACAAGATGGGAGGACTCACAGTCTTCCACACAACAAATATGGACCTTATGTTTGCCCTAATTGCAGTGGAGCTGTGTTTGCTACATCTCAGTTGTTTGCAGCTCATGTGTCGTCGGTGCATTACAAGTATGAGACATTGGCGGAGAGGCGGAAGAGGCTGGCGGTGAAGTACAAGAAGAAGAATCTTCAGGTTGTTCAAACAAGTGAAGGGCTGACCATTTTGACACCTAATGGTGGTGAAGATTCTTCTTCTTCTTCTTCTTCCAAGACTCAGAAAGGTCAAAGGAAGAAAGCGAAAAAGGGTGAGATCCAGAAGGAAGGTGTGAAAGAGAAGCTTAATCTTGTTGATTTCAAGAGTAAAGAGGACTATAAGTAATCTCTTTGATAAGTTAAAGCAAATCTTGAGAGTTCTTTTTAAGTTATTCTATGTGTTTCTTCTTTTTTTGGTTTTTGTTTTTGTTTTTTTTTTTTGTTTTTTTTTTTGTTTGGGTTGGGTAGGAGGGTGTTCATCTTTCCGATCTATATTGTGTCCAATGTAGTTCTGTGTTTTGAACTCCTGGGAATTTAGTAGAATAATTTGCTAGATTGATGAGTTTGACGCATGCTCTTTAATTGAGTTTATGTTTAACATTCATTAAATTTAAAATTTAGTTATAATTTGGCGCGCACGGGTAGATCTAGCCGTGATAGTTATATCATCACAATATTATTAAGAAAATGTATACAGTTGCATTTAAAATAGTTTTATAAGTTATTATTGATTCTAGTCATAATTTTTCTCCTATAGAAAACACAATAAAAAGAATTGTTAATCCTAAGAGTGGTTTTAAGTTATGCTATTTCTTTCTTCTTCTTCTGTTTTTGTATTTATTTTCTTGTTTTTTGTTTTGGTTGGGGGAGGAGGGTGTTCCTCTTTCTAATCTATGTAGTACCCAATGTAATTGTGTTTTGAACTCTTTGAATTTTTCGTAGAATATTTTGTTAGATTGATGAGTTTGAAGCATGCATTTTAATTGAGTTTCGGTTTATAGACATTTAGTTTGAACAATAAATTTAAAATTTACTTATAATTTGCGCGCAGACGATTTTATAGCTGTTACAATTATATTATCACAATCTTATATATATATGCATTTAAAATAGTTTTATTAGATCTGATCATAATATTTCTCTTGGACGGTGATTTTCCATCGGAGGGAAAAAAAAAGTTATAAATTCTTTTATGGATTATAAGAATTGGCGAATGTAAATTTTTACTGGTCTTTATTATTGACTAGTATAATGGTGATACCTTATTAAATTTAATTAACTCTCAAAATCATGATATATAAAAAGAGTAATACTAACACTTTCCAAATGAACAATAAGAATTGACAGCTCCAAACCATTTTTATATAATTAACTAACATAATGAGAAATATTTTTTTTTTTTTCAATACAATATGAACCAATAAATTAAATATATATGTGAAGCCACAAAGAATTTTTCTTTTTTTGTTTGTCCCTTTATAGTGGTCACTATACATTTTATTTGGTTTCTTACTACTAGAATAATGATATTAGATTGTGTTATGAATATGTGTATTCACAATCGCCTCAAACAGATCCATTTTCTTTACACTTACAATGTAATCCAATTATAAATTGTTATCCCAACCCTCACACCCACCCACTAACCCCGCCACCCGCCACCCGCCCCCGCCCCGCGCCCCGCCCCCCACCCCCACACACCCAAGAAAAGATTTGGTGCACAAAATGTCAAAATGTGAAATCAATTAGGAAATATAAGTTTGATAACTCTTTAAATTCATTCAAGATTTATTAATTGGAAACTAGTTTGCTTACCTAAGTATTTATATAGATAGGGAAAATGAATTGTTTGTGTATTAATTCTTTTAAATAAGTATAGTAAAATCTCTCTATAGTAATACTCTATATATATAGTCATAAAAAAATTATATTTCCAAGTTGGAATAGTTATAAATAAGAATAAACTACATATTATAATAAATTATAATTTTTCTAATTCCCGTCTTAAGAAAATTGTCTCCACATAATAATAATTATACGTATATTGCCAAAAAAAAAAAAATAATGTTATATGACATTAAATGTTTAAGATGAAATAAAATATTTATCTAAAGTTATTTGGGATAATGATTTTTGTTTTAGAGTTGTTACTATATCTTTTAACTTGTGGATACATAATAACTCGCTAACATAGACACCTTATTGTTAAAGTCAAAATATTTCTAATTTCTTAAGTATGTTTAGAGCTTCTTGGCAACAAACTTTTTGTATTTTCATACTATCATCCTAAAGATTATTTCATTTATCATCTTGTCTAATTATAGTAATGACTACTAAAACAATGAATTAAAATCCTAATACATACTATTAAAACGTGAATTATAAAATAAGAAATCAAAACAATAATTTTTGTAACTATATCTATATTAAGTCATAACTGCTTATAGAAGGGTTTTACTATAGTTATAATTATCGAAATTGACATTAATTCATACTCAAATATAAATGACTTAATATTTTCCTTATGTAATTTGCGCTGTAGGACGTTGTAATAAACCCTTCACATACATAATTGTAGTTTCATGAATGGTCAGAAAAATTACATCCTCCCCATACATTAAGCTAAATCACCAATAGCCCCTTCTAATTTCAACCAAGTCAATGCATGACTTACCATAGACTAACTTACGGTAAAGACCTTTTATGAACCAAATTTGAGAAATAATTATTGCAAAATTTCGTAATAGTAGTTAATTTCCTTGAAATAACTCCAAAGGAAAAAAAAATTATCACTCACGTGTTCAATCTAGAAGAAATCTAGAATAATATGGAGATATCATGACAGTCAATTCTGAATTTTTTTGCTGTCATCTATCCTTATAATAATATGAATGATGATTATTAAATTTATATATATTATTAACTTGTAATACCCATGAGCGGACCGAGTAAGTGGCGACCCTGGGGGTGGGGGTGGGGGTGGGGGTGTGGTTAATTACACATAGTTTTATGTTTTGACTAATTGTATTTGTGTTTATATTTTCATATTTAACCGCACTCACATACTTTTTTCTTATGTATATTAAATTATTTACAATTCCATTAATGTTAAATGACTTTACTTGCCCCCTCTAACATTATTACATTAATTCCTGGGTCCACCCCTGGTAAACCGCTGACATGGTACCAAAAACTCTCTAGCTCATTGATTTTTTTTTTTTCTAAATATAACACATTACAGCGCACTCTATTTTGTTCAGATAACAATCCAAATTATGCTTTTGTAAGATGCAAATTTTCAATTTGTTGGCATATGGTACATTTCTGTTGATGATATGTGCTGTATCAGATATGAAGGCTTTTGTATTTCAAATCTCAGAACAGTTTTATTGTCATAAATTCATTCAACAAATAGCTATAAAAGGATAAACTTAATAAACCTGCCCATATCATGTTGAAAAAGACTCAATCCCTGGCATTACTGCTTTACAGAGAATACTTTCCAACTTTTAGAAATGAGGCAGATTCGCTCTCATCCAGAGTAATTACAATTTTTGGCACTATACGGTAATCAAATTTGTACTTGGTGAATCTTTTTCATTTTTCAATGCCTAACTTTAATAGTTTGCTAATTAACCCTCAATGGATTTTATTTGGCTATAAAAAGGACTAAATGAAACTAATATGTCTCACAAGTTAAGCTTTGCATTTTTCTGACCCATCTCTTATAATATCTTGCTCTTTCTTCTCCAAGCTTTCCCATGGCTACAAATTTTTATTCTTCGTCTTCTTCCAACCCTGTTGATCATTTTGGTCTTGGATATGAACTCAATAATGGCCAATTGATCCCTTCATTTCACTCAAACCCAAATATGAACCATGTGAATGAGAATGGCTTAATTAATTCTCAATTACTTCTTTATTCTCACTCATCCCCTCAGTTTTACCCAGATGATCTCCTCTCCCAAAGAAGTAGTCCTTCAAGATCAATTCTCGGCCAAGTTGGCCTAAATCAGAGACTGACTGAAGTGAGGCGAACTTATGTTTCATCTCATAGGGTACAAATTCATAGCATCATTGACTATTCTCCAATGCCAAACCATTCAACCCTTTCTCCAAATGAGGTTTTGATCTCTCAAGAGGTTATGAAAACTGCCCAATTTCTCGTTGCAACCTCAACTAAGGATCGGATTTTCGCTCCAAATTATGATGCTCTCAACCAAGGCCTTGTTCCGAACAATCATGATCATGCCCTAGGGGAAGTTGCAAATAATATCAATATTGCTCACCTCAAAGGGCTAATTGCAAATGATATTGTTAGCATTAATCAAAGCCAACCTAGCTTTAGAAACCAAAGTTTATTCTCACCCAACCAAGTTAATTATCCATTCCCCGAAATCAAGCCCCTTCATAACCCTATTCTTCAAAAAAGGTCAATAAACCAACAAGTTCTCAATGCTATCAACCTTGATGATGGCCATACTAGTCAGGCTAATAGATTTCTTAATCCTACACAATTGAGTGCATATGAATCTCAAACCATGAGAGCTTATAACCCTAAAAACTCTTATCAAAACCAAAATCCTTGGCAAACCTCAAACCCTAATCTTGACCAAAACCCATGGCAAATCTCAAATCTTGATCATGACCAAAACCCTAGTAATGAACAAAACCAAATCTCAAACCTTTGTCATGATCAAACCGATCAACATGAGGATTATGATGGAAGGACTCATAGTCTTCCTTGCAAGAAATATGGTCCTTATACATGCCCTAAGTGCAAAGGTGTGTTTGATATCTCACAAACATTTGCAGCTCATATGTGGTCTCATTACAAGTATGAATCGAATGCTGAGAGGAATAAGAGACTTGCAGCAAGGTACAAGAAGAAAAATCTTCGCCTCGCGTACACGGCGGAGGGACTAACTATGGTGCCTAATCCATCAATAAAGGGTCCAATTAAGTCGGTGTATCGAAGAAAGAAAAGTCAACAAGGGAAGGAGAAAAATACTAATGTCAAGGTTGAAGATGATCAAGAGCAGCTTCGAGTAATGAAGGATGGTTCTTCGAAGGTTGGAGAGAACTCTCACAGTGCACTTGCTAAGGTTAAGGAGGAACCCATTGAAGAGAAAATTCATGTTTGTTATGAGCTTAAGATTAAGAAGGAACCTATGTAATGTAACTAGCTCTTTCTTGACATGTAATGGTTGTCGTTTGTTTTCAATTTCAATAAGAATAAAGTGCTTTTGATTTTCTAATTTTTTTGGCCTGAAAGGACTATGAAGATTGAAGAAGATATCAAGAACAAGAAAAACTAATATCAAAGAAAGAAGATGCAGAGCAAGCAAAATTCCAATTGACTTCTTTTCTAACTGAATTAACAAACATACACGAGCTGGGTATTTATGAGTTTATACATAAGAGTAATTTGAAAACAACACTGTATAAGAGTACAACAAAATCTAATAGCAAAACGCCTCCGTATGAGACTATAGAGGATACAATCTAAACTACACCGTTTTTAGTCTTTCTACAATTCTCTTTTATACTAGCATTCCCCCATAAACTGAACCTTCTCTATTTTCCTCAAATTCTAAACTTATCTCAACATTCACCTTTCAACACAACATTCTTGATCTTCCTTTTCACTAGTATACTGATGCCTCAACTTGACATTTGCAGTACCAATTTGCAGTATCAAAGAATAGTCAATTTGCAATATCAAAGTAACCAACTGAATTCAATAACCTCTGTAATTAGTAGCTTCTACAACATCATACTTGTAACTTTATCAACCTTGCTTACCAAAGTAACTATTTGAAGTTTGTAGCATTTCAGTAGTTGAGTACCATATTTTTACTAACAAGACAATACAGTAGCACAAAAATACAGCAGCAGTTTGGACAAACCAACTCTACCAGTTTCAGTAGTAGCTTAGTGTCATGCCCTTGCAACATACTTGTGTCGCCAAGCAAGCTGGTCGTGACATTAGACTGATTTAGTTGCACTTTATTTATCAAGCTATTCTCCTTTTGAGGCCAAACCAGAATCAGGTAACACAGAAGTTACATTCAGTTTTTCCCTCAACACATTAAATCTAGAGCCTAACAGTGGCCTGGTCAAAATGTCTGCTTTTTGATACTCTAAAGCAACATATTGGATCACTAAATTCTTCTCTGCAACAAGCTCCCTCACATAGTGTACATCAATTTCTATGTGTTTGGTTCGGGCATGAAACACTGGATTGGAAGATAATGCCCTTGCACTCATATTATCACACCAAATTACAGGAGTATGCTTGACTTCAAGCCTAATTCTTTGAACAAATGCTATACCCAAACCACTTTAGTGGCGGTTTGACTTAGAGACCGATACTTAGCTTCAGTAGAGGATAAAGATACCATCTTTTGTTTCCTTGAACTCCATTGGATCAGCTTGTTACCAAGAAAATTGCATAACCACTTGTGGATCTTTGATCATTTACGTCACTTACCCAATCAGCATTGGCATAAGCTTCAAGTTGCAAACAAGAATGCTTACTAAAAAGAAGACCAAGGTGACTTGTTCCCTTGATATATCTCAACACCCTTTTGCAAGCTGTCTAATGTGTGACAGTTGGATTTTGTAAAAACTGACTTAGTTTGTTAACCGTGAAGGCTAAGTCAGGTCTGGACGATGTCAAATATTGCAAGCCACCAATAATACTTCGGTAAAAAGTAGGTTCTTCAAAGAGTTCTCCATATTCTTTTCCAAGTTTAGTACCGATTGCCATGGGAGTAGTACATGGACTGCAATTTGCCATTGGCTTTTTCAAGCAGCTCTTGTGCATATTTCGCCTGAGTAAGCAGCAGCCCTGATGCATTTCTTTTAACTTCGAATCCGAGAAAGTAATGGACTACTCCCAATATTTTTAGAGCAAATTGGCTATTCAGGTCTTGAGCTACTTTGGATATGAGTGAAATGTCATTCCCCATTACTAATATATCATCTACATACACTAACAAGTACATCACAACAAAGTCCTTTTTATAAAAGAATAAACTAACATCCGATGTACTATTATGAAATCCCTAAGTCAGAAGGGCATTTTTCAGTTTATCAAACCAGGCCCTAGGGGCCTGTTTAAGACCATATAAAGCTTTACGGAGTTTGCAAACCTGTTGTGGCTATTGTGAATGAACTGTTAGCAGAATTAACAGCTGGATATGTGCTAGCCTAGTCTATAAAGGCAGCATATATTTTATCCTTTTTCAGTCTAGCTATATATAGAAGAGTATATTGTATATATGCATAGAATTGATAGGCGTTTATTCTTACCTTGCATAGTCTTGTGTAATGGCTGATTTTTAGCCTTATAATTAGCCCGACAGCTTCTATATAAAGGGAGCAACTCTCACAACGAGGGTATTTAGAACAAAACCTAAATTGACATGGTATCAGAGCCACAAATTATTTTTGTGGTTTTCTCTCGGCTTGTCTGAATTCGCAGTTCTTGTTTTCTTTTCGGTAATTTATTTTTGAGTGTTGCTTGGTGGCTGTCGGCTCTTGGTTTTCTATTGCTTGGTGGCTGTCGGCTGGAGTATTTTTGGTTGTGACGAATTCTTGGTGGCTGTCGACAAATTCTGGAGGGGTATTTCTAGTGAATCAGGTTTATACTTTCCGATTATAATTTTGTCGCAATTTTGGTTTGGGTGTGTGACTATCGGCAATTTTTTTTTTTTTTTTTGGTGTTGTTAGGCTATTGCAATTCTTGTTCCAGTAACTGTTGTGATTTCGCTGCTCTATCAATTTTTTGTGTGGTTATTATGTCTGGAGAAAATTCTATTGTTTGCTTTAATGGCAAGAACTACGCCAGTTGGGAATTTCAGTTTAGGATGTTTGTGAAAAGGAAGGAGTTATGGGGTCATTTGGATGGGTTTTTTAAGGCTCCAACTGATCCCAAAGAACTTAGTTTATGGGAAAGCAGGAATGCCAGAATTGCTTCCTGGCTACTCAACTCTGTTGAACCTCATATGGTCAACAATCTTTGTGGGTTCACTACTGTTAAGGCGATGTGAGATTACCTTCGGCGAATTTATTATTAAGATAATTTTGCCTGAAAGTTTCAATTGGAGTTAGACATTGGAAACTATCGCCAGGGGAACCTCTCTATGAAGCAATTTTATTCCGGTTTTATTAATTTATAGAGTGATTATTCTGGGTTGGTGCATTCTCAGGTTCCCAAAGAAGCTTTGGCAGCACTACAAGCGGTTCACTCTGAGAGCCAACGGGATCAAGTGCACGAGCTGGGTTAATCAATCGCACACCTGTCCCCTCTTTGGAGGTTTGCTTGGGTGAACTCTTGTGTGAAAAACAGCGTCTCGCCTCACAGCTTGGCCTTGATCAAGAAGCTGGTGGTTCTGAGATGGTTAATATGGCATACACTGCTCAAAGCAGAGGATGATCCAGATCTCCACCACAATGTTATAGTTGCAGGGAAATTGGGCACATTGCCAAATATTGCAGTAAGAAATTCTGCAATTATTGCAAGAAGGAGGGTCATATCATTAAGGATTGTCGTGTACGCCCTTACAATCGATCTGCTCCTGCTTTTCATACTGCTGTTCAGTCCGCTTTTGTGCATATATCTTCCATTCTGCCTGCTGTTCCAAGTTCTTCTTCCAACATTACTCCCGAGCAGGTTCAACAAATGATTATTTTTGCCCTTTCTGCTCTTGGTCTTCAAGGTAAGGCACATCTCCTTACTTCTCCTTGGTTAATTGACTCTGCGGCTTCCAATCACATGACTGGCAGTTCGGCAGCTTTACAAGATGTTTGTAAGTATGATGGTGAGCAGCATATTTAGATCGCAGATGGTAGTACTCTTCCCATTACTGCGGTTGGAAATCTAGGGTCTTCTTTTACTAATGTTTTCGTGTCTCCTGATTTATCTGCCAATCTCATTTCTGTTGGACAATTAGTAGAAGATAATTGTTCTATTCATTTTGATCGTTCTGGTTGTCGTGTGCAGGATCAAGTGTCAGGACAGGAGATAGCGAAGGGGCCTAAAGTGGGACATCTTTTTCCTCTTCAGTCGTTTTTCGTTCCTCATTCAATTTTTGCTGGTTGTTCTACTATTGCTAATAATAATAGCCATTTTTGGCATAAGAAATTGGGTCATCCCAACTCTGTAATTTTGACACATCTTATGAAACATGGTTATTTGCGTAATACAAATGAGTTTTCTTCCTTGTCTTTTGATTATGCTCCTTGTAAACTAGGAAAAAGAAAATCTTTACCTTTTCCTTTGCAGGGTAGTCATGCTTCTACATGTTTTGAAATTATTCACTCTGATGTTTGGGGTATGAGTCTTGTTCTTTCTCATGCTCAATACAGGTATTTTGTGACATTTATTGATGATTACAATCGTTTCACGTGGGTCTATTTTCTTCGTTCTAAAGCTGATGTGTTTTTAACCTTCAAAACTTTTGTTGCCTATGTAGAAACCCAATTTTCTACCTGTATTAAGATCTTACGCTCAGATTCTGAGGGAAAATACATGTATCATGCTTTTCAATCTTTTCTCCAACAGAAGGGTATTCTTTCTCAGCATTCGTATTCTTACACCCCTTAACAAAATGGCGTAGCCGAGCATGAGAATAGACATCTTTTAGATGTTGTTCGTACATTGATGCTTGAATCTTCTGCCCCTCCTAGATTTTGGGTTGAAGCATTATCTATAGCTGTATATTTGATTAATCGTCTGCCTTCTCCTACCTTGCATCTTGATTCTCCATATTCTCATTTGTTTGGTGTTCCTCCTGATTACAATTCGTTGCATGTTTTTGGTTGCGTTTGTTTTGTTCACTTACCTCCCATTGAACGTCACAAGCTTGCCACCCAATCTGTTCAACGTGATTTTCTTGGCTATAGTAACTCTCATGAAGGATTTGTGTGCTATGATGCAGATGCTAACAAGCTTCGTATTTCTCACAATGTGTTTTCTTTTTTTTAAATCAATATTTCTTTCCATCTCGTACTAATCTTGTTTCTTCCTCTATTTCACTTCCTGTTTTTAATGATATGTCTAGTACTCCTTCTTGTTTTAAGCCAGGGATTGTGTATCAACGGCGTCACCCACTGCCTCTTCCTTCCTCTGAATTGCCACCTGATCTTGTCTTGCATGAGCCCCGCCGGTCTACTAGGGTTTCTCGGCCCCCAAATTGGTATGGTTTTTCTTCTTCCACTCTTCAGGCTACTCTTGATACTACTTTTGTGCCTAAGTCTTATTCTTAGGCTTTTACTCGAGAGTGTTGGCGCCAAGCTATGCAGGACAAACTTCAAGCTCTTCAGGACAATCACACATGGGACATCGTCTCTTGTCCTGCTAGAGTTAAGCCTATTGGATGTAAATGGGTCTACACCATCAAGCTACTTGCTGATGGCTCTATCGAAGGACATAAAGCTCGTCTGGTGGCACTCGGGAATCGGCAAGAGTATGGACTTGATTATGAGGAAATATTCGCTCCCGTGGCCAAAATGACTACTGTCCGCACTGTTATGGCCATTGCTGTTTCGAAAGGATGGTCGCTTCACCAGATGGATTTGAAGAATGCGTTTCTACATGGTGATCTGAAGGAAGAAATATTTATGTCTCCTCCTCCTGGCTTGTTTCCTTCCTCTTCTGTTGAGGTTTGTCGCTTAAAGCGGTCTCTGTATGGTTTGAAGTAGGCACCGCGAGCATGGTTTGAGAAGTTTCGTACTACTCTACCGAATTTCACTTTTACTCAGAGTTAGTATGACTCCTCTCTCTTCTTTCGCAAGACTACCCTTGGGATCGTTATACTTCTTGTGTATGTCGATGATATTGTGATTACTGGATCTAATCTCCAGTTAATTGACTAGCTCCAACAGCGCCTCAAATCTTTGTTTCATATGAAAGATCTTGGTCCACTACAGTATTTTCTTGGACTTGAGGTTCAACATTGTCTGAATGGCACACTCCTACATCAGCATAAGTACACCCAAGAACTTCTTTCTTTAGCAGGCCTTCAAGAAAGAAATTCGGTTCTTACACCTATAGAGGTCAATTTGAAGCTACGTTAGGCGAATGGTGATCCCTTATCTGATCCTTCAATGTATCGACAGTTGGTGGGCAGTTTGAATTATTTGACCATCTCTCGACCTGATATCTTTTTTGCTGTTCAGCAGGTCATTCAGTTTATGCAAGCTCCATGCCAGACACATTTGGCTGATGTCCGTCGTCTTCTTCGATATCTCAAAGGGACATCTGGTCGCGGCTTGTTTTTTCCCTCAAGGAATTCTTTACAGTTAAAGGGTTTTAGTGATGCTGACTGGGTTGGTTATGCGGATACTCGTCATTCTGTTATGGGTTGGTGTATGTTTCTTGGCGATGCCCTAATTTCTTGGAAGAGTAAGAAGTAGGCTCGTTTCTCGAAGTCATCCACCGAGTCTGAATATCGAGCTATGTCATTTGCCTGTTCTAAAATTGTATGGCTTCGAGGGTTGTTAGGCGAACTTAGTGTTCCACAACTCATTCCTACTCTTCTTCATGCTGATAATACTAGTGCTATTTAGATTGCTGCCAATCTTGTTTTTCATGAGCGCACCAAACATATTGAAGTGGATTGTCATTCCATTCGTGAAGCCTTTGCTCGCCAGGAGATTACTCTTCCACACATTTCCACTGAACACCAAACTGTTGATGCCTTCACCAAGGCTCTCTCTCATCCTCGCCATCAATTCTTGATTGACAAATTAATGCTTCTCGATCGCCTAACATCAATTTGAGGGGGGATGTTAGCAGAATTAACAGCTAGATATGTGCTGGCCTAGTCTATAAAGGCAGCATATATTCTATCATTTTTTAGTCTAGCTATATATAGAAGAGTATATTGTATATATGCATAGAATTGATAGGCGTTTATTCTTACCTTGCATAGTCCTGTGTAATGGCTGATTCAGCCTTGTAATTAGCTCGACAACTTCTATATAAAGGGAACAACTCTCACAAGGAGGGTATTTAAAACAAAACCTAAATTGACATGAACTGATGCAGAGAATCCCTCAAGGGGCAGCATAAAAACTTGCTCTTGTGTGGAGGTCCCCTTGACTCTCATGACCATTTATTTTTTGCATGTCCTTTTGTAATATTCCCTGGAAGGCTATTCAGAAAAAAAAAAAAAAAAAAAGTTTCAAGTTAATATAACAGGTTGGGAGAATATTTTTTCATGGTGTGCAAATAAGTTTAAAGGTAAGAGTATACATGTTGTTATCTGTAGGCTGCTCCTCTGTGCTACGGTTTACTACATTTGCCAAGAAAGGAACCTCAGGATCTTTACAGGACAGCGGAGGAATAGAGACATTCTTAAACATCAAATTTTTGATGTGGTTAGACTTAGAATATTCTCCCTCCCTCTAAAAGAAAATGATAGGATTTATAGAGTGATGGAAGAATGGGCCATTCTGTTGAGGGGTCCTAGTGGTGTTATGAAAAGAGCATGGAAATGATGTTATGGCCCCTGTGCTTTCAAGTGTTGGTGCAACGTCAAATAGGATTATTTAGTGGGCATTTTACTTCTACTTTCTATTTTGCTTTATTAGTCTTGTTTGGAGTTGCAACATGGATAGGCACTATGTTTTGAGTGTTTTATGGTATAAATTCCCATTTTGGGAAGGATTTATTGAGGTAGCATGGAGGCGACAGCAGGGATTGGTCATATTGTGGTTAAGCCAAGAACGTGTGGGAGTTGTTACCAGGAGATGAGGTTGAGGGAGAACACTCTTTGTTGTCTAGTGGTTTGGGATTTTTGTTGTTGGGTGATTTTGCTTATGCTTGGAATGATTACTAAAATTGGTGCTGCTTTGGGGTTTCAGTCATTAGAGATCTGCAGTTTTCACCTTTTTAGTGATGTGGTTCACCATTTCTTCTCGCCTGGAGATTTGCTTGGTAGCTTAAAAAGGGTGTGGGTTGTTTCCTTGTGCTCTAGTAGTAGTGTTTCTCCCTCGTTTTGTTACTGCCACTTAGTTGGCGTGGGTTATTTTGCCTATCCTCTGTTGAGTATTCTCCTGGTTTTTGTCCAGGTTTCTGGCTAGTTGTATATATTTGGACTGTTTTTGTTTTCTTTGTATAGTTTATTATCCCTTGGGCATGTCCAAGGTTTTTAGTGGCAGGGGAGCTTTGGTCTCCTAGATTGTAATTTTTTTCATTCTTTTATACAATTACCTTATTTACCAAAAAAAAAAAAAACTTGCTATGTTAAGTCCCCATTTAGAAACGCGTTATTGACATCTAGTTTTTGGATTTCCCAGATGTGATGGACTACTAATGAGAACATTATTTTGATTGTGGCTACCTTCACAACTGGTGAGAATGTATCGAAATAATCTAACCTAGGGGTTTGTTCCCCCTTTGCCACCAGCCTAGCTTTTTATTTCTACAGTGATCCATAAGAATTAAGCTTCGTTTTGAAGACCCATTTGCACTCAACTATATGCATCCCTTCTTCATATGGGACTAATTCCCATGTTTTATTGTTCAACAAGGCTTGGTATTCAGTCTCCATGGCTGTTTTCCACTCGGGAATAGTCAAGGCTTCTTTGGCATGTTTAGGTTCTTTGAGAATGGTTTTGTCGAACCGGTCGTCACGGCCACAAAATTAAACCTAAATACCATAGTTAGCGATAAGCAGGGTCGAATCCACAGAGAGCAAGACTAATGACCTAATGTATATTTGAGTTTACGAAAGAGAAATTGGCAAAATGATTGAGTAAAACTAAGGAAACTAATTACTTGCAGGAAATTAAAAGCATCAAATAAATTGCTAACTAAAACACAATATTAAAAGCGTTGCCGCTACGGGTTCAGTTTGACTCAAGACCAACTCTCACAATTCCTTTCCTCGCTCTTCAATTTCCTAAACCTACAAGGCTAGGCAAATCAATAAAAATATCCCCCGGCAATCTAGGTGTAATCTATCATGTCTCCTCGTCGTCTTAGTTACAGATCGATTGGTTAAAGATTATCATCGACTAACCGAAAAACGCTAAACACCACTAGTTGGTACAACATTAACAAGTACAACATATCAACCTGTATCATCCAATCAACTAATTACACAACAAATGCATTCCTAGTAGAAATGATATTAAACACTACTACAACTTGATTGCAATCAGTACCGAAGCAAATTAAAGTCATAATCAACATTCAATAATCTCAAACCAACATTCAATTATGCAAAAAGTTATATATCAATAAACGTTCTCAATGGACATTATCAATTCAACACGTTGAGCATCAAAATAATATTAAAACATCGCAAACAAACTGGAAACGAAAACAAATATAATCTGATACAAGAAACTTAACCAAATGTCCAACATTCGCTCATCCAACTAGTCGAGAGCTGATGAGGAGATCAATGGAGTCAATCTCGATCTCGCCTACACCGTAACAGACAACCAAGAACTCAGCCGCTCATGGTGGTGATGACGGAGGCTGAAACGGTAGAAACGAACCTGATCATGGCGGAGAGGAAGTAACCGAAAGTGATATGATGCGAAGAAGGGGCGAAAATGACCAACGGACAGCCCAAAATACGAACAGTCGCACTCGCCAGAAAACGTTAATTTTCCGGTGGGTCTTCCGAAAAATGGTGGCGGAAATGGGATCCGAATGTACCGATGAAAAGCTCTGGTGATGGGGCGTTCAGATCAAGTCCTAGGGAGGTGAAAGGTCACCGAAAATGAGCAAGATCTTGGCTGGAAGATGAAGAGGCGCGGCGACGATTTGGTGGATTCCGACGGTTTTTGCGGCGACTGAAGCTTCAAAGTGCTGGATCCGACCGTGGGGAAGGAAGATCAAGTCTTAGGGAGCCTAAACGTCGCCAAAAAATGGCCCAACACAGCTGGAATGTGAAGCGTCACCGGAAAACGTGGCACGATTTGCGGTGGAGATGCGTTATCACGGTGGTAATGATGGCATGTTGATGATCTGAGCACGAGGAAGACGAACTGTCGCCGGAGAAGCTCGCCGGAATCTGATATGAGAAGGTGAAGGGTTTTGGTGGGCGGCAGCCACCCAATGTACGTCTTTGCACTACACATTTATACAAAATATGGCAAATTTCCATTTGGTCCCTGCATGATTGAAACATTATAAAATCAGCCCCTTGAAACATGACATTTTACCCCCTAAACAGCATAAATGAGACAAAATCACCCCTAATCCATAAACCACAACCTAATATCAACTCATATCCTTTCCAAAATCATTCCAAACATGTTAAATTCATAAGAAAAATATTAGGAAGCGATTTTCATGAATAAATTCATAAATTCTTTAATTGTCTCAATATACTTCAATTTAATCACACATGGGGTATTTTTATCACCAAAATAGAGTCACTTTCATGACTCTAACAGGTTTGAGTTGAGATGAAGGCTTGAGTTGGTGGTTGAATTTTTTGGGACTTGGATCGTGTAATCATAGGGTGAACATTATCAAAGTGAGTTGAAGACTTCGGTAATGCCAATGGAAGAACAACTTCCATCTGAATACCAGAAGAGTTATTCAAAGCTGGAGAATGAGATGTAGATGCTGGAGATTGTGAGGATATATGAAACTCATTGGTCTAAGGTGTTGATATAGTTGGTTTAGATCCTGAATTAGTAGACAAAACTTCTGCATTATTGGTATTGGTCGTAGCAAAAGCAGAAGTTTTTGGTATTGACAATAGAAGAGCAATCTCCAATTGAACACCAGGAGATGTATTCAATTCTGAAGAATGGGATATAGATGCTGGAGAGTGTAAGGGAGTAAATACTAGAGATTGTGGTGCTGATAGGGTCTGTTTAAAACCTGAATCAGAAGAAGGAGCTGCTGTACTAATGTTATTAACAGTTTGGTTGCACACTTGGTGAGGAATTGTCTAGGATGGAGAAACTGAAGTAAATACACCAGAAGATGAGTAATTCTCAGTACAATCAGACCTAGAAAAACCAGATTTGAAAGGGAAGTCTTCTTCATGGAATTTCAACTGTTTAACCACATACATTCGTGTAGAATTTGACATCCATTTATACCTTTTATGAGCTAGGCTATAGCCTACAAAAACACATTTTTTAGTGTGGAATTCCAACTTGTGTCTTTGATAAGGTCGCAAATAGGGAAAACATCTGCATTCAAATACTTTAAGCTCATGATAGTGAGGTTTTTGATGAAAAAACACTTGGAAAGGAGAACTAAAATCAAGAACTGATGATGGTAATCTATTGAGAAGACAAACTCCTGTGGAAAAGGCTAACCACCAAAATTTTAAGGGCATAGAGGCATGAGCTTATAAGGAGAGTCCAAATTTTATAATTGATCTATGCCTCCTTTTAATTCTACCATTTTGTTGATGAAGATAAGGGCAAGGATGCCTAAACATGATGCCATGTTGTTGGAGGTACTTAGAGAAGGATCTAAACAGCCCTCCCCAATCGGTTTGTAGGCACTTAATCTTAGTTCCCAATTGCTTCTCCACAAAAACATGAAATTGAGTAAACACTCCATAAGTTTCAGATTTAAGTTTAAATGGATAAATCCAAGCAAACCGACTATAATCATCAAGAAAGATAATATAGTAACAATATCCTTCATGTGATAAAACAGGGGCTAGACCCCATAGATCAGAGTGATTAAATTCCAAGAGAGCATGTGCCCATGAAGTAGAAGAGGGAAAACTACATTGCTTTAATTTGCCAAACATACATGCTTCATAAAAGGAACTTGTATTATTGTCAATGGAATGCTTTATATTCAGTTTATTCAACACAGATTGTAAATACTTAGAGCTAGGGTGGCCTAGCCTAGCATGCCAAAGTAGTGATGAACCAGAAATTACATCTGAATTATTACAGGCAGATGCTTTATTAGCATAGGCAGATGCTTCATTTGCAATATCAGTAGCAAAACAGAAGGGCTCAGCTGAGTAATTGCTCAAAGCTTCTTGAGTTGAGGAAGATAAGTATCGTGGCAATAATGTTGAATCAACAGAGGATGGTAGTGAGACAAAATCAGCAAAAGAAGGTGCAGCATTGAAAGGCAGAACCAATTGATAAAGACCATTTCGAACTGTTCCTTAAACAATTTTGCTGCCTCTATCCTTTACCAAACAATGATCAGAGTAGAATTCCACAATCACATTATTGTCTTTTGTGATTTGAGAAATACTTAACAAGTTCTTGGCAATATTAGGTACACAGAATATGTTTCTAAGATGTACTATTCTATTTGAATTAAAAGATGGAAGAAGCATCATACATGTGTGAGTAATAGGTAAGGCTTCTCCATTTCCAACTAGTACCTTAGATCCTCCAGAATAATTGGTCCTGGTCAGGATGTTAGAGGATTTAGCTACCATGTAATTAGAGGCCCTGGAGTCCATATACCAGGACTGATCTTTCACTGTCTGAGGAGTTTCCATATGTGGATTAATAGAACCTGAAAACACATTAACTTCCAGATTAGGTGCAGTGTTAGTCTGGATAGTTTTTAGTGAAGTTCCAAAGGTATGTTGCTAATATTGAGAGGCAGCTTGTGGATTGTATGTAGAGCTAGGTGTAAATTGATTCACATTTTGTCCATTATAGGCCGAGTAGTCATGAAAAGCAGTGACATTATGATTGAAAGGTCCAACAGCCATAGAGGTGCTAGCAAGTAAAGCTTGAGCTGAGTCACTGGAAGCTTGTGAGAGACCAAAATGAGTAGGAACAGAAGTCATATATGGTAGATATCCTGAATTGGTAAAAATAGCTCCTGAAAAACCTTGATAGTCATAGTCAAACCTGTGGTAGCACTGAAGTGCTAAGTGACCAAGTTTCCCGCATACTTGGCACATCAGTCTTGGTTTACCAAAACCTCTACCCCTGCCTTGACCTCTAGCAAATGGATTAAAACCACCAGAAAACAGTTGTGGTGCAACAAAAGGTGAATTGTAAGACATTTTATTATAATCAGCTCTAAAATTTCCAACTAGAGCTCTACCTACAAACAGCGAGTATCCTGTAGGTCCAAAGTTAACATGCTGAGCCTATTGTGCTTGTTGAGACAATGAACCAGATTGTGAATAATTGTTCCCAGCAGAATTCAACATATTAGAGGACTAATTCATCATTACACCAGAATTGTTCCAAGGTAGTGAAGTAGATCCTTCAAATAGTCCATTTTTAGAGGCCAACAAGGTAAAGGACATTTGTCCATGAAAGTGTAACAATGCACTATTTTGCTTCTCTAATCTCATTTCATGCTTACGTAGCAGAAATTGAGCCTCTTGGAATGTAATACGATTGACATTAGAGGTGAGATTAGCAACTACAACATCATATTCCGAGCCTAAACCATCTAGAATATATAGTAACAACTATTCATCACTAACATGTACTCCACTCACATTAAGCTCATCTCCTAACTCTTTCATTGTTAGGACATAGTCATTCACACTTTGAGATTATTTCTTAGTGGTCTGGAGCATGTTCCTAAGGTGTAAGGTCCTAGCCTTAAAGACCGATTGAAAATGTAATTCCAATGTGTGCCAAATCTCATACACAATACTACATTTTGACACATGCCTAAACATAGATTCAAATATTGATGATAGTAACCAACTCACCAAAAACTGATCAGTTTTCTTCCAATTAAAATATTTAGGGTTTGGTTGTTTAATTGTGTGTTTATTCCCTTCTAATTTCTCCATTATAAACAGAGAGGGACAAGGATTCGTACCTATAATGTAGCAATCTAAATCATGAGAAGCTAATGCAAGTAGAACCTGAGAACGCCAGTAGTTATAGTTCTTTTCCACCAACTTTACTGAGAGAGTAGGAAGTTAAGAATGAATTGTAAGTTCTGTGTACTTCCATTGCCGAGTTGTTCAGCATCAATCTTGGATGAGCTAACTGAAAATTTAGGAGTAGAATTTGCCATTGACACTAGTCTATGGCTTTGATACCATGAAAGGACTGTGAAGATTGAAGAAGAAATAAAGAACAAGAGAAACTAATTTCAGAGAAAGAAGATGCAGAGCAAGCAAAATTCCAATTGACTTCTTTTCCAACTAAATTAACAAACATACACGAGTTGGGTATTTATGAGTTTATACATAAGAGTAAAGTGAAAACGGCACTGTATAAGAGGACAACAAAAGCTAACAGCAAAACGCCACCCTATGAGACTATAGAGGATACAATCTAAACTACACCGTTTTTAGTCTTTCTACAATTCTCTTTTATACTAACATGGCCAAATAGAAAAACAACATGCATATTCGCTCATCAATTTTATTTCATTGAAAATCATTAAATTTAGTTTATCTTGTAATTGTAAATAAGGGAATTGCTAACTTGGTCAATAACCTTGTCATTCTAACCTTGTCTCAACTAACAAATGCTTTGAATGGCCAAAGAGCCAATAAACATTAGAAGCATTCGATGGTAAGGCGTTAAGTTTCACTATTGTAATTTTTTTTTTTTTCACCAAAAGAAAAATTCATCGTCAAAATCATGGGTGACAAAAATAAGTTTGTAAATAACTTATTGCCAAACAATTATGTCCCTAAGTATTTATAGTAATGACTCTTGTTTAACAATGAACTTAAATGGCAATGAAACTCCCAATGCATTCAAAGAAGTATAAAAAGACAAAGCTTAAATGAAAAACCTATGAGAATTAAGAAAGCTTTGTCTAGATATAATTTCTTTGTAACTAATTTAATTGCAAAATCATGAATCTTGATTATAAATTCATATACTTATGAAAGCTCTCGAAAAATTCTGTTTTGGGTTTTTAAATATTGGGTTAAACTGTCATATTATAAAGTTAAAGGGTTAAAGTGATATTCTTTAAGGTATAAATCTTTGCACTTTAACCTATCTGGCCAATCAGATTGTAGACAGATTGGCATAGAGTTAGTTCTAAATTTGCTCTGTTAATCTAGAAGACCGAATATGGTTGAGCCATTGTAACGACTGGTGCCATGTTATAATCTAGTCAATCAAATTGCAATGCAGTCAATTGATTCCTATGATTTCTTAGTGTGATTTTAGGCACAACTAATATATTTTCGGGCTCTTCTATATAAACTCAACCAAACTCATTCAGAAATAACTTTTGTCACTTTAAAACATGCAATTTTTCATATTAGTGCTCAAATCATTTAGAGTTTTTGTTAGAGTCATGAAAATGACTCCATNGGAGTGTCTATCTGCCTCAAATATTGGACACTTAAAATATCATGGGAAGTAACCGGAGAAGGTTGTTTGTTCCTTCAGTCGTCATAACTCTTGGTTAGATACAAAGGAATCGTGAGGGAAACACAATCTTGACATGCATGATTCATGACTGAAGATCTCTGTTTACAAGTAAACCATTACCACAAAATATACAAATTCCAAAATTAAACATGGAAAGACCTCAACTTAAACAAAAGTGCACAGGCAAGATGAATAAATAACCTGATTATCGAACTCAATATAATAGAACTACTTTTGACGGTTGAGTTTTTCTTTTAAATTTGCTGGTGCCCCATAAAAGATATTCTAGACCTAAGTATCAATGCAAAATATCAAGTTAACGAACAAGAGAAGAATCAAATGTATTAAAAAGAGATTCAAGTCTTCAAACAACGAAAAACTGATAGTAATCTCTGATTACAAATAAAGAAATCTGAGGCTACCATAATGTTAGGAAGATAAAAAATCCCTCAAAACAAAGATAAAAAACATAATTAAACTGCATGAACACGTACCTTGATCTTATGGAGGGGGAGTATTATTATCTCTCTGAGAGAATAGAAAAGAGCATATATATGATAGGAGGAAGAAACGTTGCGTTGGTAATATAATGTTGTTAAGGAGATAGAGTTTTGATGAGGTTCAAAGAGACAGACAGAGAGCGAAGTTTGGAGAGATAATGGAGGGAAAGAGAAGCTGGTTGGTTCCGTATTTAACTGCAACGGACCCTCTCTCTTTCACTATTTTACTCGCCTTGTGTTTTAGAATCTTCTGTTTTTACTCAGCATATTCTCTCTTTTTTACTTACGTGCCTTCTCCTGTTTAATCAATTTTTCTTTTTCTCTTTATTTTCTTATCTTAATTAGATTTTCTCTTGATTTTATAAATATTTTTCCATTTATTTAACTCCATCATTATCGGGCTTATGAATTTTAGTTAAGGATATTGTCTCTACCTTATAAACTGTTCCTTTTTTGTTTTAATTACTCTGTGACAATTAATTTATATTTATCAATATAATAATAATTTATTAATGAGCAAGAAACGTCTACCTTCAGCTTCAGGGGTTGTTAGTATTTTATATAAATTATTCCTCTTTATTTTCATAACTAAAGCATTTTTCTCTTGCTTTTTTTTTTTTTTTTTCATAAAATAAAAACCTCAAAACTTTAAAATCATGTAGGACTGGGACAAGCAATAAAGAAAAACTACCTTGGGTTAGAGCATCTCCAATGATACTCTTTATTTTAAAGAGCATTTTTTATATAAATAAATAGTATCTTCATTGATTTTTAAATATAAAGAGTAAAATTTTTATTCAAATCTAATAGACTCTTTAAATTTTAGGAGAGAGAATATATTTTTTCAAGAAAAAAATTTAATAGGAGAGATAAATCATAAATAAAATGCATAAAAATTTGTGATTTAGTATTTAAAATTAGGATAGATAGTGAAATTTGACTATTTAAATGTGGAGAGTCAAACTCACTCTTTAATTTATATTTAAAAAATAAAGAGTCTATTAAACTTTTGTTTCTATGGATAAACTCTTTATAATAAAAAGTTTAGGTCATATAAAGAGTTATTTGAAGATACTCTTACATGGTTTATGTATGTCCCAATATAAAGTAAATTAAATACAACATTACGTTGATATTGATCTGTATACATTAATTTCGATAATGAATGATAATCTCATATAAATGCTCTTAAACTACTATTATAAAACTAAAAAGAAATCATTACCGAGTAAATTGCTACTATTGAACAAGTTAAATACAACTATCTTTAGGTAGTTGAGTAGTTCGATAGGGACCCTTCAGATATTAATCAAGAGGTTTTGAATTTACGTTTCTTTTTTAGTATTAATAGAAGTAGCTATTGGAGTTCTTAAATACATAAAGAAAATGATGCTTTGATACCATGTAAATTTGAAGAATTGTTTAAAGAATTATATTTTTAATTAATTGATTTATCAATAAGAAGTTATTGTTTTTATATAAGGAGTATACGAATCTCCTGAATTTCTTAATTATATTAGTTATATATTAGATAATATTATATTTGATATAATTAAAAAATTATATAATTTCTAGAATATTATAAGATTGTATACTTGTGTAACTAAAGGATTATAGAAGATTTACCAGATTATAAAATATTTACGAAATCTCAACAATTTGATGGAGGACCATTGAAGATAGGTGGTGGGGTGAGGTTCATAAATGTTAATTTTGATATTGCCAGCTGGATATTCAATTAGCACTATCGTCAATGGGTCAACTTATATATATATATATATATATATATATATATGAAAATGGAAAACAAAGAAATAATTACCAGCCTCTTTGTTTGGATATTATCCAGTATCCACAGTCCACACCCAGCTCATTTATTTATCGAAGGTTGNTTGTGGATTTTTGATCATTTACATCACTTACCCAATCAGCATTGGCATAAGCTTCAAGTTGCAAACGAGAATGCTTACTAAAAAGAAGACTAAGGTGACTTGTTCCCTTGATATATCTCAACACCCTTTTGCAAGCTGTCCAATGTGTGACAGTTAGACTTTGTAAAAACTGACTTAGTTTGTTAACCACGAAGGCTAAGTCAGGTCTGGACGATGTCAAATATTGCAAGCCACCAATGATACTTCGGTAAAGTGTAGGTTTTTCAAATAGTTCTCCATATTCTTTTCCAAGTTTAGTACCGATTGCCATGAGAGTAGGACATGGATTGCAATCTGCCATTGGCTTTTTCAAGCAGTTCTTGTTAGAGGTGAGCGGTTCCGGGTACCCTACATTTTCCAAGGGAACCAGAACCGGAACCGCACAGTACAGGTTCTTAAATTCAAGGAACCAAAACCTAAAATGAAGGTTCCGGTTCCTTTCCCGGGTACCCTGTAAAAAATCAATCACCCCCTATTAGTTTAAAAAATGACAAAAATACTTTAAAAGTTTATAAATACACCCCCAACAAATTTTGATTACTCATTCATTTGTGTCCAATGTAACTCATAACCTGTAATCTCCAGGCAACACTTGAATTCAATCAGTTCATCACAATTCACATAAAATTCGTCAATTAATTATGTAATGTTATAATTAATTATGTGATCATACTGTAATGTAATGTTATAATAAATTAAGTAATCATATTATAAATATATAATTTAATATTGTAATTAATTAAATTTGTAATCATTTAATTAATATACTAATGTTTATAATGGAATGTTATAATTGATTAAATAATCGTACTGTAAATATATAAGGTGATGTTATAATTAATTAAATTTTTAATCATTTAATTAAGTAATGTTATAAATGTAGTAAATTACTAATGTTTACAATGTAATGTTATAAATTCATAACTAATTGTGTAATCATTTAACTATGTAATATTATAATTAATTAAGTGATCATAATATAATAATGTTATAATTTAATTAAGTAATTATTTAACTATAATGTAATACTTAATTAATTAAATTTCTGATCATTTAATTAAGTAATCATTTATTTATAATGTAATATTACAATTAATGTTTATAATATAGTGTCATAATCAATTAAATAATCATCTAATTATGTAATGTTATAATTAATTATGTAATCATACTATAAATCTTTAATATAATATTATAAATTTATAATTAATTTGTTTATAATAGAATGTTATAATTAATTAAATGATCATTTAATTATAATGTAATGTTACAATTAATTAAGTAATCGTACTATAAATTTATAATGTAATGTTATAATTAATTAAATTTCTAATTATTTAATTAAGTATTGTGCTAATGTTTATATAGTAAATTAGTAATTGCTAATGTTTATAATATAATGTCATAATCAATTAAGTAATTATTTAATTATGTAATGTTATAATTAATTATGTAATCATACTATAAATTTTTAATGTAATATTATAATTAATTAAATTTTTAATCATTCAATTAAGTTTGTACTAATGTTTATAATGAAATGCTATAATTGATTAAGTAATTATACTATAAATCTATAATGTAATGCTATAATTAATTAAATTTCTAATTATTTAATTAAGTAATATACTAAATGTTATAACTTATAAGTCAATTAATTAAGTAGTAATCAATTAATGTAATGCTATAATTAATTATACTATAAATCAGTTAAGTAATGTTATAAAATTATAATTAATTAAGTAATCATTTAACTATAATGTAACGTTATAGTTGATTAAGTATGATATTTAATTAGTAATTAAATTTATTAATGTTTATCAATTTATCATAAATAATTAATTAATTGCTAATTTACTATAGATATACTTAGAACCTGATAATTAAAGTAAATAACTAAATATATTATTATTCAATCAAATATACTATTTTATTAAAAAATAACTCTTTTAATAACATTAAAACACTTTTAATTGGATCATAATTCCAATTATTCACTTAATTAATCAAAACTTTAATATTAATATATTATAATATATTAAAGTTTTTAATATGGTGTAATTTATATGTAATAAGTATAATTGTATATTTATTTAATTAGGTTATTCTAAAAATTTAACATTTTCTATTTTAAATTTTTTTATATATAAAATAATAGAAACCCCCATTATTCACATTTCAAAATATTTCATATTTTCATTGCAGTCTAGGTTCCAAACAGGTTCCAAAACAGGTTTTAACAGGTTCCAAACAAGTTCCAAAAATCGGTTCCAAACAGGTTTCAAAAATCGATTCTTTTTCTAGGTTCCAGTTTCGGTTCTGTTTCCTCCACACATAAAAATCGGAACCGCACAGCGTCGGTTCCAATAAAATGGAATCGGAACCTACCCAAACAGTGCCGGTTTCGGATAGGTTCCGGTTTCGATTCTGGTTCTACCCCCTGGTTCCGGTTCTATCCGCTACCCGTGCTCACCCCTAGTTCTTGTGCATATTTCGTCTGAGTAAGCAGCAGCCTTGATGCATTTCTTTTAACTTCGAATCCAAGAAAGTAATGGACTACTCCCAATATTTTTAAAGCAAATTGGCTATTCAGGTCTTGAACTACTTTGGATATGAGTGAAATGTCATTCCCTGTTACTAATATATCATCTACATACATTAGCTAGTACATCACAATAGAATCCTTTTTATAAAAGAATAAACTAACATCCGATGTACTATTATGAAATCCCCAAGTCAGAAGGGTATTTTTCAATTTATCAAACCAGGCCCTAGGAGCCTGTTTGAGACCATATGAGCTTTACGGAGTTTGCAAACCTATTGTGGCTATTGTGAATGAACTAATGCAGCGAATCCCTCAAGGGACAGCATAAAAACTTGCTCTTGTGTTGAGGTCCCCCTGGCTCTCATGACCATTTATTTTTTGCATGTCCTTTTGTAATATTCCCTGGAAGGCTATTCAGAAAAAAAAAAAAAAAAATAATAATAATAATAATAATAATAATTCAAGTTAATATAACAGGTTGGGAGAATATTGTTTCATGGTGTGCAAATAAGTCTAAAGGTAAGAGTATACATGCTGTTATCTTTAGGCTACTCCTCTATGCTACGGTTTACTACATTTGCCAAGAAAGGAACCTCAGGATCTTTACAGGACAGCGGAGGAATAGAGACATGCTTAAACATCCAATTTTTTATGTGGTTAGACTTAGAATATTCTCCCTTCCTCTGAAAGAAAATGACAGGATTTATAGAGTGATGGAAGAATGGGCCATTCCGTTGAGGGGTCCTGGTGGTGTTATGAAAAGAGCATGGAAATGAGGTTATGGCCCCTGTGTTTTCAAGCGTTGGTGCAACGTCAAACAAGATTATTTAGTGGGCATTTTTACTTCTACTTTCTGTTTTTCTGTATCAGTCTTGTTTGGAGTTGCAACACGGATAGGGACTATGGAGTGTTTTATGGTATAAATTCCCATTTTGGGAAGGATTTATTGAGGTAGCATGGAGGCGATAGTAGGGNTGTTGAGGGGTCCTAGTGGTGTTATGAAAAGAGCATGGAAATGATGTTATGGCCCCTGTGCTTTCAAGTGTTGGTGCAACGTCAAATAGGATTATTTAGTGGGCATTTTACTTCTACTTTCTATTTTGCTTTATTAGTCTTGTTTGGAGTTGCAACATGGATAGGCACTATGTTTTGAGTGTTTTATGGTATAAATTCCCATTTTGGGAAGGATTTATTGAGGTAGCATGGAGGCGACAGCAGGGATTGGTCATATTGTGGTTAAGCCAAGAACGTGTGGGAGTTGTTACCAGGAGATGAGGTTGAGGGAGAACACTCTTTGTTGTCTAGTGGTTTGGGATTTTTGTTGTTGGGTGATTTTGCTTATGCTTGGAATGATTACTAAAATTGGTGCTGCTTTGGGGTTTCAGTCATTAGAGATCTGCAATTTTCACCTTTTTAGTGATGTGGTTCATCGTTTCTTCTTGCCTGGAGATTTGCTTGGTAGCTTAAAGAGGGTGTGGGTTGTTTCATTGTACTCTAGTAGTAGCGTTTCTCCCTGGTTTTGTTACTGCCACTTACTTGGCGTGGGTTATTTTGCCTATCCTTTGTTGAGTATTCTCCTGGTTTTTGTCCAGGTTTATGGCTAGTTGTATAAATTTGGACTGTTTTTGTTTTCTTTGTATAGTTTATTATCCCTTGGGCATGTCCAAGGTTTTTAGTGGCAGGGGAGCTTTGGTCTCTTAGGTTGTAATTTTTTTCATTCTCTTATACAATTACCTTATTTACCAAAATAAAAAATAAAAAAAAAATTGCTCTGTTAAGTCCCCATTTAGAAACGCGTTATTGACATCTAGTTGTTGGATTTCCTATCTGTGATAGACTGCTAACGAGAACATTATTTTGACTATGGCTACCTTCACAACTGGCGAAAATGTATCGAAATAATCTAACCTAGGGGTTTGTTCCCCCTTTGCCACCAGCCTAGCTTTATATTTCTACAGTGATCCATCAAAATTAAGCTTCGTTTTGAAGACCTATTTGCACCCAACTATATGCATCTCTTCTTCATATAGGACCAATTCCCATGTTTTATTGTTCAACAAGGCCTCATATTAAGTCTCCATGGTTGCCTTCCACTCGGGAATAGTCAAGGCTTCTTTAGCATGTTTAGGTTCTTTGAGTATGGTTTGAGTTGAGAGGAAGGCTTGAGCTGGTGGTTGAATTTTTTGGGACTTGGATCGTGTAATCATAGGGTGAACATTATCAAAGTGAGTTGAAGACTTCAGTAATGCCAATGGAAGAACAACTTCCAACTGAATACTAGAAGAGTTATTCAAAGCTGAAAAATGAGATGTAGATGTTGGAGATTGTGAGGATATATGAACCTCACTGGTCTGAGGTGCTGATATAGTTGGTTTAGATCCTGAATTAGTAGACAAAACTTCTGCATTATTGGTATTGGTCGTAGCAAAAGAAGAAGTTTTTGGTATTGACAATAGAAGAGCAACCTCCAATTGAACACCAGGAGATGTATTCAATTATGAAGAATGGGATATAGATGCTAAAGAGTGTGAAGGTGTAGATACTAGAGATTGTGGTGTTGATAGGGTCTGTTTAAAACCTAAATCAGAAGAAGGAGCTAATGTACTAATGTTATTAACAGCTTGGTTGCACACTTGGTGAAGAATTGTCCAGGATGGAGAAACTGAATTAAATACACTAGAAGATGAGTAATTTTTAGCACAATCAGACCTAGAAAAACCATATTTGAAAGGGAAGTCTTCTTCATGGAATTTCACCTGTTTAACCACATACATTCGTCTAGAATTTGACATGCATTTATACCCTTTATGAGCCAAGCTATGGCCTACAAAAAAACATTTTTCAGTATGGAATTCCAACTTGTGTCTTTGATAAGGTTGCAAATAGGGAAAATAGCTGCATTCAAATACTTTAAGCTCATGATAGTGACGTTCTTGATGAAAAAGCACTTGGAAAGGAGAACTAAAATCATGAACTGATGATGGTAATCTATTGAGAAGACAAAATCCTGTGGAAAAGGCTAACCACCAAAATTTTAAGGGCATAGAGGCATGAGCTAATAAGGACAGTCCAAATTCTGTGATTGATCTATGCCTCCTTTCAATTCTACCATTTTGCTGATGAAGGTAAGGGCAAGGATGCCGAAACATGATGCCATGTTTTTGGAGGTACTTAGAGAAGGATCTAAACCGTCCTCCCCAATCGGTTTGTAGGCACTTAATCTTAGTTCCCAATTGTTTCTCCACAAAAACATAAAATTGAGTAAACACTCTATAGGCTTCAGATTTAAGTTTAAGTGGATAAATACAAGTAACCCGACTATAATCATCAAGAAAGATAATATAGTAACGATATCCTTCATGTGATAAAACAAGGGCTAGACCCCATAGATCAGAGTGATTCAATTCCAAGGGAGTATGTGCCCATGAAGTAGAAGAGGGAAAACTACATTGCTTCAATTTGCCAAACATACATGCTTCATAAAAAGAACTTGTATTGTTGTCAATGGAATGCTTTATATTCAGTTTATTCAATACAGATTGTAAATACTTCGAGCTAGGGTGGCCTAGCCTAGCATGCCAAAGTAGTGATGAACTAGAAATTACATCTGAATTATTACAGGCAGATGCTTTATTAGCATAGGCAGATGCTTTATTTGCATTATCAATAGCAAAACAGAAGGGCTCAGCTGAGTAATTGTTCAAAGCTTCTTGAGTTAAGGAGGATAAGCATCGTGGCAGTAATGTTGAATCAATAGAGGATGGTAGTGAGACAGAACCAGCAAAAGAAGGTGCAACATTGAAAGGCAGAACCAATTGACAAAAACCATTTTGAACTGTTCCTTGGAGCAAAACAATTTTGCTACCTCTATCCTTACCAAACGATGATCAGAGTAGAATTCCACAATCACATTATTGTCTTTTGTGATTTGAAAAGCACTTAACAAGTTCTTGGCAAAATTAGGTACACATAATATGTTTCTAAGATGTACTATTCTATTTGAATTAAAAGATGGAAGAAGCATCATACATGTGTGAGTAATAGGTAAGGCTTCTCTATTTCCAACTTGTACCTTAGATCCTCTAGAATAATTGGTCCTAGTCAGCATGTTAGAGGAGTCAGCTACCATGTGATTGGAGGCCCCATAGTCCATATACCAGGACTGATCTTTCATTGTCTAAGGAGTTTCCATATGTGGATTAATAGAACCTGAAGACACATTAACTTCCAGATTAGGTGCAGTGTTAGTTTGGATAGTATTAAGTGAAGGTTCAGAGGTATGTTGCAAATATTGAGAGGTTGCTTATGGATTGTATGTAGAGGTAGGTGTAAATTGATTCACATTTTGTCCAATTGTAACGCCCCACTTGAGATACGTAGCCATTGTTTATGGTATGGCCTAAAGGGTTATTGAATTGCCCCTAAATGAGTTTGTATATTGTTTATGTTGTTTGGTTGGCCCTTGGTTGAGTTTATGTTTTGGGTTTGGTTGAGTGTTTACCTTGGAATTGATCAAGACTTAGCGGATTTTGGAGTTGCAGTCTTCGCCGCGACGACGTTGGCTTTGTGTATGGTAGTATCGGTTCTGTAATTCTTCGTTGGGGCGACAGAGAATCCTTCGCCGCAGTGAAAGGCCGACTGAGTTTTTGTTTGAGTTTCTAGAGAATTCTTTCCTAAGGGAAAAATGACCATTCCACCCCTAATTAGCAGGAAAAGTGGGGAGTAAAATGCAAGGAAATTTCATGGAGAATAGGTTAGTGTGGGGGTGTGAGTGTAATGAATCAAAGGATAAAGGTGGAATTTTCAAGAAAGAGTAGGGGCAAAATGGGAAAGAGTGTTTATTATATGAGCTAATAAGAGTTTAGTTCTCTAAACCCCTTCATTTCACCCATTTCCACCGCCTCTTCATCTCTCATTTTCTCTCAATTCCTCACTCAATCTTCCAAGAGATTTTTGAGAGTTGAGTTGGGATTTGACAAAGAATTGATCCTAAGCAAGAAGAGGTAAGAATCCCTACTCTAGATATGACTTTTATTTATGAAAGGGTTAAGTTCTTACTAAGTTTATGCTTAGGAAATAAGGGAAAGCTAAGGTTCAACAAGAGTAGAGAGTTTTAGTGAAGACTACTCAAGTATGAGGTAAGTAAATCCAACTCAAGCTAAAGTGTAAGAAATCCTTGAGTATAGATTTTCTTTATGCATGTATATATGATACTTGTTGAGAAATTGAGTAGAAATGTATGTCTATTTGTTGAGAAATGGAGTGGAGATGAATATTCATGTTGTGTTTGTTGGATATGCTTCCTTTATGAGAAATGTTGATGTGGGATGAGTTTGAGATGAAGTTGAAGGAGATTGAGTAAATTTTTTAGGAGTGTTCTTCTATGATAGGAAGTATGTCCATAGAAGGGAGTTTTTTCTCATTTTGGATGATTAAAAAGAGAAATAGAGTTGTAGTTATAGAGGAGTTTTTGTATGCACATGAGTTGTTTGATGAAATGCCTAAGTGAAAACATGTTACCAAACTGCCCTGTCACAGCCATGAATTTCTGAGTGATTTTTGTGCATCTTACGGATTGAACTGGGTTTAGACAGAAACATAAAAGTTATAGCCCTGTCTCTAAGCTTTAAAACAAGACAAAAATTGTAGCAATCCGATGTGTATAACTCAAGTTATGCCTTCTTGAGTGTGACCTGCACAGAATGACTGTCTTTGATGCAACATTGTATTTTTGCTTTTCATAAGTGCATTAATGAGCATAAACCATCCATATGCATTAGTTGTGCATTTGAGAAGTAGCTTGAGAAAGAGGAGAGAATTTTGAGCATAAGCTACACTATGAGTAATAGCTTGAGAAAAAGGAGAGAATTTTGAGTATAAGCTACATTATGAGTAATAGCTTGAGAAAGAGCAGAGAACCTTGTGAATAGACTACTCTAAGAGTTAAGTTATACTATGAGTACTAGCTTGAGGAAGAGATGACTATTAGCTTCAGCAAGAGTAGAGAATTTTGAGTATAAGTTATACTATGAGTAATAGTTTGAGTGAGAAAGAGTAGAGAATGTTGAGAATAGCAACTCTAAGAGTAAAGAGAATGAGAACACTCTAATAGTAAAGAGAAAGAGAGATTGAGCACTAGTGAATAAAAGAGAGAAAAGTACTACAGAAGAGAATAGAGTAGGCTATGCGATTGGGAACCCGTGAGTGATGAGTAAAGTCACGAGAATGGGTGCTTTGTGATCCCCAGCCATGCCTCTGGTTAGATGGGGCCGTGACCATCACGAAGAGTGGAACATGAGGTTCCAGCCGTGCCTCCGGTAAGATGCGGCCGTGACATTCAAAGAAAGAGAGAGAGAATACACTCATGTGGCCAAAGGTTCTGAATCCATGCATGACGGAGTCCGATCGACAGAGAATGAGTAGAAGTCACGAAAAGTGGGTTGGTGCTTTGTGATCTCCACCCAGCCGTGCCTCCGGTAAGATAAGGTCATGACATGCAAGTGAGGAAGAATGAGCAAACATGAGAAAGAATAAAGAGAGACAATGAGTAGGGTTACGAAGAGTGGGATGAGTACCCAGCCATGCCTCCGGTAAGATGAGGCTGTGACCTACAACAGAAAGTTAACAGAAAAGAGTTATGAGAAATAGAGACAGAAAGAGAATCAGTAGAAGTCACGTAGAGCGAGAGAAGTCCCAGCCGTGCCTCCGGTAAGACGGGGTCGTGACATTCAAAGAGCGAGTTAGTAGAAATGAATTATGAGAAATGAGAATGAGATAATAGAGAGAATTAAAGAATGAGAAAGCTTGAGAAAGAATGAGATAGAAAGAGAGAGAGTATGAGAAAGAATGAGAGAGTTTGAGCTAGTAAGAATAGAGAGTAGAAGAAAGAAACATGTAGTTAGTTTGCATTAGTTGCATGTACATCTCATACATGCATGCACCATGATTTCTTCCATGGTTAGTGAGAGTATGACGAGAATAAGAGAGAGAACCATGATTTTCCTTTATGGTGAGTATGATGAGAACAAGAGAGAACCATGATTTTCCTTCATGGTGAGTATGAATAAGAGAAGAAGAACAGAGAGAAAGAAATAATAAAAAGAGCAAAACAGAGTTAAAGGAGAATAAAAGTATTAGAAAGAAAGAGAAAAACAGTGAGAATTAAAAATAGAAGAACGATAAAATAAGGAAAGAACCAAAGAGTGAGTTGCGGGGACAGGTAGTAGAGGATTTACTTACTGAGCATTGTTGTGCTCACCCCGTTGTTCTTCCCTGTTTTGCAGGAAATAGGAGCAGCGGTCGGATGGACGTCGAGGAGCGGAGAGTATTGGCACCACTGTCCACCAGCTATGATGTTTTGTATTAAGTAGAAAATTTTTAATACATAATCTTTTGTATTTGTAAAGAATTATATTTTATCAGTAAAGAAAAATTTGAGCTCACTATCTTTCATACGCTATATATCTCTATAATTTACATAGTATGTATTATAAGAATAGTAGTAGAGAGCAGTTGTTACACCATTATAGGCCGAATAGTCATGAAAAGTAGTGACATTATGATTGAAAGGTCCAACAGCCATAGAGGTGCTAGCAAGTAAAGGTTGAGCTGAGTCATTAGAAGCTTGTGAGAGACCAAAATGAGTAGGAATAGAAGTCATATATGGTAGATATCCTTAATTGGTAAAAATAGCTCCTGAAAAACCTTGATAGCCATGGTCAAACCTATGGTAGCCCTAAAGTGCTAAGTGACCAAGTTTCCCGCATACTTGGCACATCAGTCTTGGTTTACATAAACCTCTACCACTGCCTCGACCTTGACCAAATGGATTAAAACCACCAGAAAACAGTTGTGGCGCAACAAAAGGTGAATTGTAAGACATTTTATTATAATCAGCTCTAAAATTTCCAAATGGAGCTCTACCTACAAACTGCGAGTATCCTGTAGGTATAAAGTTAACATGCTGAGCCTGTTGTGCTTGTTGAAACAATGAACCAAATTGTGGATAATTGTTCCTAGCAGAATTCAACATATTAGAGGACTAATTCATCATTACACCAGAATTGTTCCAAGTGTTAGTGTATGCCCTAGGAACCAATCGTGTTGTCGGTTTCAAGACATTATATCTAGTAATTGTATTATGAATAAAAGAAAGTGTTCTTATTTCACATGTTGATTTTCTGCTTCATTTACATTATATTATATTTAATATTGCATGTGAAATGTTCTGATGACACGAATCTTCAGAAGATCAAATCATCAAAGAATTCCATACGCAAGTAATGTTAGTTGGGCAATAACATTAGGGGTGTTCAAAAGAACCGGTTGGAACCAGAACCGGCAGGTACCTTGGGTTTGGTTTCGGTTCCTACCTAGAACCAATCGTCAATGGGTAGGTTCCGGTTCCAAATTTTTGGAACCGAAACTAGGAACCAAGACTAATATAAAATAAAATTAAAGATTATGGGGGTTAATAAAAACTTTTGTAGAAAAAGTAACGTGAATGCATTTATATTTATATTTCATAATATTTAAAGTAAGTTGGTTTGACTTTTGAGAATCTACCTTTACAAAATAATGGAGTTTGTAATTTTGAATTTATAATTTATAATTTTATTTTTGTTAACAAGTGCCAAGTAGGGGGGGTTTTTGTAAGTTTTAAGGGTTTTTTTTTACCATTTTAAAAACTTTTGGGGGGTCATGTAATTTTACAAGGTACCCAGAACCGGAACCATTAACAATGGTTACGGTTCTGGGTACCTAGGAACCATAACTGTCGGTTCCGATTTTGGTTCCAAATTTCAAGGAACCGTCGGTTCCGGTTTTGGTTCCGATTTTGATTCCTTCAAAAGGTGCACGGTACTCGGAACTGAACACCCCTAAATAACATTGCATAGTAGGCATTTTGAATGTCTTCATTGAATATCATGTGATGGTATTAGTGTGGGTGATTATAAGAGGTATGTCACTAAGGTATTAGTATGGATAAACAGTTAGTGAACTGTTTATTGAATATGACCGATTACAATGAATCACATGGATGTGGTCAATTATGCATCGTAGGATCGTGCTAGTGTTCCACTTATCCTTAGACGTGATGTCCCTTAGACCTGAGACATCGCGTTTGGATTCAACATAGGATGCATATGGTTCATATGGTGTATAAGCACAAAACTAGTCATGTCTTGTGTAATAAGCCGGTTTGGTCATATGTTATCCATATGCGAGGACAAGTGATGGTCAAGATGGGATCCGTTAACTCAAAATAGTCCAATCTCGAGTTCCCAAATGAATGTTAATAAACATTGGAAAAGGAAAATCTCTGGCCAGAGTATAATGAATGTCAGATGAAAAGTAGTTTCATGTTAACGAGTTCCATTGTATCGATTGAAAATTCCATTAAAGATTACGTTAAAAGTTTTGACATACCATGAACCATTCTTAATCGGGATTAGATAACGGAGGAATTTGAGTACATGATACGTACGATCAAAATAGGTTCATTGGAGTTTACACTTCATTGTGGTTTAAGGGTTATGGAACATTGCCAGACGTCTATCATAATCAATGGGAGTTTCGATTATAAAGAGTTATAACAAAACATATCAAAATCCGATATTGGGCCCACAACTAGATCACAGTGAACCAAAATGGTCACACATAAAACCAAGCTCAAGGAGAGAGAGTAATAAATATCATTAATCGAATTAGTGATGTTCGGACGTAAACAGTTACATTCAAATTAATGTATTAGTGAGAAATGATTATCTATAGATAGCTAGCACTAACCAAGGGTAATAAGAATTTATTAAATATTATTATTTAATTGGATTCATTGATGGGGCAAAAGTGTATTGGTTTTATTCTAAAGGGTTAGAATTTTTAATGGAATTAAAATTTGGTCTAATTATGAATTAACCATAAAACCAAGGACTTGACATAAATGTTTATTCTCAAGTTAATTTTAAATTGTTTGAGGCCTTTCCAAAACAATTTAAAATTACACTTTGTGTCCATGGTATATAAATTAAGTATTATACCATTTTAATGCAATTGCAACAAGCAACAATCTCTCACAAAAAGGCGCACTCTCTCGGCTCTCTCTCATCTTTGGCTTGGGTGGATTTCATTTTGAGTTTCTTCATTCTCTTCTGGAGAATCTAGACTCCAAGTTTCAACATCAAGCTTTTAATAGCAAAAGGCGTTGGTAATTTTCTATCATTTTCTTACATTAATAAGTTAAAATTTTAATTGTTTGTTTTCTACCTTATGCCCATCATCTTGATCATCATTTTCTCTCTATTTCCATATCCAAAATGCATGAATCCCAACACCAAGGTAGTGAAGTAAATCCTTCAGATAGTCCATTTTTAGAGGCCAACAAGGCATAGGACATTTGTCCATAAAAGTGTAACAATGCACTATTTTGCTTCTCTAATCTCATTTCATGCTTATGTACAGAAATTGAGCCTCTTGGAATGTAATACGATTGACATTAGAGGTGAGATTAGCAATTGCAGCATCATATTTCGAGCCTAAACCATCTAGAATATGTAGTAACAGCTATTCATCACTAACATGTACTCCACTCACATTAAGCTCATCTCCTAACTCTTTCATTGTTAGGACATAGTCATTCACACTTTGAGATTCTTTCTTAATGGTCTGGAGCATGTTCTTAAGGTGTAAGGTCCTAACCTTAGAGACCGATTGAAAATGTAATTCCAATGTGTGTCAAATCTCATACGCAGTACTACATTTTGACACATGCCTAAACATAGATTCAGATATTGATGATAGTAACCAACTCACCAAAAACTGATCAGTCTTCTTCCAATTAAAATATTAAGGGTTTGGTCGTTTAATTGTGTGTTCATTCCCTTCTAATTTCTCCGTTACAAACAAAGAGGGACAAGGATTCGTACCTGTAATATAGCAATCTAAATCATGAGAAGCTAATGCAAGTAGAACCTGAGAACGCCAATAGTTATAGTTCTTTTCCACTAGCTTTACTGAGAGAGTAGGAAGTTAAGAATCAATTGTTAAGTTCAGTGTACTTCCATTGCCGAGTTGTTCAACATCAATCTTGGATGAGCTAACTAAAAATTCAGGAGTAGAATTTGCCACTGACGCTAGTCTATGGCTTTGATACCATGAAAGGACTGTGAAGACTGAAGAAGAAATGAAGAACAAGAGAAAATAATTTCAGAGAAAGAAGATGCAGAGCAAGCAAAATTCCAATTGACTTCTTTTCTAATTGAATTAACAAACATACACAAGTTGGGTATTTATGAGTTTATACATAAGAGTAAAGTGAAAACAGCACTGTATAAGAGTACAACAGAAGCTAACAGCAAAATGCCACCGTATGAGACTATAGAGGATACAATCTAAACTACACCATTTTTAGTCTTTCTACAATTCTCTTTTATGCTAACATGGCCAAATAGAAAAACAACATGCATATTCGCTCATCAATTTTATTTCATTGAAAGTCATTAAATTTAGTTTATCTTGTAATTGTAAATAAGGGAATTGCTAACTTGGTCAATAACCTTGTCATTCTGACCTTGTCTCAACTAACAAACACTTTGAATGGCCAAAGAGCCAATAAACATTAGAAGCATTCGATGGTAAGGCGTTTAAGTTTCACTAATGTAAATTTTTATTTTTATTTTCACCAAAAGAAAAATTCATCGTCAAAATCATGGGTGAAAAAAATAAGTTTGTAACTAACTTATCGCCAAACAATTATGTCCCTAAGTATTTATAGTAATGACTCTTGTTTAACTATGAACTCAGATGGCAATGAAACTCCCAATGCATTCAAAGAAGTATCAAATAGGTAAAAAGACAAAGCTTAAATGAAAAACCTATGAGAATTAAGAAAGCTTTGTCTAGATATAATTTCTTTGTAACTAATTTAATTGTAAAGTCATGAATCTTGATTATAAAATTCATATACTTATGAAAGCTCTCGGAAAATTCTGTTTTGGGTTTTTAAATATTGGGTTAAACTGTCATATTATAAAGTTAAAGGGTTAAAGTGATATTCTTTAAGGTATAAATCTTTGCACTTTAACCCATCTGGCCAATCAGATTGTCTACCATATTGACATAGAGTTAGTTCTAAATTTGCTATGTTAATCTAGAAGACCGAATATGGTTGAGCCATGGTAACGACTGGTGCCATGTTATAATCCGATCAATCAAATTGCAATGCAGTCAATTGATTCCTATGATTTCTTAGTGTGATTTTAGGCACAACTAATATATTTTCGGGCTCTTCTATATAAACTCAACCAAACTCATTCAGAAATAACTTTTGTCACTTTAAAACATGCAATTTTTCATATTAGTGCTCAAATCATTTAGGGTCTGCTTGGGAGTTTTTTTTTTCACTGGTGTTGGGGGGGTTTTAATTAGGCTGGTTTTGAGGTGTTCAAAAACCATTGCTTGCCAGATTTTTTATAGACAGGTTTTGACTGGTTTAAAAACCCCCAAAAACCAATGTAGTGTATTTTTGAGGGGTTTATAAAACACCCCAAATCGGGGTGTTTTGGCTGGTTTAAAAATTTTATCCCAAAAAACCCTTTCCACTATTAATAATCCCTTTGCTGCTAAAAAAAAGTCACATAGTAGATGTGCTTGATCCCTCACTCTTCTTCTTATTTGTTCTTGGAGTTTCTTGTTTATCAACAGAACCTGAACCTGAACCAACTTTTGAACCTGAGGTGGCGTTTTGTTTTTTGTTACTAGGAGGAGAAGTGGTATTATTAGTATTGGTTGTTAGATTTCTGTTGCTTCTTCTGGAGCTTCTTGCACCAGTCGTTACAACTTTCTCTTCTGTTTTGACCTTCAACAAGCTGCTGCTTCATTCTACAGAGGGTTGTTTATATCAGCAGGCGGCTTCTTGTCATCAGTTTGTTGTTGTTGTTGTCGAGCAAATGTAGAAGAAGTGGAAGGTTTAGTAGAAACAGAACTGCGTTTACGACAGACAATAATGGGAGTAGATTGTTTATGTTTAGCAAGCAATGAATCAGATCTTTCAAGGTGGGGTTTCAACTGTGGTAGTAACAGAGCAGGAGCAGCTGGTAGCAGTGGGTCTTGTTAAGAATCAGACTTGTAATTTTCTTTCTTAATCTCTATTTTAGTTGGTTTCACAATTAATTACTGATATTTTGCACATTTTGTTAGGCTTTTGTTATGGGCATATATGTAAATTTGTCATTTTAAAAAACTGTTAGAACCATTGGAAAATAAACTTCTAAGCACAGGTTGGGTGTTTTAAAAACCGCTACTAAAAACCTCTCAAAACCGCTACGATGGTTTACCCTCAAAACCGCTACGATGATTTACCCTCATAACCGCTACCATAAAACTCCCAAGCAGACCCTTAGAGTTTTTGTTAGAGTCATGAAAATGACTCCATTAAAGTAATTAAAATACCCTTGTTATGATTTAATTTGAATTTATATTGAGACAAATTATGAAACCATGAATTTATTCATGAAAAATCACATCCTAATGTTTTCTTACGAATGTTGCATGCTTGGAATGATTTTTGAGATTGTGTGAGTCGATATTAGGTTGTGGTTTATTGATTAGGGGAAAAATTGTTTCATTTATGCTGTTTAGGGGGCAAAGTGTCATATTTTCATGGGGTTGATTTTGTCACTTTTCAATCATGTAGGGACCAGATAATTTTTCAGGATTACTATATAAAGAAACTTTTGTGCTAATTTTCGTGGGGGCAACTGCAAAACCCTCACCCTTTGCAGATTCTGACCATTTTCAACCACCCTAGGTCCACCTTTTGCATCAGCTCATCTTCCTCCATCCTAACGTTGATTCGGCTTTTGATCGGCGATGTTTCATCTCCCACTTGTGCCTTTTCCACTTCCAACCATGTTTTGTCGTTTTTTCGACGAAGTTTGAGCTCTCCAAGTGTTGTGTCATCTTTCCCTAGGGTCTTTCCATCTTCCCCTTTCCACCGATTTGGCCGTTTTCTGGCCAGTTTCATCACTTTACATATTATGACTCTTCGGCTTCTATGCAAGTTTTCGATCAGTTTTCTGGCGACGTTGCACCTCCCCAACTACCATTCCTCACTCCCCAACTCAAGAGCTACCACTTGGTACCTTTGGATCATCGTTTTGCCACTGGTTATTGGAAACCACCATTGGAAGCCACTGGGATCTAGTGGGTTGTGACTCCTCATCTTCCCGGAGTCCTTTGGTCTTCTTCAACCACAAAGCATATCATCTCGTTGTCAATTCTCACTCTTCACCATGACTAGCATCATTCCCGATTCTCTAGCCTTTATCGACACTAGCATGAGTGGTTGAGCTCCTGTTGCCGTTATGGTGTAGGTGAGATCAGAATTGACACTTACAGTTCTTCTCGGCAGCTCTCGACTAGTTGGATTGAGCCTGGACAAGTGGACAGTTGGTTAAGTTTCTTGTATTCATATTATATTTGCTTTCATTTCAGTTTGTTTGTCATGCTTTAATATTATTATGATGTTTGACATGTTGAATTGATAATGTCCATTGGGAACATTTATTGAAATTGAACTGATTGCATATTGAATGTTGGTTTGAGATCATTGAATGTTGATTATGGCTTTAAATTGCTTCGATGCTAAATGCAATCGAGTTGTATTAGCATTTAATATCATTTCTACTAGGAATACATTCGTTTTGTAATTGGTTGATTGAATAATACAAAGTTGATAGGTTGTACTTGTTGGCTTTGTACCAACTAGTGGTATTTAATTGGGTATTTAATTGTTAGAGCATTTGGTTAATCAATGAATCGATATGTAACTAAGACGACACGGAGACATGATAGATTATACCTAGATTGTCGAGTGATGTTTTTGGTGATTTGCCTAGCCTTGTAGGTTTAGGAAGTCTAAGAGCAAGGAAAAAAATTGTGGGAGTTAGTCTTGGGTTAAACCGAATCCGTAAGAGCAATGCCTTTAATATTAAGTTTTAGTCTGTTATTAAATTTATGCTCCTATATTCTTGCATTTAGTTTCCTTAGTTTATTTAATCAATTTGCCAATTTCCTTTTCGTTAACTCAAATATACATTAGGTCATTAGTCTTTGCTCCTTGTGGATTTGACCCTCTTCACCGCTAACTACGACACTTAGGATAGATTTTTTGGCCGTGACGACCAGCTTAACAGTTTTGACTTGTGAATCTTTCTCATACTAACGACTCATATTCATTGCTACACCATTCACTTGTATCTTTGTAGATTGGGATCTTGGGCTAAACACTTGCTCATACACTCCATTCAGAAAGTTTTCACTGTTGTATTAATTCAATCTCAAATTGTAAAAGAGTGGATATCATTCTCACGATTTTGGGCATTTCTAGTGAGAAAAAGTAAGTCCTAGTGTTTGTGAAAGATTTAAATAGCACCTTGTGAAGCAATTATGTGTAAATGTTTAATAACACCTGGAGGAAAGCTATTTGTATTGGATTTAGCTTGGTTGGGTGATCAACCAAGGTAGATAGTGGAATGTTGATTACTCTAAAGGGATAACTTGGAGAACTGGAGGCTGGTCAGTTGAGGGTCGAACCACTATATAGCGCCTTATATTTGATTATCTCTTCTCTTATCTCTTTAGTACTTTTAGCAATTCACTTTATATTTTTATATACTTACTTGCTCATATTTGTTTACACTCATATATTGCACTAGAAGAGATTGTAGGTCACAAAGAGTCCTAATTTGCTCATTTAGCTAAAAAGTGAGCTTCGGAGATTCAAAAGACTAATCGCCCCTTCTCAAGCCATTCAATCTTTCAAACTTCACTTAGTTCCCTTGTGTGACAAGCATGTGCCAGGTTTCCCATTTTTCTGCATAGAAAAAACCTTCTTACTTTTTGAAAATTACGCAAATACCACCCTTGATGTTAACTCCATTACAAAATTGACTAAAAAAAAGGGTAAGAATGTAATTTCACCAAATCCACTAGGTGACAAAAATGAATGATAATCCTTTACACCCCTTGAAACTCGAAAAATTCTTAGAACCCAAAAACTCCAAAAACTACCACGTAGACCCCCTATCTTCTATTTTGGTTGTTCACTCTAACCTAATGAAGGATAAAATAACTTTTATATGTTAGACTCAAATATAATTATTAAATTATAGAAAATATTACAATTTTTTATTAAAAATTTGAAAAGGGAAACTTATACAAATGGGAAAAAAAAGGAAACTAAAAAAAAATTGAAAAAATAAATAACATCTGGAAAAATAAAATAAAAATCTGGAAACATGGAAAAAAATCAGAAAAATTTAAAAAGTACTTGAAATATAGGAAAACAAAATTAAAAATTATTCCCAGGCTGACGACTTAGCAAATTTATTTAGTTTTTTGTACATTTTAGACATTTTATAATTTATAGTAGTTTTCTAAAAGTATTTTTAATTATTATATATTTTTAAATTATTTTTTAGTTAAATATTTGTGATTTTAGCTTTAGGATTTGTATTATTAAAGAATTTTTAAGTGTTACTAGTTATTTTCCTTTCTTATTTTAAAAATGAGTTGTTAATGAATTTTAGGCTACAATAGTCAAGTTCAAAATATAACTCAGTTAAATTCATAATTGCAGTTGATTAAAATTAGTCAACTCCCATATTTAAAACTAATGACCGCGGTCTACATGGTAACTTCTAGAGTCTTGGGGTCTAAGTAGCTTGTGAGTCTTAGGGTGTAAAATAAACTATATCTGAAAATTGGCTAAAGGGGTAGGAATAATCCAATTTTTGATGGAGGTAACCTCAAGGGTGGTATTTGCAAAAAATTTAAACAGTCTAGGGGTGTTAAGTGATGAAAAGTGTCAAACTTGACATGCTTATTCTAGTCAAGATTGTGCTTGAATACCATTGAATTTAGTCATTTGATAGAATACCCAAAACACGTATATTACACATACAATTTCAACAAACAAAAATCCTAACAAGAAAACCCTAATTTTTTTAAGAATAAACCGAGTATGAAATACACCATATAAACCATATCTCACATGCTCATGTAAACTAGAACACATACAAAATAAAATGTGTATATTGTATATAAAAAACATAACCATAGACGATGAAATAATAACCCATTTCACCAAATTTCAAAAGAGACAATTTTATGAATAACCCAAAAACAAAAATTTACCCCATAAACCATTTGGCATACCCTCATACAAACTAAAAAATCAATCCAAATCACTGTTTACACTACATACAGAGCATGTAAAGAAAAGCATAACAAGGTATAAAATTTAACCCATTTCCCTTGCTTCCACGTTGCACACAATCACCCTAAAGCCTTCGTTTGTTTAAGTTTTTAGAACAGTATTCCATTTTAAATAAGATTTAATCAAATATGATAGGATTCTGAGAATGTATTTGGTGCATTTTTTGAAAATATTTTCTGAAAATATTTAGATTATTTTAAGCCCCTGCATTTGTTAATTTAACTAAACACCCCCCACAATAAAAGTTTATAAATTAACAAAAACATCGCCACCCACCTAGCTATTGCCGACAACCGGTCACCATCGTCGGATGATGGCCAAAAGTTTCCGTAATGACGCACAATCAACTGGATCTGGCCAGTCATGCACTGATCTAGCCAGAAATGGCTAGATCTACGGCCCAAGAATTGGTTATCGTTTGGCCATAACGATGACCAAGATATGGTCGTCGTCAATGGCCAGATCTTTGACTATAGATCTAGCCGTTTTGGGCCAGATCCATGGTGGATCTGGCTAAAAAAGGCTAGACTGGCGCACGACCGACCAAATCTAGCCAGTTATGCACCATTCCAATGACTTTTGACCATTGTTCGACAGTGGTGGTCGGCTGCCGACAATAGTTAGATGGGTGGGGGTGTTTTTTTAATTTATAAACTTTATTGAAAAAGGTAATTGTTAAATATTTTGAGTTGAATAGAATATAGATTTTAAATTGAATAGTCAGTATTAAAACAAATATGTATTTTAGTGGATTAGATCGGATAATAGGATAGGATAGGGTTTAAAAAGTTAAACAAAAGGGGGAACTCTTTCAAAGAAACTCATAAAGATGGTGTCAATAAAAGACGAAATGATGCAAATGAGTTTTGGCTTCAGGGGTTTTTCATGAAGTTGATAGTGTACTGCTTTTTCTTTAATGTGTCTTTATGCTTTGACTTAGGGTAAAATATATTGTTTGTTTTGTTTTGTTAGGTCTGTGAGGGGGGACGGATTATTGAAACTCCATTTCAAGTTTGGAATGAATTAACTCTCTATAAAATATCATTGTTGATGTGCGGTTTAGGCACCAACTAATTGACACGTGTGCAACGTTGATTGGACAAGGAACACACGTGAATATGGATTATCAATATGAAATAAATGCAATGAGAGCTTTTAAAGTGGTTCGGATGCTAAGGTAGAGGGTCCTACATCCACTGATTTGTATTTATACGGTGGGTCAGGTCGCTAAAGTGGACTGACTTACAAATGATTGAAAAAAGTAAATACCAAGCTTTCTTTAGAGAGAGAGAGAGTTCAAATGTCAAATGATCGAATCCCCTTAATGGAGGGGTCTTCCTCTTCTTATATCCAGTTGAATGCGTGTAATCATCATTAAATCCTTGGGTTGGTGTGAATGTCAGGACATAATCTGGCTTTATGTCCCATTGCCCATTTCCCAAGCTGATTTTACATGATTTGGAGCAGGTAAGCGGACACATGGGAGCTCCAGGGCGCTTGGCAGGCCTGACGTGCGCTTACCGTTCTGACGGGAGCAGGCCACGTTTCGTCACGTGACTCCACGTCAGCCTTTGATTTCCCAGGCATAACAGAAGTCCTCTAGTTTTTAAGGTTTGAGGATCGAACCTTGGAAACTAAGTCATGTCGCGATTGGAGGTTCTGGTTGTTGCGACCTGAATGGAAGAAGCTCGGGACAGGACCTTTTGCGAACACGACCTCGCACAATTCTTGCCCAAACGACCTGACAATCATCATTTTAACGACCTGGGTTCGTCGGACGCTCTTTTCTGTGCCTTGGAGAGATTCAATGAACCTGCATCCACGCTGTCGGGTGCTCTACATGTGCTGCAGTGTCTGTCAGGTGCATTAAATGCATTGTGTGCTGACCTGACGTCGTTTCGACAGCTTTAACTGCACGACGCATTTGAAATGACGACCCTCATCACGACATTTAATGCGACGTGGGGCGCATTAAATGCGGGGAGAGAGAGAGAAGGCTGTCATTTCGGTTCCGAGAGGTAGTAACCATCGATTCGCAGTCCATATAAAAACTCACATTTTTCAGATGAGGCCACCAAAATCCCTTTTGCTTCGAGTGATAAGCCTTTGCAAACCGGAAGTTCTTCTTTTCCGATTAGCGCTTCTCAGGCATCTGAAACAAGTTTCGGCCTTGGTCACGTATCCCAGAAGGTAAGATCCTTTTTCTCCTTCCTCTCTTTTTTTTGTTTGTTTGGTTGATGGGCAACGGCGTTGGGTCTCCTGGTGTTTAACCAGAGACACGCCGCTGTCGCCAGACTCAAGCCGTGGGTGGCAGCTCCAGTTACTGTTAGGGTTTAAGGAATTTATCCCATGCCGCCGCACGGGACAAAATGCGAAGGCTAAAATGACCGTGTCTATCGGTGTTGTAGACTCTGGAATGGAACCGTCAACATCCAGACCCGAGGAAGGAACTAGCTCGTCCTCGCGAGAAGTTCTGGTGAACGCATCCCTTGACGTCTTCTCGGTTCTCACCCAAGAAGAGCTTGATAGGATTAAAAAACAGTACAATGTCCGCGCAGAGGTGTTCCTCGACCACACCCGGTCGTCACGGCATCCTGCCGATGGTCTTGCTGCGATCTCCGAAGAGATCTTCAAGGGTGGAGGGATGATTTCCTTCCATCCTTTCATCAGGTCGGTCCTGGATCACTTCGGGATCGCACCAATGCAGCTGACATCAAACGCGTATGTCATCGCCGTCGCGATGTACATCGCATGCTGCGAAAGCGGCTTGGGCGAGCCAACGGCGGTGGAGCTCGGTATCGCCTACTATCTTAAAAAGAGTAGGGACAAGGATTCATATTAGTTGTCCCGACGACCTACCATTGTCGAGGGGATACATAGCTATCCCAGCAACGCGGGGGCCTACAAGACGAAATTCTTCTTTTTCTGCTATGACGGCTACTGCCGCTTTCAGAAACCAAGTAGGTTCTTCCTCGCTAGGTGTATTATCTGTTCGCATGCTTTATAATAACGACTTGTATTCTTCTTTTGTAGTTAATAGAACGACCAGCCAAGACTTGCTCGACGACTCGGATAGGCTCGTATCTTTTGGAGTCCTTCCCGAGGAAAGCCGGGACGCGAGGAAGCTCGTGACAACCGCGAACTTGCGGAAGTACGGTTTTATCAATAGCAACCCGTCTTTAGAGCCCCTAGAAGGTAAGTTACATTGATTCCTTTCCTGGTCGCGGAATAGTTTTGTTTACTAACGCACTTGCATGCAGAAACTATGCCTCCGAAGGAGTCCGAGCAGCCTCGCCGAGCACCATTCGTCTTCCCTCAATCGAGGAGAGAGAGAGCGGCCGAAGCTGCTTGTCCTATTCCGGCACAACCGGTGTGAACTGCCGCACCTTCCCAGCCCCAACCTGTGCAAGAAGCGACCAGGGCAGAACAGGTCGCTCAGGCACCACCTGCTCGCCCAAGGCGGAAGGCCCTGGCCCAGAGGTCGAAGAAGAGGAAACAGATTCAGGTCGACGAGTCTAAGACCGAATTCGAGGAAGAGCCCTTGAGGTCACGAAAGGACTCAAGGAGGTCGGGCAAGGAACCTGTGAGCGAGGCGATCACTGCCGACAAGGCGAAGGACGCACCAATGCTGGACTCGTTGGGGAGCCTGCCCGAATACCTATAGCCGATAGTCTATTCTCTGCTCGAGTGTGGACTATCGGATTCGTATAATGAGTTCGCTGATATGGGCAACGACCTGATGACCACGTCGTTCCAGCATCTAAGCAAGGTAAACGAGTTGCTCTTAAAATTTCATTCTAGTTCATTTCTAATCATTTCTTGCTCGCAGGCTTTGCTTACGATGAGGATGTCCATGGAGAAGACCCGGTTGGGGGCCGCGAAGGGGGCCAGCGACCTAAAGGAGGAGGTCGCGAAGCTCAAGAAAAGCCTGGAGTCTGTCGAAGCTGAAAGAACGCAAGCATTCGAAGCAGCGAACAGGTATCTGAACCAAAAGGATGCTGCTTTACGAACTGTGGACTTCCAAAAGGTGGAGCTTGAGCGACGTGCGGAGGAAGTGAAGGAACTTCAAAGGACAACCGCCAGGCTCTCCAAAGAGGTTGGAGAGAAGGCCCAGGAGATCCAGACGACCTCCATATAGGCTCAGCAAGCTGAACAGGAAAGGGAGGCCTCCGAACAGGAGAGGCAAGCTCTTGAGGCCGAACTCCAGGAGAGTCGGGAAAAGATCGCTTCACTGACTGAAGAAATGCGGATTCAGTCAGAGGAGATGGAGGAAAAGGCCGCCGACTGGGCAATCGGGTCTATTTATTCCCTGCGATTAAAAAACCCAGATATGGACATTTCCGACCTCCCGAAGGGGTGGCGAGAGACCTTGCGGATTATGGCGGAGGAAGACGATCAAGCAGTAACAGCCACTCGACGATCCGACCAGGCAGGGGGTTCTGGTCCTGCTTCGAAGGATCCCCCCGACCAGCCGTAGTGTAATGAGTCTTGACTCCATTGAAATTGGGTCTTAACTTTTGTTTGTACATAAATGAAAATACATTTTGCTTTCAATTGCTGTTCGCTTTTTCATACATAAGTGCAATTTACAATTCAATTTTACATATGCTATATTATATGCGAATTCTTACACGCGAACAGAACACATGCGAACTGTTTCCAGCGAACAAAATTATGCTTTACATTAAAGAGGAAACTAACAAAAACTAATTGAGAGCTGAGTTCGGGATTACTGATAGTATGGCCGGAGGTGTTCGGCATTCCAAGCTCGGGGTACTTTGGAACCGTTCAATCTTTTGAGATGGTAAGTCCCCGGTCTGATCACCTTGTCGACCCGGTACGGTCCTTCCCAGTTAGGTCCTAGTACCCCTGCACTTGGCTCTCTGGTCCCAAGGAGAACTTCCTTTAGCACAAGGTCCCCGACCTGGAAGTCTCTTCGCTTGACCTTTGAATCCAAAAACCTCTTTGCTCGCTGCTGGTAGGCTGTTATCCTTAGCGAAGCCTTGCCGCGATGCTCTTTAACAAGATCCAAACTCACCCTCATAAGTGCTTCATTTTCAACCTCATCGTACAAGTCTCTCCTAATAGAACCAGTTCCCACCTCTACAGGAATCATCGCTTCGCAGCCATAGGCTAGCGAAAAAGGGGTCTCTGAGGTGGAAGTTCTTGGAGTTGTCCTGTACGCCCATAAGACTTCGGGGAGGTCGTCAGCCCAATTTCCTTTGGCCGCCCCAAGCTTGGCTTTTAGAGTGTGCTTGATGGTTTTGTTGACTACTTCAACTTGGCCATTTGCTTGCGGTCTGGCTACTGAGGCGAATTTTTTATGGATGCCCAGCTCGTCGCAGAACTATTTGAACTCCTCGTTGTCGAATTGCTTTCCATTGTCTGAGATGAGGGTGTGGGGAATTCCGTAGCGGCACACTATGTTCTTGAAAACGAAGTCTTTCAGCTTTCTGGTCGTGATCGCGGCCAGCGGTTCGGCTTCCACCCATTTTGTGAAATAATCTACCGCGACCACGGCATACTTGACCCCTCCCTTTCCAACTGGCATGGGACCGATAAGGTCGATCCCCCACATGGAAAATGGCCAGGGGCTAGACATTGTTATCAGCTCGTGCGAAGGGGCTCGCGGAATGTTCGCGAACCGCTGGCACTTGTCATATTTTTTGAAAAAATTGTGCGTATCTTCCTGGATCCGGGGCCAATAATATCCCTGAAGAACAACCTTGTTTGCGAGAGATCGGGTAGCTGTGTGATTACCGCAGATCCTTTCATGAATTTCCCTCATGATGTAGTCTGCTTCTTCACTGATTACACATCGGAGGAGAGGGGCACTGAATCCTCTCCTGTACAGCTGGTCCCCGATGAGTGTGTAACGAGCAGATCTTGCTCGCAGGACCCTTGCCTCGACCTTGTCATCTAGTAAAGTCCCATCCTTGAGGTATTGGAAAATGGGAGTCATCCAGGAATCTGGTTGAGTCATGTTCACGGCCTGTTCGGTTGAGCTGATAGTTGGAGCATCCACGAAACAAACAGGAATGTTGTCTAGAGCCTCTGAGTCCAACGACGAGGCTATCTTTGCTAAGGCATCCGCTATGGAATTGCTATCTCTGGGGATCTGAGTGATTTCAAAGTGCTTAAACGACCCCAGAGCGGTCATAGCCTCTTTCAGGTAGCGGACCATGTTCTCTTCTTTAGCTTGGTATTCCCCTAAAATTTGGTTGATGACCAGCATGGAATCGCTGTAAATGCTGATCGTGGTTGCACCCATTTCTTTGGCAAGTCGCAACCCAGCGAGCAGGGCTTCATACTCTGCCTCATTGTTGGTCGCCTTAAACCCGAACCGGAGAATACCATGAATTCGAGCCCTTGCGGGGCTTACAAGGAGAAGACCCGCACCGGCTTTTTTCCTGTTCGATGACCCGTCGACGTAGAGGTTCCAGGTCGATAGGTTCTGAATACTTTCTTGCACGACTTCCTTGGGCTGTTGCTCGCTTGGGAGATAGGAAAATTCTGAGATGAAGTCTGCAATAGCTTGCCCTTTAATGGTCGATCTGGGCTTGTACTTCAGGTCGAATTGGCTCAGTTCCATGACCCATTTGAGCAGCTTACCCGAGGCTTCTGGTTTCTGGAGGACCTGCCTGAGGGGGTAATTAGTCATTATGTTGATTGTATGGGCATGGAAGTAAGGTCGCAGCTTTCTGGACACGATCAGCAAAACAAAGGCTAGTCGCTCCATTTCCAGATACCGCATCTCGACATCCGATAAACGCTTGCTTACATAATAGACTGGCCACTACGCCTTTTCCTCTTCCCGCATTAAAGCTGCACTGACCGCGAACTGAGAGACGGATAGGTAGATGAGCAGGATTTCCTGTGGAAGAGGCTTAGAGAGGAGGGGCGGCTTCCCTAGGTGTTCTTTTATACTCTGGAATGCTTGTTCGCATTTGGGAGTCCATTCGAATTTCTTATTCGCCCTCAGAACATTGAAGAATGGTAAGTAGCGATCTGTTAGCCTTGATATGAAGCGACTAAGTGCCGCTATCCACCCATTTAGACTCATGACCTGCTTCTTGCTGGTCGGGCTCTCCATATCGAGCAGGGCTTGAACCTTCTCGGGGTTTATTTCTATGCCCTGCTGATTAACCATATACCCCAGGAACTTTCCCGATGACACCCCGAACGAACACTTGAGAGGATTTAGCTTCATTCTGTAGAGTCGGAGAATGTCAAACATCTCAGCGAGATGTGCAATGTGTTCTGAGGCGACTCGGGATTTGACCAGCATATCGTCCACATAGACTTCCATTGTCTTCCTGATCTGGTCGGAGAACATTCGGTTGACCAACCTCTGATAGGTCGCGCCGCATTCTTGAGGCCGAAAGGCATAACTTTGTAACAGTACAGCCCCCCATCCGTAATGAAGGACGTATGTTCCTCATCTGGCCCATACATCAGAATTTTATTGTATCCCGAGTACGCATCCATAAAGCTCAGCAGCTCGTGCCCTGAGGTGGCATCAACGAGCTGGTCGATCCTCGGCAGAGGGAAGCTGTCTTTCGGGCAAGCCTTGTTGAGGTCGCTGAAATCAACGCAGGTCTGCCACTTGCCGTTTGGCTTCTTTACCAGGACCGGGTTTGCAACCCAGGTCGGGTAGAGTGCCTCTCGGATGGACCCATTTCGGAGGAGGTTTTCCACTTCTGATTTTAGTGCGGCGTACCGCTCTGGATCCATCGCTCTTCTTTTCTGGCGAACCAGTCTGGCTTCACTACTAACATTTAATGAATGGCAAATAATATCTGGGCTGATCCCGACCATATCTGCATGCGACCAGGCAAACACGTCAATGTTTTCCTTTAAGAAGTTTATCAGCTCGGAAGCGAGCTGAGGGTTGAGACAGCTCCCAATCTTTAATACTCGGCTCGGCTCTTTTGGATCAACCGAAATTTCGGTCAGATCCTCAACTAGGCCACTAAGAGGGATTTCCTGGACTCGCAGATCTATGTTATCCTCCGCTGGACCAGGCTGTGGCTCGATCCGACTGATCGCCATAGCCTAGCGAGGCATACATCGCGAAATGCCCTTTCCTTTGTCTACCATCTGCACCGCTTTTATATAGCATTCGCGAGATGCGCTTTGCGATCCGCTTACTTCCCCTATCCTCGTTGGAGTGGGGAACTTCATCTTGAGGTGATAAATGGAAGTGACTGCCTTGAAGCTTCTCACCAGAGGTCGCCCCAAGATTCCATTAAAGGCCGATGGGCAGTCCACGACCAGAAATTCGGTAACCCTAGTCACCTCGTTGTAGTCGCCGAGCATGACTGGTAGCTGGATTGTTCCTCTGGGGATCAAGTGGTCCCCTGTAAAACCATAGAGAGGTATCGAGGCGGCCTTTAGGTCGGCCTCGTCTAAGTTAATTCTATCGAAAGCAGTTTTGAACAGGATGTTCACAGCACTTCCGTTGTCCACAAGCATTCTGCAGACATTATGACATCCTATCAGGAGCGTGATTACCCGGGCATCCTCATGAGGATGGTGCAAGCGAGTTGCTTCTCTTTCGCAGAAGGTGATCGGCTCCTCCTTTCGAGCCTTTTGTAGTCACTGCGAAGTATTCATTACTCTGATCGGGTCGTGATATTCTTCGCGAGCATACCTTTCTTGCGCTCCTCGCGTATTCCCCGCGAGGTGCGGACCTCCAAAAATTATATTAACGCTACTGTATCCGCTGCGGTCACGACGCTTTTCCTTTTGCTCCCCTTGGCTCTCCTTTGGGGAGTCATCAATATACTCCTTGAAGTGCCCCTTTTTAATGAGCTCTTCGATGGCCTGTTTTAGGGCTCGGTATTCATCAGTGTGATGCCCGTTATCCCGATGGTAACGGCAGTATTTTTTGCTGTTTCTGGCCGTAGTAGGAGTTCTCATTGGTTCTAGCTCACCGAGCAGGCTGGCCTCCTCGGATTTATCAAGGATTGCGGATATGGACACGTTCAGCGGAGTGTATTGAGCTCTGTCCCTGTCGTGACGAGGAACAGGAGCATAGGACTTTTTATGCTCGTAGCGGGGTTTCTTCCCTTTTCGCTAATCATCAATGTCTCCTTTGCGATCAGCTCTCCTACTTTCTCCCCAACCAGACACACTGCTCGAAACGCCGTGATCACGGCGGCGGAGTGTCGCCAATGAATTCTCTATTCGGAGATACTTTTCTGCAAGATTGTAAAATCTGCTGAGGGAAACATCGTCCTCAGCCTGCAGTTCTTTCCACAGGTCGGTTTGCGGGCGAACTCCAGCTATTATAAGTGTTCGGATGGACTCTTCTGGAGCGTGAGCCACCTTGTTTAGTTCCCTGTGGAAACGGTCGATGTAAGATTGCAGGGATTCGTCTCTTTCTTGCCTTATGTTGCTGAGATAGCTAAAAGGCATAAAAAAATTAAGATTAACTTGGAAATACCAAAAGAACGTCGTGCTCATCTGAGGCCACGAACTGATCGATCCCGCTGGGAGCGACCTTAACCACCGCTTGGCGTGAGAAGTGAGCGTCACGGCCAAACAGCGGCATTTTGCAAGGTCCGAAACCTGGTGGAGCTCCATCAGGTCATTGAACTTGTATAAATGATCCTGCGGGTCATGGTTCCCGTCAAATGGTCATATGTCGAGCATTCTGAACCCTGGTGGGAGTGGAGTAGCTAGCACTTCGGGAGAGAATGGGGATGCAGAGGCGACCTGGGCCTGTTCGCTTTGCTGCTCCCTTAACCTGTCCAGAGCTCGCTGTAGCTCCTCAATTTGCGGTAACGGGCCCAATTGAGGGTTGCTTTCACCCATGCGAGTCCGGCCTTCGCGATTACAGTTCAGGAAAGTCTGAAGATCGGATTCCTCTTCGCCTCGGTCGGCATTTTCGGTCGCACTCGACACACGCTGGCTAGAGGCGTGTGAAGGCGATGGATTGCGCGGGGCGTTTTCACGACCCTCGCGGTGGTACGAACCGTCCCGCGAGGTGTGGGGGCCACCCACATAACGATCGGGATCATTTTGCTGGCGGTGATAGGAATCATCGCGCCTGGCATTTTTGCTTGGGTTCGCCTACGACGTGGCATGGGACAGCTCGGGATTTACCTTTTCGCCGAGTCTCAGCTTTGCCGGCACCCTGCTCGAGGCGCGATTTGTGCTCGCTGGTCCTTAGGAGCCCGTAGGCTTACCTTTTGCCACTTGCTTTCCCTTACGTCTACGGGCTGCAGTGCTCGCGGCACGAGTTATTTCCCTTTGCCGCGCTTTCACGCGACCTGCAGGCGTCTTTGGCGGTTGCACCACCCCAGCTGTTGTAGATGACATGCCTTGGTCCAAACAGTCCAACCTCTGGTTGACCGTCTGGAGAGTATTGTCGAACCTCCCCAGGTAGCTTCTGATGGTGGGGTCGAGTTGCAAAGCTGTCGGGATATCCCCCGCAGCATTTTGTGGAACCGGAAGTACCCTAGAGAGGGTATCCCCTTGGGTCAAGGGGACTCCTTCAGCGCGCTGATTAGCTTGCTTAGGTTCTGATTGGCGGGCCATTTGTTGCTATAGGACTAGTAGGTCGAAGATTCTCCTGATGAAGGGTACACGCTAAATCAGGCCCTCCTTCTAGCGCCAAACTGTTTAGGCACCAACTAATTGACACGTGTGCAGCGTTGATTGGACAAGGAACACACGTGAATATGGATTATCAATATGGAATAAATGCAATGAGAGCTTTTAAAGTGGTTCGGATGCTAAGGTAGCAAGTCCTACATCCACTGATTTGTATTTACACAGTGGGTCAGGTCGCTAAAGCGGACTGACTTACAAATGATTGAAAAAAGTAAATACCAAGCTTTCTTTAGAGAGAGAGAGAGTCAAATGATCGAATCCCTTTAATGGAGGGGTCTTGCTCTTCTTATATCCAGTTGAATGCGTGTAATCATCATTAAATCCTTGTGTTGGTGTGAATGTCAGGACATAATCTGGCTTTACGTCCCATTGCCTATTTCCCAAGCTGATTTTACGCGATTTGGAGCAGGTAAGTGGACACGTGGGAGCTCCAGGGCGCTTGGCAGGCCTGACGTGCGCTTACCGTTCTGACGGGAGCAGGCCATGTTTCGTCACGTGACTCCACGTCAGCCTTCGATTTCCCAGGCATAACAATCATAAACCTCTTAAAAGATATCAAAAGCCCCATATAATCCTGAAAATCATTATGATGCTTGAGACTTAGCTAACTCTTAAAGGCGTCGAATGAAATAAAGCCATCCAATCTCAAATAAGGCGATGAAATGCATTTGATTCCAAAGTTCTTACAAAATTTTGTATTATAATCTATAGGTAAAGGTGAAATTTTATTAACTTTCCTCAAAATTTTCCCATAAACAAATAAACCCCTTCCAAAATTGAACTCAATAAAATTGTCTTCATTCGCTAATTTATGCCTTTTTTTAACTAAAAAAAAGGAGAAAAGTCATCAAGTTGTGAGTCGTGTCATTTTATGTCAATATCAAGATTAAAATATAACTCAAAGAGTTTCAATCTGCCATCAACCACCACCTCATCCTCGACAAAAGAGCTTTATTCACTGCATTGCCATTCCTCAAGGTTGGGGGTTGAGGTCGCACTTCTACTTCTTCGTTGTAATGCCAATTTAGGGACTCAATCTGAGGGCTCAAAGTAGGCCCTATAGCCTCTCATCCTCACATTGAATCCACAGCAAGGTATTGCAGCCAATAGCAGGCCATATTTTATGACGCGCCGATTCAATTAAAGAAGGAATCTCATCTCTCTTCCAATGCAAATAGAGCCGGAATAGTCAAAAGTCTGTAGCTTGGAGCTTGGCCTGACTGCTTCCTCCACAAATTGTCGGAAGAAGCTGATTGAAAAAGAAAGATCTTACACTTCAACCTGGCTTCCCTCAACTGCTGATGTGGCTGCTACGCTTTGATTCTTTATTCCCTCTGTAGCTATTGGATAGGGTGGTATATTGGATCCAAACTGACCACCGTAGTACAGCGAGAAAGTATACAAATTTTCGTATATAAACTGATACCGTATTACTCTTTTATAATCATATCCATTCATTCTCATTAGTTGAATTAATTTTTTTTCACTTTCATCTTTTCATTTATTGTGTATTATATATAAATTTGTATGCAAAGGTTTATACATGATAATGGTATAAAGAGGTGTTGAGGCTGTGCAGTGGTGCTTAGCACTTTGGTTTACAAGGGAATATTGAGTATAAGTGTTAACATGTAAGGGTGTCTCTGTAAAGATTACAACTAATGACAGGGTGTGTTTTGTAAAGTTTGTAAGTAGAAAGTGCAAAACAAAGCGTTTAATGCACATTGTTGTTTTGTGTATTAAAACAGTTTTATCTGGTTGACTTGTTAAAAAAAAAAAAAAATCCAATTAATGAAGATTTCATTGCTCCTCAATCGTTAGCTCAAGCTATCTTTTTTTCTCTCTCAAAATACTATACTATTTTTAATTTTTCTTTTCAAATCTGTTCCAAATCTACATGGTATCAGAGCTATAGACCAACGTCAATGGCTCAATCAAATCTTGGATCTTCAAATCTTACCTCAAAACCGGCAATGAAACAAGCTGGATGTGGATATGGTAACAGTTCGACTACTCACACAACTCTTTCTACGATTTCGGTGAATCTCGTTGAAAAAAAACCATGGTCACTAGAAGTCTCAAATCTTTCTTGCCTTGGCGTCTCATGACTTGGACAACTTCGTCACTGGTGAGAATGTTTGTCCTCCCATGTTTAAATTTGTAAAGATTGGTGTATCGAAGGATTTAGTAAAAGAATCAAACCCTAAGTATGTTAACTGGAAAAAGACAGATCAGTTTTTGGTAAGTTGGCTCTTGTCTTCAATTTTTGAATCCATGTTTAGGCATGTTGCTAGTGTGTTAGTTCGTACGAAATCTAGAACACTTTGGAGTTATATTTCAATCCTACTCTAAAGCTTGAACTCTACACCTTAGGAATCTATTGCAGACCACTAAGAAGAATGATTTGAGTGTTAATGAATATGTTTAAAAAATGAAGGAACTAGGAGATGAATTAGTGGCAAGTGGCATTAATCTAGGAGATGAAGAATTAATATTATATATTCTTGATGGTTTAGGACCAGAATATGATGCTGTAGTGGCAAATCTGACCTACAATAGTAGCACTGCCAGTATCTAGGAAGCTCTATTCATGCTACATAAGCATGAAATGAGGTTAGAAAGACAGCACAATGCCATGTCACACTTCCATGAGCATTTTAATACTGCTTTGTTTGCCTCTAAACAAGGAACTAGTCATTCACCAGCATCAAATGCACTTAATGATTCATCCAGCTCTAACATACTAGTACAAAATTTCCAATCTCCTACTATTGGTTATAGCCATTAAGGCTCTTCAAACTTTGGTGTTCCTATTCCTGGTAGTATCCAATCTACAATACGTAATAGTGATCCTGGAAGCAATAGTTATCAAAGACCTACCTTTAGCAGACTTGGTTACTTATCTAGCACACAACCCTTTAATGTTAGAGGGTTTCTAATATAAATTCATGCAACCTCAATTCATATATCACCCTACTTCAATCAATTCTAACTCAACCTAAACTAGGACTCACTTGTAACACCCTAAATCAAATCCGGCCAACACTCCACAAGTACACACAACCCTTATGACAACTTAGAGCAACACTTTTTATCTATAATCAGTAAACAAAAACTCAATCTACTTGCAGACACAACACAAATGGGATCACAAACAAGGCAAGTCAAACCTGGAAATTGAGATGAATGGTAACCAAAGGGAAAAATAACTTACAAGAAAGATGACCAAGGATCATTCAAGCCTAAAGGAACTCCACCAGATTGAAGGATCACTCCACCACCAATTTGGCCGAACTTGGGTAAAGGAACTCAAAGAGAAAACAATTCTCCAAGGCAAATGCTATTCATTTAATATTCAAAGTCTAACTTCATATTATGAAAGAGTGGCATTTCAATAGGCTTTACAAAACATGGGAATTGCCCTAACAAATATTACATAAATATTACAACAAAATATTAAGGGATAATTCTCCACCATGCAATTACAAAAGTGCAAACCATACCCATTTAATGCTATGGACAACCCTTCCTTAAATTAAGGATCTATGTCCCTAATTACAATTTTCTTGATTTTCCTTCACCAATTGAACCAAATAGCATCCACAACTTGGGCGTGGACCAATGAAGCTTCTTCCCACTTGATCTCCACGGCTTGGGCTACAAAAAAGGGTTTGTGCCATGTCTTGGACCCTTAACATCTCTTGGACAAGTTTGTGAGCTTCCTTGAGTGCTTAGGCCGAATGTTGTCCTTGTTAGGGTCCTTGAATCTTCAATGAACACTCTTATATGTTTAAAGAACATGATGGGCTTGGATTCTAATCAGTTTCAGTACAACAACAGTATGGTTAAAGGCAGAGGCAGAGGTCGAGGCTATTTCAAGCCAAGGTTAGTCTGCCAAGTGTGTGGTAAATAAGGATACTCAGCCATACAATGCCATCACAGATTTGACCGATAGTATCAAGGGTTTATTCCCTCCTCATACAATTCACAACCACAGCAGAATGTCTATAGTTCTCAGGGCCATATTCCAAGCACCTTTGTTGAAAGATTTACTAATTCACCTCAAGCTTTATTTGCCACCCAGTTTACAGCAAACCACATTAGCTACTCCAGTAATACACCAAGTCACATTACCTTTCCCAGCCATGCATTAAACATTACCAATTATGCACCTACCAACTTCACTCCAAATACTACCAATTTACCTATTCAAAACGGTTCCTTTTCTAATTTCCATGATTATTCACCTCACTACTCAAATGCCAGTGTATCCTTTCCTTCTCAAATAGCTCATCAACCTTATCTAGGTTCTAGTAGTCAAAACAACTCCATCAGTGGTACTTCCATTAATAACCTACCAAGAACTACTACTAACCTTCCCCCTAGATCAGTAGCTTCTTATCAAGCTATTGCCACATCAAATCCTTCAGGATCAGTCCTGGTATATGGATTCAGGGGCCTCAAATCACATGACTAGAGATGGATCCAATCTGCTGATCAAATCTTCCCATTCATGAAGCTCCAAGGTATAGGTTGGTAATGGAGACTCCAGCCCTATCACACATTCAAGTATGTTGCTAGTATAATCTTTTGATGCAAATAGGCTTATTCATCTTAGGGATATACTATGTGCTCCTAAAATTGCTAAAAAATTACTTATTATTTCACAAATTACTAAGGATAATAATGTAATAGTGGAATTTCATTCTGACCATTCCTTAGTAAAGGACAAGCACAATAGAGTTGTGTTGCTACAATGTGTTAGAGAAATTACATGTAAAACATCTCTCAAATGGAAATAAAAATATGTTTTGTGAAGCATGTCAATATGGCAAGTTGCAACAATGTCATTTTCCTACCTCTACTTCTAGGGCTAAAGCTCCATTAGAACTTGTCTATTCAGATTTGTGGGGACCAACCTCAATAATTTCTAGCGAAGGCTTTAGGTATTATACAATCTTTGTGGACGATTTTAGTTGTTTTACTTGGATTACCCCTTGAAGTTAAAGTCTGAAGCTTATGGTTCTTTTGCTCAATTTCATTGTTTTGTGGAGAAGCAGATAGGATATCAATTAAAATGCCTCCAAACAGATTAGGGAGGAGAATATAGAGCATTTGCTGGTTATTTACAGAAAAATGGAATTTAGTTTAGACACTCTTGTCCCCATTTGCATTAGCAAAATGGGAGGATGGAGAGAAAACATAGGTCAATCACAAAGTTTGGTTTGTCTCTTTTGGCACATGTTGGCATGCCCTTAAAACATTGGTGGGCAGCTTTTAGTACAGCAACCTTTTACTTAATAGACTACCTACTTATGTCCTTGAGAATGCTTCACTCTATTTCACATTGTTCAAGTAGGAACCTAATTACACAGACTTGAAAACCTTTGGTTGTAGCTGTTACCCTTACCCAAAGCCATACAACAAGCATAAACTCACTTTTCATACTGAAAAGTGTGTTTTTCTAGGTTATAGTCTTTCTCATAAGGGGTACATGTGCCTTACTTCTACAGGCAGGTTATATATTGCTAAACAATCAAATTTAATGAGGGAGAGTTTCCCTTTAAGACAAGTTTTGGCCCTACACCATCTGTTGATTTCATTTCACAAGATAACATGCCCATAACTCCACCTAGTACATCTTGGGTTTTACCATAGTTAGCACCTACTTCTTCACCATTCCCAACTCTTATTTCTTCATCATTCCCAGTTTTTCAAAGTTCTAATTTAGAATATTTGAGATCTCAAAGTTCTATCTCATCAAAGGAGTTAACAACTGTCAACTTAGAATCTCCACTGCATGATGTTTCAGCTGCTTCACAGTCTAATTTTGAGCCTCTTTCACATGCTAGTACATAAACTATGATGTCTATTAGAGATGGTCATTCAGAACCCTTAAATACTTCTGGTTTAAAAAAAGAATTACCTGGTTGTACCTTGTCAACCTGTCCTAGTTATGGTACATAACATCAATTAGCCCCTACTAAGTTCTCAGAGATTCCTGGTGCTCAACTAGGAATTACAATACCTGGCATATTCAATATGTCTAATGTTAAATCAAACACACATCAAATGCTTACTAGGTCTAAGACTGGTTGCTCTAGACCAAAACTTAGATCAACTGCTTATTAGGTTATAGTAACCAATAAGGATATTCTGCCAAAACCTAAAACTGTCATTGAGGCTCTACTTAGTCTTGAATGAAAACAGGCTATGGACTCTGAATACCAGGCACTATTGAGGAATAAAACTTGGGAGATGGTTTCCCATGAAGAAGGAATGAATGTGGCAGGCTACAAGTGGGTATTTAAGACTAAATTGAACTCAGATGGGACCCTGCATAAATATAAAGCCATGCTGGTTGCTAAGGGCTTCCAACAGGCCCCTAGGGTAGATTATTTTGATACCTTCTCACCAGTGGTTAAGGTTGCATAAGTCATGCTATCCCTAGCAGTGCATCATAACTGGACCATTCAGTGGCTAAATGTCAACAATGTCTTCTTAAATGGAGAATTGACAGAAAATGTGTTTATGCTACCCCCCTGAAGGCTACACTGGTTTTGCAAGTTATAAACATGGTCCTCGGCAAGTTTGTAGGCTGCATAAAGCCTTGTATGGTCTCAAACAAGCTCCTAGAGCTTGGTTTGATAAGCTTAAGTCTGCATTAATTGATTAGGGTTTTGAAAATTCAATTTCAGATGTGAGCTTGTTCTTTTATAAGAATGAGTCTACATTAATGTATCTTTTAGTATATGTAGATGATATACTTGTAATAGGGATAATGCTTAGCTTATATCGACCTTGGTGGCTGATCTAGATAGCAAATTTGCTCTTAAAGCTCTTGGGGAAGTAGGATATTTTCTAGGTTTTGAAGTAAAGAGGAATCTTACTGGTCTTCTCCTTACTCAGACCAAGTATGCATAGGATCTATTAACTAAGGCAACAATGGCAAAGTCTAAACCATGCACCATTCCTATGGCTACTGGACTTAAGCTTGGGAAAGAAGATAGTAAAATTTTTTACCAACCAACTCTACATAGGGGCATTATTGGTGGCCTACAGTATCTGACTTTGTCTAGGCCAGATTTGGCATTTGCTATGAACAAACTCAGTCAATTCCTACAGCAGCCTACTGACATGCACTAGACAACTTGTAAAAGGGTTTTAAGATACATCAAAGGGACTTTATACCATGGGATTCTCTTTACTAAGCAGAAGCCTTTTACCTTAGAAGCTTTTGCATATGCAGATTAGGCTGGAGATGAGAAAGATAGGAGATCCACTAGTGGCTACAATGTGTTTCTTGGGGGTAACTTGGTTCAGTGGTCCTCCAGGAAGCAAAAGATTGTATCATTGTCTTCTATAGAGGCTGGGTATAGGTCACTCAATTAAGCTGCAACAGAACTAGTGTGGCTTAAAAATTTGTTCACAGAATTAGGTATTTTTATTACTAATACTCCAGTTATCTAGTGCGACAACATGAGTGCTCGAGCACTTTCTTCTAATCTAGTATTTCATCTCAAGACTAAGCACATCGAAATTGACGTGCATTTTGTAAGAGAATTGGTTGCAAACAAACTATTACATGTGCAATATATTGCCATTGAATATCAGATTGTTGATATCCTAACAAAGGCTCTACCTGGCTCCAGATTTGCTATGCTCATAGATAAGCTAGATGTTATTGTTGAGCTGCCTGCTACTGGGGATGTTGAGGGTGTTGATCATGCCTAGCATGAGTAGTCAAATTACTCATTGATTGTGATTGTTGCTAGTAGGTGTTGATTATCTGGGCAGTTGTGACTTGGTTGTGATTGTTGCTAGTAGGTGTTGATAATTTGTGCAATTGTGACTATTCAAGTAATGTGTTTAGTTTTGCAGGTGAAAGTGAAGCAATGTGTTCAAGTTTTTGCAGTATGTTGACTTCTTTACAAGCACTGGAGGATGGTTGATTCTTTATGTTTTTATGTTGTTTTCTTTAAAAGTCTCCTGAGCAGTACCTTTACAAGATGGCAGGTTTGTAGAAATTATGCAGATGTGTGGAGTGAACTTTGGAATGAATGTTGGCTTCTTCACAAAATTGGGGTAGGTTAAAGAAGTGAGCAAGTCAAGTGAACTGTGGTCTTATGTAATAAGTAGGTTGCTGGACTGTGGTCTTGTGTAATGGGTAGGTTGCTGGAGTACTAAAGTTAGCTATATAAGCAAAGATTCAAGTTGATAAGCAGAAGAAGTATAGTTGATGAAATGTAAGAATACACAGACGGAAAAGAAAAGGTATTTTGGTTTACGGGGAAATAACGGTATAAAGAGGTGTTGAGGCTGTGTAGTGGTGTTTATGAGGGAATATTGAGTATAAGTGTTAACATGTAAGGGTGTCTCTGTAAAGATTACAACTAATCACAGGGTGTGTATTGTAAAGTTTGTAAGTAGAAAATGCAAAACGGAGTGTTTAATGTACATTGTTGTTTTGTATATTAAAACAGTTTTATCTGGTTGACTTGTAAAAAAAAAAAAAAAAAAAAAAATCCAATTAATGAAGATTCCACTGCTCCTCAAGCTATTTTTTCTCTCTCAAAATACTATAGTTTTTTTAATTTTTCTTTTCAAATCCGTTCCAAATCTACACATGAAATATGCATATAGAATTTTNGGCCGTCGACGGCCATAACAGGCCGTAGATCTGGCCTTTTCCGGCCAGATCCGCGATGCGTTACGGCACAGATCCGATCGCTCTGTGCCGTAATGAAATTTTTCGGCCAGATTCTGGCGGTGGTGGCCGGAATCTGACACTGCAGGTGGTAGGGGTGTTTTTGTCATTTTATATAATAGGGTCTTTAATTAAATTAGTAAACCTAAGGGCTTTTTCATAAATTTTTCAAATTTACCTCGTAATACTCTCCTATCCAACAATCCAATACTATCCTCAAAATCTTATCCAAAATACTACACCAAACGCACCCTAGATTATTTTAAGCCCCTACATTTGTTAATTTAACTAAACATCCCCCACAATAAAAGTTTATAAATTAACAAAAATATCCCCACCCACCTAGCTATTGCCAACAATCGGTCACCATCGTCGGACGATGGCCAAAAGTTTCCGTAACGATGCACAATCAACTAGATATGGCCGGTCATGCACTGATCTAGCCAGAAATGGCCAGATCTACGGCCAAAGAATTGGCTATTGTTTGGCCATAACGATGACCAAGATATGGTCGTCGTCAACGGTCAGATCTTTGACTATAGATCTAGTCGTTTTGGGTCAGATCCATGGTGGATCTGGCTAAAAAAAGTCAGACTGGCGCACGACCGACCAGATCTAGCCAGTTATGCACCATTCCAGTGACTTCTGACCATTGTTCGACGGTGGTGGTCGGCTGTCGACAATAGTTAGGTGGGTGGGGGTGTTTTTTTAATTTATAAACTTTATTGAAAAAATGTAATTGTTAAATGTTTTGAGTTGAATAGAATATGGATTTTGAATTGAATAGGCAATATTAAAATAAATATGTATTTTAGTGGATTAGATTGGATAGGATAATAGGATAGGATAGGGTTTAAAAGGTTAAACAAAAGGCGGAACTCTTTCAAAGAAACTCATAAAGATGGTGTCAATAAAAGACGAAATGATGCAAATGAGTTTTGGCTTGACGGGTTTTTCATGAAGTTGATAGTGTACTGTTTTTTCTGTAATGTGTCTTTATGCTTTGCCTTAGGGTAAAATATATTGTTTGTTTTGTTTTGTTAGGTCTGTGAGGGGGGACGGATTATTAAAACTCCATTTCAAAGTGTGGAATGAATGAACTCTCTTGAAATATCATAAAACTCTTAAAAGATATCAAAAGCCCCATATAATCCTGAAAATCATTGTGATGCTTGAGACTTAACTAACTCTTAAAGGGGTCGAATAAAATAAAGCCATCAAATCTCAAATAAGGCGATGAAATGCATTTGATTCCAAAGTTCTTACAAAATTTTGTATTATAATCTATAAGTAAAGGTGAAATTTTATTAACTTTCCTCAAATTTTTCCTTTTTCCTATAAACAAATAAACCCCATCCAAAATTGAACTCGGTAAAATTGTCTTCATTCGCTAATTTATGCCTTTTTTTATCTGAAAAAAAGGAGAAAAGTCATCAAGTTGTGAGCCGTGTCATTTTATGTCAATATCAAGATTAAAATATAACTCTAAGAGTTTCAATCTGCCATCAACCTCGACAAAAGAGCTTTACTTTCCTCGAGGTTGGGGGTTGAGGTCGCACTTCTACTTCTTCGTCCTAATGCCAATTTAGGGACTCAATCTGAGGGCTCGAAGTAGGCCCTACAGCCTCTCATCCTTACATTGAATCCACAACAAGGTATTGCAGCCAATAGCAGCCCATATTTTATGACACGCCGATTCAATTAAAGAAGGAATCTCATCTCTCTTCCAATACAAATAGAGCCGGAAGAGTCAAAAGTTTGTAGCTTGGAGCTTGGCCTAACTGCTTCCTCCGCTAATTGCCGAAAGAAGCCGGCTGAAAAAGAAAGATCTTCTACTTCAACCTGGCTTCCCTCAACTGCTAATGCGGCTGCTACACTTTGATTCTTTATTCCCTCTGCAGCTATTGGATGGGGTGGTATATTGGATCCAGACTGACCACCGTAGTAGAGCGAGAAAGTATACAAACTTTTGTATATAAACTGATACCGTATTACTCTTTTATAATCATATCCATTCATTCTCATTAGTTGAATTAATTTTTTTCACTTTCATCTTTTCATTTATTGTGTATTATATATAAATTTGTATGCAAAGGTTTATACATGATAATGGTATAAAGAGGTGTTGAGGCTGTGTAGTGGTGCTTAGCACTTTGGTTTACAAGGGAATATTGAGTATAAGTGTTAACATGTAAGGGTGTCTCTGTAAAGATTACAACTAATGACAAGGTGTGTTTTGTAAAGTTTGTAAGTAGAAAGTGCAAAACAGAGCATTTAATGCACATTGTTGTTTTGTGTATTAAAACAGTTTTATCTGGTTGACTTGTTAAAAAAAAAATCCAACTAATGAAGATTCCACTGCTCCTCAATCGTTAGCTCAAGCTATTTTTTCTCTCTCAAAATACTATAGTGTTTTTAATTTTTCTTTTGAAATCCGTTCCAAATCTACACATGAAATATGCATATAGAATTTCTACTTTTTTTCAGCAGTCTCATGCAATTATCATTGTTAAGTAACACCCACAAGATAAAAGACAAAAATAAATTTTTGGCTCCGCCCGACATAAATTTCAAGTTTCATATATAATTGAGTTTTATCAATGACTCAAAAATGGTCTCCATAACTACAAACAAATTATATATACAGATTTCTTTATACAATGTGACTTGCTATCCAAGTCAAGAAGCCTTTGAACATTTGCAACCATGCAAAATTTTGAAGCTGTAAAACACCTAACATGGTGATGTTCTTGAGTCCTATGGCTACAGTGTGCAGCTCAGGAAAAATATACAGGAATCTGATGCTGGAGTGATGACCTTACGAGGCCATTGATTTATGCTGCTAGAGACCCTGGAAGTTGATGGCAGTTAACCAGAAGAAATAGTTTATGAATGCAGAGTTGCAAATTGTTGAAGGAGAGAATTGTTACTTTTTTCTTAGATTACTGATCTTCCCGGGAAATGATGGCGTATAGCTGTTTGGCTGTCCATGTTTCTTCAGCTAGACTTCGTAAAGGAACGTTGATCTCTTCCGCAATTGTCATCATTAGGACCCTGCATTCTGCAACAGAAACGGAAATGTGGTTGCTTATTAACTCCAACTCTCGGGCTTAGAATTCTACGTATTGAATAGTTCATCTCTCACACATTAAAACTGGGACCTTGTTGTTTGGCGTTATCTGACATTAATAGACAAAAATTCAATCAAAATTTTTTTATGGTCAGGCAGGACCATTGTTGGGTAGATGGGATTCATGCACGCTGATCAATTGCAAGTTGATACATTGTATTTGTGAGAAAAAGTTAATAAGAAGTATTTGTCAGTACAGTATTACTTTATTGAAAACGGTAAAATTTTGGCTCAACTATGGGATTTGAGATTTAAAATATGTGGACATCTGTATTAAGAATTCTCAATGTATTGAATATAACAAGAATTCTCAGTCTGCTAGTCCAATATATACTAAAGGACAAATTTTTATAATTGAAAACTATATGAGAATAAATTTAAACTGATTTTTTATCTTTTAATATTAGATAACGTTAATTAACCATTCACCAATGTCATTAAACGAGGTTTGCAAGAAAGACAGACCGTTGAATATATTTCACTCATTTCTGCACATATATTTGACCATGCTTCGTATCATATGTTACATTTTTCTTCCTAAACTGGCAACTGAAAAAATTATTCAAAACAAGTATTTTCAAGCAAAAGGTGCTAACCTGGGATTCTGCTGAAATTGAGCAAAGACATTGAAGCAAGGACCTTGAGCTGAAGTTGTTCACCATGTTCAAGGATTTCTTTCAGCTGAGAGATTAGGGCTGAGAAGGCAGAGAGCTGGAATTCGGTATCCGATTGCAAAGAAAGTGCATTGCTTAACCATGCCACAGTAACAAGGCATACCTTGATCAAATTCAAGTTTCCAGAGCCTAAACTCTTGGAAATAGTCTCTAGAAATGACTTTTTTCCATTTCCGAGCAGTGATGCTGACAGGTTTCTCAACCACTCTTCAATGGCATCTTCTTCATCATCCTAAATAAGATGATCAGAATTCGGTTAAATTCTTCCAATAATCCCAATCAAAAGCAATGAAGTAGAGTTTATATCATTTTAATTACTTGCTTTATAAACTTGTTTCCCATTCCAAAAAACTGACTTCAATAAATTGGAACAAATATGATATTTCAGTAACTAGTTCATTTCCTCTGCGATGTCTACCAGTAAATAGTTTATTGGCACTAAATGACAAAAATATAGTCCAACATTTTTATATTGGAAACTATCAAATTTTGTTTTTCACTGTTTATTTACACTAGTTAAGAAGAGTCTGGATTTTAAGAAAATGTGGACACGTGAACTTGAAAATTCTTGTTTAATAACTTTAAGCAACTTGACTGTTGAAGATATTTAGGAACACTAGTTAGTGATGCGGAAATTACATACCAAGTCGATAGAATCATGCACCAGTATATCGTTTTCTTCATTGTTCAGAGAATTTACTTCACAACCATATTCATTAAACCCAGCTTGCTTCAGGATCCAGATCTCAGTCACCAATTCTCCCGAAAGAGATAGGCGCCCTCCCAAGATAAGGAGGGCTCTGCAACACTTCTCTCGCACACTCTCATCCTTTACGCTTTCATCCAGGGCCGCTGTAATGGCGTCAACAGCTGCCTCTTTATATATGCTATACTTTCGAGGTTCTACCTGCAGCATACCGTTGTCTCAGGAACAATGGAGAAACCAATAAGCATTGAGGAAATTCTGAAAGCTACTAAATCTTAAATTTAATGAGCATACCCGAAGATCTAAGTGTAGCAAAAGCACAGATACTAAGGGTTTTTGCTCTGGAGGAGAACTCTGGAGAAACACGAGCAGAACATGCATTGCTTTCACTATCTCTTCATTCTGCAAGCCACTTAACAGTGACGCCACATCTCTCCGCCTGAAAAAACAAACGTTAAGAATATACAAAAAAAAAAAAAAAATTCTCAATTGCGAAGGTCTGCATTCTTTTAAAGTTCAAACTTTCGTTCATGGGCGCTAAGAAACACTAAAAGATAAAAAATTTCACAATTTTCAATGCAAGAAAATTTTGCTGAATTTTTTCTTCCATTGTTTACTAGTAACATCTAACGAAGTCTTCATTTTGACAAAATGCAGAATGAGATTAAACATCGCACACCTGTTCAAGCAAATCAATTCACTCAGCAAGAGCACTGCATTTGTTCTTGACTTAACTTCCTTGCTGTGAAGCAGCTCCAGGAGAGTCTGTTTATTTACACTTCTAGCAATCTGGGTTCTGCAACTGGTGTCTGCTTCAATACAACATAACAAAAGTGCTGCTACACGTGTCCTCTCCTCTAAACTTCCTAGCCCAAACCTCCGAATAAGAAATTGCAAACCACCAAGAGAGATAAGGTGTTTGGCATTTGTTATTCTATCTTTGCTGCTAAAAGTGGTAAGAAGTTGCTCTAGTATAACTATAGCTGTTTCATCCCGGTTTGTTGACCTTTCTTCCCCTGAATTCCCCACAATTTGAGAGGCGACAGCCAAAAGATATCCGCAGTTTTGTAACTTCCAAGCATCAATAACACGCTTCAAAATGAAGTTGGTGAGTGGGACAGTTGTAGATTCCAATGTTTTTCCTGTTACAGGACATGTTTTGTTTCCCTGATCCATCCATTTTTTTATGGCCACTCGCTCAAAGCTTTGACCAGTCTCTAGGGTCACTGGATCTTCGAACAATTGTCCAGTCAGGGGGCAAATGAAGTCCTGAGGAATGCTTGCGAAGAAAGATCCTTCATCAAAATATTCTGGACTTGCACGCAACTCTGCACTGGGAAAATGTAGATATGAGCACTGGAATAAAAATTACAAACACAAAATATGTTCTTTTTTACTAACCTTCAAAAGCGGGACACAATTTGTTTGGCTGCTCCTGGAAAAAAATATAAATTAAAGAAAATTTTATAGACATTCATAGCAAAAACTACAGAAGAATGCAAGAAATGAGGCACAGAATCTTGAATGCTACCTCACTAGTACTCTCAAGTTGTTGCTGTTCAAAAATTGATCTTGCCAGTCTCTTGAGGGCAAGCTCGTTCGCCTCTGTATTTGAAGGTGCACATACCTCAAGAGGATCTTCTTCAGTTTTTTTACTTGTATTAGAGATGCTAACTTTATCACTCACATCTCTTTCTGGTGAAACACTCACTTCCTGCAGCCTTAACCCTTCCTCATATGTTAATAACAGTACTTCTTCCTGCAGAATATTTAAATTCTTAAGGCTACAATAGTTTAGAGAGGAAACAAGAAGACAAACTCAAGGTCCATTTCATCAGCAGACCACACATCAGTATGCATATGAACAGACAGTCATATCATCTCCCAATAAATAAAAAGTGTATCATTCCTAAATCTAACTGGTTTTTAATGAAACTGTCGCTATAATTCAGATCTCATTCAAAGAAAGATATCAAATGTCCGAAGTTTCTCTTCATATATTATATAAACAACAGTAATGGACGAAATAAAATCAACTTGAATTCTGAAGACAATCGCCTCACACTACGGTTTGACTACCTTAGATTTAATACTTACTGCTGATCTAGAAAGTAAAACATATGTACTCCCGTAGTTCGGCGCATTCTGTCTATATGAGAATATATGTGATAATATAAATCTCAAGAAACCTTCCACAATCTGAGTCAAAGTCTTATAAATCCAGTATCAAGCTTTATGCCACAAATTTAGTATGAGAATCCATTCATATTAGCTATAAACAGCAAACTAAAATGAATAAGAAAGATCAAAAGCAAGAAAAAAAAAATATTATAAAAAAGATTATGTTAAATTGCTTACTGAGTATAAAGCATCTTGGACACTCTTGGTGGAACCTTCTTCGACATCTTGATATGTGCATTTAACAATTTCAGAAGAATAGGTTAATGTTTGTTTAACTTCTACAATGGAACTGTCAGAGCTTCCTATTCCATTATCAAGGGTCTCTATTTCCCCATCATCTTCAGCCCCTTCAACTTTTGGTTTACTTAATCTTCCAAATACAGCGTCATATAGCTTTTTACTCACCATTGGTTGCGGTGAAAAGGGTCCAGAAGGACTAGCTACCTCTGAAGAATGACCAAATGAACCTCCTCGCTGAAGTCCACGAACAGACGTTGATGGAATTTGTATAGATGGTATTGAAGGAGCTTCAACTCCCTCTGTGAGCCAATCCTTATAGTAAGCTGCAAACTGGTAAGTCCCGGAATCCAGAATTTCATTGTACACTTTCTCAAGGAGCTTCAGCTTCCTAGGCCTGCTGGGCGCATCTGTTAAAGACTCAGCTTCTTGATTATACCACACCTTCAAATGTGCAAGATGTGGAGAAAATAAATGGTCCCAGAGTTTAGGTAACAAAGTTGTTCGCGCAATAAACGACGAATCACAGAACACTTGCAGTAGATGCTTTGCTGAGATCCTGTCTTTCTTTTGCAGCTTATATATCACACTAAGATAGAGATGAGCACAGGCCGACAACTTAGAATTGGGAATCCCGTAAGTGAAACCATCCTTCATATCACTTGAATTCAACCCCGTAATCACACTAAGCTGTAGTGAAGCTCTTTTCAATTCTTTGGAACTTGCAGACTCCTCAGCAGCTCTTTCTACAGTTTCAATTGCTTGCTCAAGATTGGCTATGACCTTGCTCTCATTGTGATATTCTTCTCCAAGTTCAATAAAATTAAGGCAAGAGAAGGAGTTATGACGAAGCGTCGTGCGAAAATCCTCATCTTTGAGAAATTGTTTAATATAACCACTGAGAATTGAGACCATGGCTTGAACAGCAACTTCATCAAGAGCAGGTTCAGAAGCTGGTGGCATAGCATTTTCAGGGTTTTCATTATCATCTTCGAATTTCTTTCGACTGCGCGAACCTCTGTTGGATCTGTCATAATTAATCTCAGGCTCTTTCAAGCTTCTCCTATTTCTATCTTTTGTGAGCAAACGTCCAGTAGAGCTGTTGCCCTGCCTCTTATCTATCATTACATCCTTTCCTGAACTCTCTTTAGGCCTCTCCTTTTCGACGATTCCTTTCAAATACTTTTCTCTCCTCTCTGATCTTCTTTTCACTTCATCATAATATATATTCATCACTGTCTCACTTTCTTCCACGCCTTCCTCAACTATCTCACTTCCCCGGAAATCTTCTGCAAGTTTTTCCTTATGTTCTTTCATCGACCTTTTATCTACTCTTTCTTTTCTAATAAGACTATCCCTTGGCTTTCTACTGCTATCACTTCTTGGCAATCCTCCTCTTAAAGCATGTCGAGATACATCAGACCTCACCCTTTCAGTTTTTATTCTGTTTAAAGGAGAAGCTGTTCTGTTTTGGTCTCGAAAAGGGTAACGAGGCATACTCAAAGAAGGTCTTGAGCTTGCCACTGATCTTCTTCCCCTGAATCCATCCTCTGCAAGAAGCTCCTCCAATGACGCCATTTCTGCCAATGTATGAATATTCCTCTGCACAAAGTTACAATCGAAATCAATTACCATCTTTTTCTTTCCAATAAATCTACCAACAGTAACACAGGCCCCCTTAGGCCTTGAAAAATTTCCAACCCATAAAAAGCACAAAAAAAAAAAAAAAAAAAAAAAAGAGGGAAGCCATGTATCAACACAAGATTATCAAGAACATCAATCAATAGTTTGTTAACTAGAATTAAAGAACGTGCAGGACTGAGAAACTAAATCAGAAGACCTTTCTTAAAACAAAGCCTTCCATAAACATAAAACATGTTAAAATATGCTTAAAACAGCCATGACTCACTTTTCAAGCTCCTTTTCACAACCCAAATTCCCAGAAAGCTCACAATTTTAACATTTTTTTCAACACAAGGGTCAAGACATATTCACAAAACATCGACCACAACATGGGTTTGATTCTGTTTTAATTGAAAACAAAACAAAACCAGAAAAGACAAATACTAAACACAAATATACACAAAATAAATGTTAAACTATACTAAAAAATAACACGACAGTTCTAACCTTTCAAGCTTCTTTTTTCAACCCAACTTCACAGAAAAAGCTCACAACTATGACAATTTTTCAACACAAGGGTGAAGATATATCCACAAAACATTTATCATAACATGGGTTTGATTCTGTTTTAAGTCAAAACTAAATTAACCAGAGAAGACAAACATTCATTAAAATTCATCTAAACTCAAATATATTCATAAAACATGTTAAAATATTCTTTAAAACACCATATTTCTTACCTTTGAGGCTCCTTTTCACAACCCAACCTCACAAAAAAGCTTACAACTTTGGCAATTTTTCAACACAAGGGTCAAGATATATTCAAGAAAACATTTATCATAATATGGGTTTGATTCTATTTTAATTCAAAATAAATAAACCAGAGAAGACAAAAAGTTCATAAATTTACATCTAAATTCAAATATACACATAAAACATGTTAAAATGCTTAAAAACTCCATGTTTCTTACCTTTGAAGCTCTTTTTCACAACCCAACTTCACAGAAGAGCTCACAACTTTGGCATTTTTTGAACACAGGGGTCCAGATATATTCACAAAACATTGATTACAACAATGGTTTGGTTGTGTTTTTGAGTGGTGGCGATGAAAACTGGGACAAGAATAGAATGTTGGAATATGAAAGGAGAATCTTGGGAAGAGAAAATAAGAAAACAAAAGTGGTGATGAATAAGATTGAGGAAAGGCCATGAAGGCATATAAAGGACTGCAAATGGAGTAAAAGACAAAGAGAAAGAGAAGATTTGAGCGACAAAGATGGAGAGAGTAACAATAGGCAACAAGGAAAATGCTGAAGTGAGAGGAGAGACAAATGGAGGTTGACAAACAAAAACATAATATTTTGTTGTGCTCCATGGACCCCACTTCTTTCAAAGCTATCAGTTACAACGTTGTTGTCGCTTTTTAATCATTAACTTCACGTAATTTCAGAGATACTCAAGTGAAAAACAACCCAACAATTATTGGTAGGTAGGGATCGGCGCGGGCGGGGTCGGGGACCCCATTTCCCGTCCCCGTCCTGATATCCACTTCCATAATTGTCCCCGACCCATCCCCGTTGGCAGAAACAACTCTCATACCATCCCTAACCTGTAGGGATGGAATCACTCTCATCCCTGTCTTGTCCTAGCCCGATGAACGGGACTTTACGAGAAAATTCCCTTGCAGAGATTTTTTCCCAAACATAATTAAATATATATATATATATCTAATCTTAACATAATTTATTAAGTAAATTGATTAATTATTCAATTGTATGGAGGTTTAGGTTTAGTTAGCCATATTAATTAATTAATTTTTTATTAAATTAATATAACTAAATTCAATCTTAACATAATTTACAAGGTTAATTGATTACTTATTTAATTGTATGAAGGTTTAGCTTATGAGTAATGTTATATTTACACCACCCATTACATCATTTTCATTACACCATCACCATTTTACTAATAATTATTTTATTATAATATTAAAAATTCAAAATAATTAAAAAGTTGTGTGGATGTGGGATATGCCACATCATGGTGTAATGAAAATGATGTAATTGGTGGTGTAAATGTAGCATTACTCTTAGCTTATTAGGCTTTAATCAACCATGTTAATTAATTAATTTTTCGTAAAATAACTATATATATATATCTAATCTTAACATAATTTATTAGGTAAATTGATTAATTATTCAATTGTATGGAGGCTTAGGCTTAGTTAGTCTTGTTAATTAATTAATTTTTCACAAAATTAATATAACTAAATTCAACCTTAACATAATTTATTAGGTAAATTGATGAATTAATTCATAAAACATTATCTCCATTACAACTAATAAAATTAGTCCATTTGTGAAAGAGACAAATCTCATTATCCCAAGTTCTCAATATTGATTAAGTTTAACATCATATTTAAATGATCAGTTAATTAATTACAAGGATAATTGAATTTGTGTAATTTGTAAGTCGTTAAGCAATTATGTATATTCTTATATTGGTTTGGTAAATTGTAATAATCTAATCAAATTTATTTTTGGGTCATGTATTCTTATTTTGTGAAATTCACAAAGTAATAATACATATATTTAATTATTAGACTCTCTCATTTAAATTATTTTTTCTATAAATTTAATACAAACATTAGAAAGTATTATAAAAATAAATATCATAAATTTAGATACATTACTTAAAACTATTATTTAAACTCTAACTTTATATACAATCTTACAAAAGAAAAAAAAAACATAAAATTCTCAATAAAAGAAGCGGGGCGGGTTTTTTTTAAGACCGTTGTCGCCACAAGACAGTCACATTTTGCGACCCCAACCATCTGAAAACAACTAGATTTTTGGCTGCTTCCCAACGCAAGCAGTTTATGCACACCTGAGCGTAAACTTCAGCACCACCCCAACACCCAAGCTTGTATGTAGTGGGAGAAGGCTGGCTGGGGGAAAAAAGTCGAGTAGGTGGGGTGGTGATGTCTAGAAAGGCTTGGATTTTAGTTAGGGCAAATGATCGAGCAGGTGGTGTGCGTCAAGGTAGGGAGGTTGTGGGGAAAGCTTGGGAATGGTGGAAACCTAGAAAATCACCAGTAAAACATAAAAAATAAAAACTTCTCAGTACACACACAATCTCCTACAAATTTCCCTACCAATCAAACTCCACAAACAACAAATTTTGTCGCAAATCGCGACTGTCGTATAGTGACGAGGGCAGTTCGCGAACGGCAAACGACGACAGAGGACAACCGATGGATGGTTGGGTGGGTTTTGTTCAGGAGAGGATGATGGTTCGTATGGTGGTGTCAGGGGTAATTTTCAGTGGCAAAATCGACCAGAATTTGACCTTAAAGATGGGTTATCACGCAAAAGAGCAGTGGTCGTCGGTCGTGGATAGGCAGGAGCAACGACATGGGAGTAAGAGGGTTTTGGTGCGGGTGATGTGAGGAATCTGAGGTGGGGGGGTTGTCTCGATGATGCCAAAATCAAACCGGATCTAGCCTAATCCGGCACTCGTTGGGTGGAGATGGGGGTTTTGTTAATTGACCATCATGCCCTTATAAATAAAGGGTTTTTTTACCATCCTGCCCTTTTTCACAATAGAATATACTAATGGAATTGTGCTCTGGATAGTGAAATGGTATTTTAAAAGTGTGTGGGTAGGAAAGTGTCATTAGGCAATTATTTGGGTGGAAAAAAGTCTTTTATTCATATTAAATACTTCTTAAAAATATAAAAAAATGTCATAAAACCCTCCAAAAAATCATAGGCACCGACAGATCTTGCGTTGTTACAGCGCCAATGGCTAGCGGTGGCAACGTCGGTGGCTGCTGGCGAGTGATAGTGGCTTGGATGAGTAGGGGTATTTTTGTTAATTTTAAAACTTTTATTGAGAAAAGTAATTGTTAATATTTTGAGTTGAATGTAACATGATTGAATTTTGAAAAGAATTTGAAATATCAAAACAAATGTGTATTTGGATAGGATAATATGATAGGAAGTGGAAAAAAAAAATGAAACAAAGGGAGGGTAAATTATTTTCATCTTCTCCAACAAAATTATAATCATGACACACCATGATCTTCACAACAATCTATGTGATAGTAGAGTCATCTTAGTCGCAATGATATGTAAGATCATAAAGGCAAGCTCTTAGCCAATAGCGGACCTGCATTCGATCTTGATTAATGTCAACTTCTTGTTGATCTGAACCATTAAGCCTACCACTAATCTAAACCATTCTATTTTTCCATTTGATTTTCGTAAAAAAATTTAAGGATAGATTGTTTGAAATTGTTATAAATATTTTTTTTTTTATTATTATCCACTCATGAAATTGAAAGAATTTTGAGTGGAAATGATCAATCCAAAGTGTGTAATTGTCAATACCTATTAGATACTTTGAGTGCAAATGCGGGTCTTGGGGGTGTAGTAGTAGTCTATGAAGATAATGGGTTTTAAGTAAATTTTAAAAGAGTTGTGCTTCGCAGGCTTAGCTAGTTTCAAAGTCCTATCTCAGCTGTTGTTTCATTTTCAACTACCAACTGCCGCCCATTTCTATGTATTCTCTCCTTTTGACTCTTTGCTTTTGCTATCTTACTTAGGACTTGGCCTGGCTATTATTGGCTTTTGGTTAATCTCCAATGGCCAACGCCAAACCCAGAAACCTTGATGTTACCCAATCAATACAATACAAATTTTTTATTTAAATCTACTAAATCAGAAATAATTTTTATACCGATTCACAAATTTTATACATACTCATTAGTAACTAAACTTCTAACTATATGAATCAAAGGTTTACAACTAATAGAACTATTATATTATTACTAAATACTAATTTGTTTTAGTACAGCTGCAAGAGTAATATCAATTTGAGGCTAAATGTGAAATTAGATGTGACCTCAAAAACGCTTAGGTCAAAGTTTTTTTTTTTTTGTTTTTTTTTTTTGGTTTAAATAATTGCCTCTTCCACGAACACAAGACCCCTAGATAGCTAACCTCAGTAGTTAAAGAGCTTGTCATCCAACCATAAAAAAAGAGGTTTTTAGGTCAAAGTTGGTCCTCGAGATGATGATTTTCATAAATTTAATGTGAATGAAAGTCGATAGGGTTAAGTCACCCTCTCTCCACATATATATAATCATGCCTATTTACTTTTGCTATGCAAATCAAGGGTTAACCGTTAATGATGTCAAGTTACTCTCTCTCCACGCGTATAATCGTACACCCCTAAAATTTTAACCATGCAAATCAAAGGTGGTAAGTGACGAGAGAATTTTTTGAATTTGTTTCATTAAATTGTTTATTATATAATTAAGGCATAATATATTGCCAAAATAATATTATCTTAAAATAACTAAAAATGATTTTGTCAATGAAAGGGAAAATTTTTCACTTCAATCCATCTTGCATCAAATTTTATAATTAAGATTATACCAAGTCTAATGTTCTAGAATTTATTCACAAAATAAGGAGAAGTAGACCTTTTCTTTGTTGGAATTTTTGGGTCAATGAAAGAAGACTTTGTCATGAATGATACGGCCCATAAAAGCTCATATATAATTAGGGCTTTTCTGAATCAATTTGTCTAGTCCTTATATATGTAAATTAATTAATTAATTAACTAATTAACTTATGATTGTCAATATCATATTACAATTATACAACTAAAACAAGGGCATTACAACACATCTATTCTATGCAAGACAATCACATAATTTTACATCTAAATATGTAAAGAAAGAGAGATGATGCATTTTTTTTTTTTTTTTAATGACTGAATTGTTCGGGCCGTTTTATGTGTATCTCGACTAATTCTCAGGAAAAGATATCCTACAGCAACCCACCATCGCGGCCTCTCAAGTAAATTATGGGTAATGGTACTATCTTTGCGCCTAACGGGGAATCAAAGATGATGCATTTTGATTCTAGAGTCATATAATTTAATTTTTATCTTTTTGAATTATGAAGTCATGTAATTTGAGTTATGTGCATACAAATAATTGTCTTCTTAAACTGCACAAAGATTTAAAGTGATACATCTTGAAATATTTTAATTAAATATGTTTGAATTTAAATTATATATACATATGAGTGTGTTAAATAATCACATTTTAATATTAAATAGATTATTGAAAAAAAAAATACTATTATACTAAGTACATAAATTATTTCTAAAGAAACATTTTCTTATGCTTAATTTTCACTGTTATTGCACTATAAAGGGTACTATAAAATCCATCTCATATAAATTTTCACACTGTGAACTATTTATTTGGTCTTACACTTGTTACACTCTAAACTTCCAGTAATTCAAGCTTTCATTTTATTATTATATTTATAATAATAATTTTATAATACATTTTAAATAGTATCCCTAGATTATCATACATTATATGTAACCTATCTCTGAAAGATACTTTTAGATGAAATTGAATTTGTCATAGTTCGTTGATGTAATAAATCCATATGTTATTAGTTTGAAAAAAGGGGCAATGTGGTCATATGGTTAGAAAAAAAGTTAAATCAGATAGCAAAACAAGTAGAAAATATATTTTGATTATAAATAAAAGATTAACAATTTTGGACAAACTGTTAGACAATTTTAATCAAACAGCTTGAAATTTAGGTCAAATGGTCAGTCATTATACTAAAAATGGCTAATGATTTTGCATAAAAGGACTAACTATTTTGGTACCATCGCATTTATCAAATGTAAAAATGTCATAGTTTTACCCATTATACCATGATATTTAATGTGAAACACTTCGATTGGGGGTGGAAGTATTACTTTCCCAAAATTGGAGGAAAATGTTTTAACACCGCACCTATGGGGTCACAGTATAATTTAACCCTAAGGTAGCGTTTGATTCAGAGAATATTTTATTACTCGGGAATATTATATTAATGGAAAAGTAGATTACCTGGTATAAAATATTTTTGTGTTTGGTTTGCAGGGGATTTATAATTGATAATGGTGTTTGGTTGACAATAATTTAATATTACATATGAGTATTTTACAAAAATACCCTTACTAGTTCAGATATCTAGGAATCAATTATAGCTTTGTTTGGTTGAAGAGGTATAATTTTGCCCATTTGCAATTAGTTTCTATACTTGTCCCTTCAAAGTTTAAGAGTTGGGCGAATATTTTCTAAGTTTTTGCCTAAATTATGTAACAAAATATAACCATTGCAAACAATTTTCATTTTTTATTCTAGGAAACTGGTTCTTTTACAAAGTAATATCGTCTTGTGGGAAATGACCAATGAGCCTTTTTTCCTAAGCCGCACAAAGAAATTTGAAACATAAAATAACAAACACAGCAGCAACAATGTACACTGCAATACTGGCATTCATCACCCTAAACACACCATTACAAACCTACACAAACATCCATCTCAAGCCCTATAGCAACACCCACCAACTGCTAAACCAACATACACAACTAGCAACTCAAACGTGCAGTGTAGGCTCTCAACACCTCTGCCCAATCGTCATACGATCATGTCTCGTTCCTCCATAACACCATCACCCAATGCATCAAACATGCAAACCATATCCTGCAGTAAAAAACCTGTTGCACAACTAAAAACTACAACCAAAGAGAAAACACAAATCAACAACCCACAAACAACAGAAAATCCATTCCTCTCACAATAACATACCAGACATTGAAATGCACCCAGGCCCACCAAAATCCTCCAAACATAGAAGCAAAATCCATAATCCACACCCCCCTTCAGCCCATACCGAAACACATCTCACTATCTATACATCTAATGAAACTATTGCAATTTAGCAGTTTGAAACAAACATTTGTATGTAATAGATATTTCAATAGAAAAGAAACTTAAAGTTGTATCATTGATTTTTCAATTGTGCCTTATCACAATGTTGGATTGTTTTCGAACTTTATTTTGTAACACATAAACTACTTTTTGTACAACAGTTATGGAAACACGTAATTTACAATAAAACAATGCGGTCGAATGCACGTTACTCGTAGCTTTAACCTTTTGTGCTGTTTTCACAGTCCTGTATAAGTCAGGAAATCATACTTCTTAGTGATGCAAATACAATTCATGACCATGATATGGTAGGTCATGATCAATGGTGACATAGTCCATATTATATTAAATCGGCAATTACAAAAGCAAATGTTTACCATTGCCTTACTGTACGCGACGTCCAACAGCAATTTGTCACAGAAAGATTTGACATCATCCTCCCAAACCAATCCTCTTTCATCTATGGTGAGGCAGAAGTTACACAACAACATAATAAATAACCAATTGTATCTTGATGGAAAAGGATGTAAAAAATTATGACTGGCAATGGAACAATGCAACACATACAAAGTACGGGTGCCCTTCGGTTAGGGAAAATTTCGCTGGTGCACGTTCGAGGAACTTATATATATAATAAAGCACAAAATAGTCGAAATCAGTTTGGTTCCTTTGTTGGGGCACCTGGACACACATAACATTCAGTAAGTCAGTGAGCATATGCACAAATGACAACAAAAATCCAAAATGTGACCCCTGTGGGGTGTAACCCTACACACATCAGGCACCATAAGAGGTATATCAGCCACTTGGTTAGTCTTTTCTGTCGTTGTTTTAGCAATAGTGATATCGAGGGCAAACCTGTGGAACAAGTTGTGGAATTAAAATTAGCCACAGACTCCAGCACAAGTGAAAAATGTGGAGCAGGATCTTGAAAATTGCCACATTTATTTTCGAATTTGTGGTTGTCTAGGGTTAGATCTGAAATTACAGTTGCGATTTCTTGACTTAGGGTTTCTTTGAGTCTTGAGTTTTTTGGGGCTTTCACACTCTTAGTAACTGTGAGACTTAGGAACCTAGATATGTCTAAGTTTGAGGTAGAAAAGTTCACGGGAGACAATGATTAAGGGTTATGGAAGATGAAGATGAGCTGTCTTAGTTAAGGATGGATTGTCAACTACCTTAGAGGGTGAGGATAGCTTACCTAAGTCTCTATCAGAGAAGATGAGGAAAGTGTTAGAGTAGATGCCCTAGAGCCAATCAATTATTGTNACTCCCATAATTGCCCCCGACCTATCTTCGTTGGTGGGGACAACTCTCATGACCGTCTCTGACTTGTAGGGATAGAATCACTCCAACCCCTGTCTCGTCCCTGACTTGTAGGAATAGAATCACTCCAACCCCTGTCTCGTCCCAGCCCGATGAACGAGGCTTTTCAGGAAAATTCCCGAACATAATTAAATATATCTATATATAATCTTAACATAATTTATTAAGTAAATTGATTAATTATTCAATTGTATAGTGGCTTAAGCTTAGTTAACCATATTAATTAATTAATTTTTCATTAAATTAAAATAACTAAATTCAATCTTAACATAATTTACTAAATAAATTGATTACTTATATAATTGTATGAAGGCTTAGCTGATTAGGCTTAATCAACCATGCTAATTAATTAATTTTTCGTAAAATAAATATATTTATATCTAATCTTAACATAATTTATTAGATAAATTGATTAATTATTCAATTGTCTGGAGGCTTAGGCTTAGTTAACCCTGTTAATTAATTAATTTTTCACAAAATTAATATAACTAAATTCAATCTTAACATAATTTACTAGGTAAATTGATGAATTAATTCATAAACATTATCTCCACTACAACTAATAAAATTAGTCAATTTGTGAAAGAGACAAATCTTACTATCCCAAGTTTCCAACATTGATTAAGTTTAACATTGTATTTAATTGATCAGTTAATTAATTACAAGGATAATTAAATTTCTGTAATTTGTAAGTGTTAAGCAATTATGTATATTCATATATTGGTTTGGTAAATTGTAATAATCTAATCAAATTTATTTTTGGGTCATGTATTATTATTTTGTGAAATTCATAAAGTAATAATACATATATTTAATTATTAGACTCCCTTATTTAAATTATTTTTTCTATAAATTTAATACAAACATTAGAAAGTGTTATAAAAATAAATATCATAAATTTAGATACATTACTTAAAACTATTATTTAAACTGTAACTTTATATACAATTTTGCAAAAGAAAAAAAAACATAAAATTCTTAATAAAAGAAGGCAGGGCGGGTTTTTTTTAAGACCGTTTCTGGCCTTACCCCTGATATTTCCAAGGATTCCCTGTCCCATTCGGGCCAGGTCAAGTCGGATTCCCACGGGGTCTAGGCAAACACCCATCCCTATTGGAAAGTATTAAATAAACAACTTTTTACTAATGACACTTTCCCATCCATCCACTTTTAAAATATCATTTTCCTACCCAAACTTTATATTTCATTGGTAATTTCGGTTAAATACAATCATATATATCGTAAAGTCGAAAATACCCTTGACAAAAGCCCTATCAGGCTATCACCCCAACCCGCAGCTATCACCGATCATCAGCGGTCACCCACTACTTTTTCGCATGTTTTCCCCTCTTTGCAGCCTTTTCCGGTCACATGTGACATCGAAAACTCTCTCCAACGGAACCAATCGAACCCCCACCCTCCACTCAGCAAAACCCCTACCTCTACTCGCCCTTCCATCTCGTCGTTTGTTGCTAGTGACCTATCATTGTCGCCACAAGACAATCACATTTTGCGACTCCAACCATCTGAAAACAACTAGATTTTTGGCTGCTTCCCAACGCAATCAATGTGTGCACACCCGAGCGCACACTTCAACACCACCCCAACACCCAGGCTTGTGTGTAGTGGGAGAAGGCTGGCTGGGGGGAAAAAGGTGGGGTGGTGATATCTAGAAAGGCTTGGATTTTAGTTAGGGCAAATGGTCGAGCAGGTGGTGTGCGGCAAGGTAGGGAGGTTGTGGGGAAAGCTTGGGAATGGTGGAAACCTAGAAAATCACCAGCAAAACACAAAAAATAAAAACTTCTCAATACACACAATCTCCTACAAATTTCCCTACCAATCAAACTCCACAAACAACAAATGCTGAAATGGTATTTTAAAAGTGTGTGAATGAGAAAATGTCATTAGGCAATTATTTGGGAGGAAAAAAATCTTTTGTTCATATTAAATACTTCTTAAAAATATAAAAAATGTCATAAAACCCTCCAAAAAATCATAAGCACCTACAGATCGTGCATTGTTACAGCGCCAATGGCTTGCGGTGGCAACGTCAGTGGCTTGCGGCGGCGGTGGCTGTTGGCAAGTGATAGTGACTTAGATGAATAGAGGTGTTTTTGTTAATTTTAAAACTTTTATTGAGAAAGGTAATTGTTAATATTTTGAGTTGAATAAAATAGAATTAGATTTTGAAAAGAATTTGAAATATTAAAACAAATATGTATTTGGATAGGATAATATGATAGGAAGTGGAAAAAAAAAAGAAACAAAGGGAGGGTAAATTATTTTCGTCTTCTCCAACAAAATTATAATCATGACACACCATGATCTCCACAACAATCTATGTGATAGTAGAATCATCTTAGTCGCAATGATATGTAAGATCATAAAGGCAAGCTCTTAGCCAATGGCGGACCTGCATTCGATCTTGATTAATGTCAACTTCTTGTTCATCTGAACCATTAAGCCTACCACTAATCTAAACCATTCTATTTTTCCATTTGATTTTCGTAAAAAATTTTAAGGATCCTGAGATTGTTTGAAATTATTATAAATATATTTTTTTTTCATTATTATCCACTCATGAAATTGAAAGAATTTTGAGTGGAAATGATCAATCCAAAGTGTGTAATTGTCAATACCTATTAGATACTTTGAGAGCAAATGCGGGTCTTGGGGGTGTAAGTAGTAGTTTATGAAGATAATGGGCCTTAAATAATTTTAGAAGAGTTGTGCTTCGCAGGCTTTGCGAGTTTCAAGGTCCTATCTCAACTTTTGTTTCATTTTCAACCTCCAACTGCCGCCCATTTCTATGTATTCTCTCCTTTTCAGTCTTTTCTTTTGCTATCTTACTTAGGACTTGGCCTGGCTATTATTGGCTTTTGGTTAATCTCCAATGGTCAACGCCAAACCCAGAAACCTTGATGTTACCCAATCAATAAAATACAAATTTTTTATTTAAATCTACTAAATCAGAAATAATTTTTATATCGATTTACAAATTTTATACATACTCATTACTAACTAAACTTCTAACTATATGAATCAAAGGTTTACAACTAATAGAACTATTATATTATTACTAAATACTAATTTGTTTTAGTACAGCTGCAAGAGTAATATCAATTTGAGGCTAAATGTGAAATTAGATGTGACCTCAAAAACGCTTAGGTCAAAGTTTTTTTTTTTTTGTTTTTTTTTTTTGGTTTAAATAATTGCCTCTTCCACGAACACAAGACCCCTAGATAGCTAACCTCAGTAGTTAAAGAGCTTGTCATCCAACCATAAAAAAAGAGGTTTTTAGGTCAAAGTTGGTCCTCGAGATGATGATTTTCATAAATTTAATGTGAATGAAAGTCGATAGGGTTAAGTCACCCTCTCTCCACATATATATAATCATGCCTATTTACTTTTGCTATGCAAATCAAGGGTTAACCGTTAATGATGTCAAGTTACTCTCTCTCCACGCGTATAATCGTACACCCCTAAAATTTTAACCATGCAAATCAAAGGTGGTAAGTGACGAGAGAATTTTTTTGAATTTGGTTCATTAAATTGTTTATTATATAATTAAGGCATAATATATTGCCAAAGTAATATTATCTTAAAATAACTAAAAATGATTTTGTCAATGAAAGGGAAATCTGTTCACTTCAATCCGTCTTGCATCAAATTTTATAATTAAGATTATACCAAGTCTAATGTTCTAGAATTTATTCACAAAATAAGGAGAAGTAGACCTTTTCTTTGTTGGAATTTTTGGGTCAATGAAAGAAGACTTTGTCATGAATGATACGGCCCATAAAAGCTCATATATAATTAGGGCTTTTCTGAATCAATTTGTCTAGTCCTTATATATGTAAATTAATTAATTAATTAACTAATTAACTTATGATTGTCAATATCATATTACAATTATACAACTAAAACAAGGGCATTACAACACATCTATTCTATGCAAGACAATCACATAATTTTACATCTAAATATGTAAAGAAAGAGAGATGATGCATTTTTTTTTTTTTTTTTAATGACTGAATTGTTCGGGCCGTTTTATGTGTATCTCGACTAATTCTCAGGGAAAGATATCCTACAGCAACCCACCATCGCGGCTTCTCAGGTAAATTATGGGTAATGGTACTATCTTTACGTCCAACGGGGAATCAAAGATGATGCATTTTGATTCTAGAGTCATATAATTTAATTTTTATTTTTTTGAATTATGAAGTCATGTAATTTGAGTTATGTGCATACAAATAATTGTCTTCTTAAACTACACAAAGATTTAAAGTGATACATCTTGAAATATTTTAATTAAATATGTCTGAATTTAAATTATATATACATATGAGTGTGTTAAATAATCACATTTTAATATTAAATAGATTATTGAAAAAAAATACTATAATACTAAGTACATAAATTATTTCTAAAGAAACATTTTCTTATGCTTAATTTTCACTGTTATTGCACTATAAAGGGTACTATAAAATCCATCTCATATAAATTTTCACACTTTGAACTATTTATTTGGTCTTACACTTGTTACACTCTAAACTTCCAGTAATTCAAGCTTTCATTTTATTATTATTTTTATAATAATATTTTTATAATACATTTTAAATAGTATCCCTAGATTATCATACATTATATGTCACCTATGTCTGAAAGATACTTTTAGATGAAATCGAATTTGTCACAGTTCGTTGACGTAATAAATCCATATGTTATTTGTTTGAAAAAAGGGGCAATGTGGTCATATGGTTAGAAAAAAAGTTAAATCAGATAGCAATACAAGTAGAAAATATATTTTGATTATAAATAAAAGATTAACAATTTTGGACAAACTGTTAGACATTTTTAATCAAACAGCTTGAAATTTAGGTCAAAAGGTCAGTCATTATAGTAAAAATGGCTAATGATTTTGCATAAAAGGACTAACTATTTTGGTACCATCGCATTTATCAAATGTAAAAATGTCATAGTTGTACCCATTATACCATGATATTTAATGTACGAAACACTTCGATTAGGGGTGGAAGTATTAATTTCCCAAAATTGGAGGAAAATGTTTTAACACCGCACCTATGGGGTCGCAGTATAATTTAACCCTAAAGTAGCGTTTAGTTCAGGGAATATTTTATTACTCGGGAATATTATATTAATGGAAAAGTAGATTACCTTGAAGATTACCGGTATAAAATATTTTTGTGTTTGGTTTGCAGGGGATTTATAATTGATAATAGTGTTTGGTTGACAGTAATTTAATACTACATAAGGGTATTTTTGACCTTACTAGTTCTGATGTCTAGGAATCAATTATAGCTTTGTTTGGTTGAAGAGGTATAATTTTGCCCATTTGCAACTAGTTTCTATACTTGTCCCTTCAAAGTTTAAGAGTTGGGCGAATCTTTTCTAAGTTTTTGCCTAAATTATGTAACAAAATATAACCATTGCAAACAATTTTCATTTTTTATTCTGGGAAACTTGTTCTTTTACAAAGTAATATCGTCTTGTGGGAAATGACCAATGCGTCTTTTTTCCTAAGCCGCACAAAGAAATTTGAAACATAAAATAATAAACACAATAGCAACAATGTACACTGCAATACTGGCATTCATCACCTTAAACACCCATTACAAACCTGCACAGACATCAACCTCAAGCCCAATAGCAACACCCACCAACTGCTAATCCAACATACACAACTTGTAGCTCAAACATGCAATGTAGGCTCTCAACACCCCTGCCCAGTCGCCATACGATCATGTTCCGTTCCTCCATAACACCGTCACCCAATGCATCAAACATGCAAACCATATCCTGCAGTAAAAACCTGTTGCACAACTAAAAACTACAACCAAAGAGAAAACACAAAACAACAACCCACAAACAACAGAATACCCATTCCTCTCAAACCAACATACTAGACATTAAAATGCACCCAACTCCACCAAAAATCTCCAAACACAGAAGCAAAATCCATAATCCACACCCCCCTTCAGCCCATATCGACACACATCCCACCATCCATACATCTGATGAAACTATTGCAATTTAGCAATTTGAAACAAACATTTGTATGTAATAGATATTTCAACAGAAAAGAAACATAAAATTGTAGCATTGATTTTTCAATTGTGCCTTATCACAATGTTGGATTGTTTTCGAACTTTATTTTGTAACACATGAAATATTTTTTGTACAATAGTTATGGAAACACATAATTTACAATAAAACAATGTGGCCGAATGCACGTTACTCATAGCTTTAACCTTTTGTACTGTTTTCACAATCATGTACAAGTCAGGAAATCATACTTCTTAGTGATGCAAATACAATTCATGACCATGATATGGTAGGTCATGATCAATGGTGACATATTCCATGTTATATTAAATCGGCAATTACAACAGCAAATGTTTACCACTGCCTCATTGTATGCGACGTCCAACAACAGTTTGTCAAGGAAAGATTTAACATCATCCTCCCCAAACCAATCCTCTTTCATCTGTGGTGAGGCACAAGTTACACAATGACATAATAAATAACTAGTTGTATCTTGATGGAAAAGGATGTAAAAAATTATGACTGGCAATGGAACAATGCAACACTTACAAAGTACAGGTACCCTTCAGTTAGGGAAAATTTCGTTGGTGCACGTTTGAGGAACTTATATATGTAATAAAGCACAAAATAGCCGCAATCAGTTTGGTTTCTTTGTTGTGGCACCTGGACACACATAACATTCAGTAAGTCAGTGAGCATACGCACAAATGACAATAAAAATCCAAAATGTAACCCCTGTGGGTTGTAACCCTACACACATCAGGCACCATGAGAGGTATATCAGCCACTCGGTTAGTCTTTTCCGTCATTGTCTCAGCAGCAGTGATATCGAGGGCAAACCTGTGGAATAAGTTGTGGAATTAAAATTAGCCGTATTATTGGCCACGGACTCCAGCACAAGTGAAAAATGTGGAGCAGGATCTTGAAAATTGTTGGAAGACCTTACTTTCTTATCAGAGGCTCAAACCTCTTTAGGTTAGCAACCGAAGTGAGTCCAACAATAACATACAGCTTATGTTGGGTTCTGATCACGCTACTTCCCCAAAGTTGCATAAGATCAGCAAACTCCAGTGACCCCTACATATATAGAAATGTAGAATATTAGCACCCCCATCAATAGAATTGAAAATTACCTTGCATTTGTAAAAATCAGCAAACATTAACTAACCATAATACAATAGGAATGAAAACATATTTTGTAGAGAATATGTCCTTTTTTTTAGTCCATTTCAGAACCTTCTGCCTACTAGCTTGTACGAAATACAAGAAAAACCACATGGAATTGAGACGCTTGAAATCCGATTTGTCAACATGTGTAGATCTTGTCCATAGTTTCCTGTCATAACCGAAATTATCAACACTACCAAAAAGTTTTCGATTTAAAAATTACATGGACGCAGGTGAGAAGCATACCCCAAGTGTCGGTCAAACATATTGTTGGTCAACATTCCATGTTGTCTACTGGTGGTAATGTGGTTGCTTGCCCGTCATGGAAGTTTCTTACCTATAAAGCAAATTGACCTCATTATGTTGTGAAGCATTGCTATGTTCCTTAAAGAACAAATATATGAAACCATATTCCTTACCGTCAAATTTGCTCTGGTTAGAGACTGTCCATATAACGTCTGAATCACCATGGCAGTCATGGTCGGCATTAGTTGATTTGGACCTCTGTACGGGTTCCGTTCCCCCTAAAAATGCATAATATGTGCAAATCGACTTCATCAAATACTGATCAGTCCTCCACGAACAAAGTAAGAATTTATGAAATCACATTACTGACCTTCATCTTTGTCCTCTCTACACAGTGGTCGTGTGGCATGTGACTGTCCATGGCACCCAATTTCGGCACTTTCCCCTCTTTGCCTTTATGTAGATGTCATTCCCCCTGAACATGTTTAAAAAATACATATGACAATCAAATTGAAAAACATGTAAAAAAAGAATGAGAAAGTAAAAAACAAAGGTAATTTTGTTATACCTTGCACTTAAGATAATTGTTGCAGTACATGATAATTGGATATCATAATAACAACAACAACATATATGACAGTACGGAACACTATATCATATTATGATTACCATTTACTTAACAACATTTACAATCCTTAACAAAAATCAGGATATTACACAACAAAAGATATCCGCGGTGGGATATGGTTAAGTGCTAACATAATGCACTATCACACATAATAAAAAAGTACACAACATCCACGGTCTATACAATGCAAATACTACATCATGGTGTTTCATAGTAAAAAATACGTCATACCCATGCAACTAACAGACTTCTACTGAGGCAACACATTCATCTAAATAAACACATCAGTGCACAAAAAAGTTAAATGCTATCATAAATATATTACTAATCATCAAATACTAGATGGTACATATTACTTGTGAGCTGTTTCCTCGCAAACTCTCACCTAAAATGAAGCAGTGACTCAAAGAAGAACTCAATTTTGTGAGGTTCCTTGCATATCACCTCCCCTACCTCCAGCAGCTCATCAACTATGAACCCATCCAAGTCAGCTATTGCATTGAACAATGAATTCCACTTGTCCTTCTCTTCAGACTCTCTTTGAAAAATGATGCAATGTCTTTAATTTTTTCGCGGATTCCTTCAAATACTTTGCTAAACCTGCCCATCTGATCCATGAAGTTAGAAAAACCTTCATCCCTAACCTCCCTCATGTCGTTACAGACAACCCTCCTACTAGGGCCACCTGTGGCTGTCTGACATGTAGAACTAGCCATCTGTTCCTTCGCCGGAACAATGCTTTGGCCCTCCACCTTAAGATTGACATTGACGTCCATATCTGTCTCATTAATCACCTTCTGCTCTGTCTCAAAAGCCTCCACAGCATCAGCAGGGTTCTCTGTAGCCCTTCCAGTTGCTCGATCTTTATCAAACACTGTGACTAACGAGTCATAATGGGGGAATGGTCTATGTCGCAGGCCTTTTGCGGTAGTATTACTCTACCAAAAAAATAAAAATAAAAATAAATAAATAAAGAGACAGAGAAATGAAATTTTAAAAAAAATTAAACATGTAAACGATTTCACCAATAAAAAACACTTACTTTGACCCATTCATCGAATACATCTCTGGTTGCGGTAATGCACTTCTCCCAATCATTCCATTCGAATCCACTGCCATTTTCTATCATCTCATTGATCGCATGGTACTAGCACTTCAGTAACTTATACCTCGAATCAATGTGAGGAATTGCCTTAAGGCCATGTCCAAGAAGCCTCTCCGACAGCATTTTTTTTAGTTGGGATAGAAACCCAACTTTAAATATGCCATTATCTACACCCCACTGATTGCTTTGCTTTAGTATTACAAGACAGTCAACTAGATGAGCATCTTCATCCTTCTTCCACTGTCTTTTGGTCACGGTATTGTTGGCTTTACCCTTTCCTTTTCTATAGATGTTTAGTACGTCCAAACTCAAACTCTTTTTGCCACTTTTGTTTTTTGGATCTGAGTTGTCCATTCTGTAAAGAAACTTCAACAGCACATTAGACAAAAACACAGCAAAATAACCCCAAATTTTAAATGATTTATACTACAAGAAAAGGAAAAAAATAATAGAGAAATTGTAAAAGTTGTTGCACTGACAAAATATATGCATGCCACAAAATGAAAGATAATAACTAAATAACTCCAATTTAACATGCAACAAAGCATCAACAACTAAAACATAACAAAAGAGAAAACCAAGTGCTACAAGTGTTTACAGTACAGTCACAACAAAAACAAAGTAAACTAATCAAATTGTTTGCAACAGAAGACATCAACACGAACATACACATTCAACAGAAACCCTAATAACCTGACACTACGTATTTCTCGAAGACATCTAACTATTGAACATTTCTTGAGCTAAATTATCTCTCCACGCAGTCCACGTAACACTTGTCTCCACATGCCTTATAACTTCACCACTGTCCTCCTCCTCGTCTTCGACATTGCACACTTCACCGACCTTACTCTCGATTGGGTTCGTTGACAGTTCATTTCTAATGAAGTTATGTAAAAGGAAACATGCCGAAATAATGCGACATTGGATTCTCACCGGGTAGAAGGATGTTTCTCGCAAAATACCCCATCTTTTCTTTAGTATACCGAAACACCTCTCAATACAATTTCTTGCTTGAGAGTGTTTCATGTTGAAATATTCTTGCAGCGTCGCTGGTTGACGACTTTGCCTCCACTCATTCAAATGATATCGTTGCCTTCTATATGGTGCCAGGAACCTTTTTCCATTGGTGTATCTAGCATCATATAAGTAATAAAACCTTACCATGAAATTAAACATGTTAGAATAAAAAAACCATCGACTATATTACTGTATATAGCTGTAGAAAACAAAAATTGATCAAGGATTTACCTTGGGGGACCTTTAACCCATGTCTCCTATTGATGGCATCCCTCAGCGCCCTACCATTTGCAGCTAAACCTTCCCACCCCAGGAGAACATAAATAAATTGCATGTCTGGTGTGTAAACACCAAGCACATTTGTTGCAATTTCATTCTTTCGGGTGTGATACCTAGGTTTCTCAACTGAGTCCACGTAAACCCTTATATATGCTCCATCTAAAGCACCCAAACAATTCTAACAGGACAGCAAAAACAGGGAAACATTAAATTAATTCTGGATAATGTTATAAGCAAACAAATATGAAAATGATAAACCGAATGGGTACAATGTATACCTTGAACCATTTCCATCTGTCATCAGTTGAATTCTCCAAGATGGGATCTAGTTTTTTTAGCAGAATTTTATGCAGTCTTAATATAGCTTGCAACACTCTATGGAAATTTCATGAAACTATCTCACCAGATCTTTTTGTTTGTCTTTTAAGAACTTTATTCTTCACATGGTGAAGAAAACTAGCCACCATCTCTTCTATAGTTGTATTTCTAGTTGATGCTAACTCGCCAATATTTTTTAGTAAATGACATAACTTGTAAAACAATTTGACATCCATTCTACAATTCTCAAGACATTGTGTATCACTATCGAAAACCATGTTTTGTAAATTGAGTGACCTAACATTATGACTATCAATTCGCTCGGCCGCATATCTTATAGATGCCTACCCATTGCTCTCAAATAATGCATACCCCTGTAAGTTATAAAACCCCTAGTATTCCTATTCCTATGCAGCATAGCAAGCCCAACAATTAGAACCATGGCAAACATGCTTTCCATCATGTGCAATTGCAAAAGTAAGATTGTGACCAAACACATCTTTTGCCTTAGGGGTAAACGAGCCATGATTGTTTCACCTACTCCATGTACCAACAAGCATAATATTACTCACAAATACCTATACCATTTCACTTCACAATTTAAAGTACATCAACACCAAAACCACTACATTAGACAATCAAGACAACCTGTGGAATGACAACCACCTAAACCCAAACAACAAAATGTAAAACCCAAAGGCTACGAATGCATACAGTTTAGGAAGATACAACCAGCCATTTCAGATAGCACATCACAGAAAAAGAACATCCACACAATCACTGTATCACACATGCATATTGCCTTAACAAACCCAAATTCAAACAGCACAATTTGAAATAAAACAAGGAAGCATAACCCAGAATTTAAACCAACATGCTTCATTCTCTACAGCGACCATATCATATTAAAAACTAAAGACCATCAAACCATGCCCAAACACTGACACTTCAAACCAAGATAATCATGCCAACAACAGTCCTCTTTTCATTTGAACACAACATCAATATATTTGGGAGCAGTTCCATGTATGAATGGACAAAAAAAATTAACCCTTTTCGTCGAAGTTGTTTGGTTATTGAAAATGGCGAATTGAATCACACAAAATACAACATTACAGAACTCACCTAACTCGATTAAAATGACAGAGATTGACAGAGACAAATTGATGCACTTGGGGACTGGAACTGCTTGACGACGAACAAAAATCAACGCATTAGTGTACGATTTAATAAATAGCAGCACAAATGTTCGGTGAAAGGAACCAACCTGGTGTGGTTCGCGTCGATTGGAGAAGAAAGAGAACCCTAATAGCACCGTTGGTTTTCATTGTGGAGGAAAAGAAAAAACGATGGTGGATTAGGGTTTAATTGAACATATAATATGTATTTGTAGTTTTTTCAAATATCAGGGGCTTTTTTGTCTCTATAAATTGAATATGGGAGGCAAAAAAGTCATCCTAACTCAATTTGGGAAACTTGTTATTTAAAGATATATAAGGGCAAATGTGTCTGGAATGATAAAATATTAAGGGCAAAATAGGGTAAAAATTATGATTACCCCGAACACCCCCTGAGAAGGTAATCTGATTACCCCCAATATTACCAATAGTAAACACTATTTACAATAAAATGTTACTGTAATATTATATTACTTGACAACCAAACGAGGGAATCTTGAAAATTAAACAAAGATTATATGATTAATCCTATTTCACCCCGAACCAAACGCACCCTAAGTGATGAGATGAAACTCACCAACTTCAACAGTGAAGCCGAGTCATGGACTCTTTATGACTACATGTAAGTTTTTCTCTTCTGTTCCAAGGACGCATAAATAATAAGTTAAAGTACTACCCCTCAACATTGATCAATTACAAAAAGTACCCTTTAAATAGCATCAAAAAACACCCTCTCAACTCTCAAGACAAGAAGGGGTTTGTAGTACTTTCACAAACTCATAATTTCCAAAAATAATTAAACAATCTTCCAGGGATCTTCGTAAAAATCCTTCATTTCCATTACCATGCTCATTCATTTCTCCTGCAAGTTAACAGTTCAACTTTACCCAAAACCCATCGTAACTCCATTCACCTCCCCGGCAAAAAATGCTTAAAGTTGCAAAACAATTGCAACGTCTCCTTTCATCACTTTCTCAGCTATAACACTGAAAGTTACCCAACAACCCATGTCCCTTTCTCTCTCACTTCTCTTCACATCACATCACATCGATCATTCTCTTAGCTATTTCCACAATCTTTCCTTCCATTTCCCATCTCATTCTCACTTTGCTCTCTTTTTTCTTCTTCTTCCGAAATGCTTGCGTTTGCTTGGAGTTTGTGGCAAAATTCACAGCCACTGGAGAGGTTTTTGATCCCGCTCGAATGTCAGTGGCTTTTGAGCCTTCTAAGTTGCAGGTGGTGGTCGTGTGTCAGCCATGTGAGGTGCTGCCGTCACTTTCGCAAATTGAACCGATTCTCCGTGTGGCTGAGGAAGTTAAACGCATCAACCTGAGAATTGGTTATCTCTGTAAGCTAGCTTATTATTTTTATGGCCTTTATGTTCATGTAAGGTGTTTGAACTTTTACTTTTTGTTTTCATTTGTTTGTTTATTTTAATTATGGAGCGTGTTTTATACAAACGACGTTGTTTTTAAGTTTGAGTGGGGCAATGCCTCTATAGTTGGATGCCTGGTAAGAGTACTGGGGCTTAAATATTATGGGACATGGGTCATGGTCTAAAGATAATGACCTTGCTTGGAAACGTTACTGATACCTTATAAACTGGATAATGTGATGGGATAAATAACATAATACCTCCTCTTTTGCCCCATGATCCAAAGCTAACCATCCCTAACTATCACAGTAAAGTAACATGCCTGCTAGGGAGATTATTTTTATACCTGTTAACTTATCGGGACCATAGGATCATGATTAATTAAAAGGAACCATGCGTAGATGGGTAGATCATGAAGTTAGAAACTGGGTTGGTAATGTTACTGGATAAATAATAGTACATACTCAGATACTCTTGCGGTCTTGCCCCTTCATCCAGAGATAACTACCGCAGTAGCATAACATTCCTACTGGTAAATTATTTCCATACTTGGTAACCTAACCCGTACTGCAGAATCATGTTTGACTTAACCATGGTTAGCTAACCAGGTAACATAACATTTTTTTTCCACGAAAATTATTTTTGGATTTGTTTAGTAATGTTACCATACCATTAGATCATTATTAGACCGGGCTAATAATGTTACTAGGTAAATAACATAGCAACTCCCCTTGCATGATTCAAAGATACCTAACCTTGGGAAACTGTTTTTGTACTTGTTCGGTAACGGTACCAATACCATTTGATCATCATTAAAGGGACCTCGGTTAGTCCTTGATCATGATCCAAGGTTTGAAACTAGGCTAGTAATGTTACCAGGTAAATAACATAGCTACTCCCTTTACATGATCTAAAGATAGCTAACATAGGTACTGAAACTGCTGTGATGTGGCATTTGATTTATGCCTATGTGGAAGTCAGAGTTATAACGTGGATGGTCAAAGTTATTTGATAAAAGAAAATGGGCAATTAGGGAATTTCTCGATTGGGATTTTTTGTAATCTAAATTGGTTTGGTTGACATTGTTGGTTGTGCTCCATTTCCTCGATTATTCTTTCTTATTTACAAAGAGAGAAAGGTTGTTACAAATGGTTTGAGGTGAAGTCTTGAATATCGTATGATGGGATCAAACGATGCTAGTAGGTTTAGTTTGTTAGTTTTTTATTCCTTTTTCTGTGTATAAATCATCCATTAATTTCTAGTTTTCTAATGTATGAGAGGTGAGGAACATCTGGGTTTTTCAGGTGTATTATAGAAGGTTTTTCTCGGGAATCTTTGTGTTAGTATGAGAGCTACAAACTCTGTAAGGTTTCCTTTTTCTCATACTGAATTTTTCTTTACTGCCCTGAAGAGTGGATGTATGTAGGGGTGTTCGGTTTCGGGTATCCTGCATTTTTTGAAGGAATCGGAATCAAAACTGGAACCAGAACCGACAGTTCCTTGAAATTTGGAACCAAAATCGATGGTTTCGGTTCCTAGGTACCCAGAACCAGAACCAGAACCTGTAACAACGGTTCCGGTTCTGTGTACCCTATAAAATTTATGACCCCCCAAAAGTTTTTAAAATGGTAAAAAAACCCTTAAAAACTTATAAATACCCCCCTACCAGGCACTTGTTAACAAAAATAAAATTACAAATTACAAATTCAAAATTACAAACTCCATTACTTTGTAAAGGTAGATTCTCAAAAGTCAAACCAACTTACTTTAAATGTTATGAAATATAAATATAAATGTATTCAAAATTACAAACTCCATTACTTTGTAAAGGTAGATTCTCAAAAGTCAAACCAACTTATTTTAAATGTTATTAAATATAAATATAAATGTATTCACATTATTTTTTCTATAAATTTTTTTATTAACCCCCCTACTCTTTAATTTTATTTTATATTAGTCTCGATTCCCAGTTTCGGTTCCGGTTCCAACTATAGGAACCGAAACTGAAATCGCATAGTAATAGTTCCAAAAATTTGGAACCGAAACCTACCCGTTGACGGTCGATTCCGAGTAGGAACCGGAACCAAACCCCGAGTACCCACCGGTTCCTGTTCCAATTGATTCTTTTGAACACCCCTAGATGTAGGTAATCAATTTGATTACCAAACCACTATATTTTTTTGTGTACAGCTTCTCTTTTGCTCTCTTATTACTTTGTGTTATTTACTTGTGTTTTTGCTACTGATTAGAAACTTAAGTTTGCTTGTTTTTGCCTTTTTTGGATAGTCTTATGTTCAACAAGTGGTATCAGAGCTAGATTTAGTTTGGGTTGTGAGATTATTTTTGAATTTGTGGTTGTCCAGGGTTAGATCTGAAATTATAGTTGCGATTTCTTGTCTTAGGGTTTCTTTGAGTCTTGAGTTTTTGGGGCTTTCACACTCTTAGTAACTGTGAGACTTAGGAACCTAGATATGTCTAAGTTTGAGGTAGAAAAGTTCACAAGAGACAATGATTATGGGTTATGGAAGATGAAGATGAAGATGAAGATGAAGATGAAGATAAGGGTTGTCTTCGTTAAGGATTTATTGTCAACTACCTTAGAGGGTGAGGATAGCTTACCTGAGTCTCTATTAGAGAAGAAGAAGAAAGATATGTTAAATAAGGCTCACAATACTCTAATTCTAGGTTTGGGGGATAGTTCTAAGAGAGGTTAAGAAAATGACCACACTAGCAGGGGTTTGGGAGAAACTAGACTCTATATACCTGTCAAAGTCTTCTCTTAATAGACTGGTTTTAAAACATAAGTTTTTTGGTGTAAAAATGGATGAAAACAAATCATTAGGAGAAAATATGAATGACTTCATGAAGTTAGTACAGGATTTAGAAGGTCTTAGTGTCGAAGTTGAAGACGAGGATCAAGCTATGATACTCATTAATTCACTATCCAAAATGTATTCAAACTTTGTTGACACCCTTAAGTATGATAGACAAACTCTCAAACTAGATGAAGTAGTAGTAACCATTACTGCTAAGGATCCTGAATTTAGAAAAGAGGGTAAGCAAGATGGAGAAGGGCTCAATGTTAGAGGCAGATCTGAGAAGAAAGTGTTTAAGAAAGGTCACTCCAGGGGTAGATCTAAATCCAAATCTAAGTTTGTGAGGAAATGCTTCTATTGTCATAAGGAAGGGCATTTCAAGAGAGATTGTCCAGATAGAAAGAAGAAGTTAGGAGAAAAAGAGGTTATTGGCAGTGTAGATGTAGCCTCTGATAGATATGAAAGTTCTGATGTCCTGATAGCTTCTGATAGAGAATCTGATTCTGAGTGGATTTTAGATTTTGAATGTACCTTTCACATGACTCCAAATAGGAGTTTTCTGATGAACTTTAAGAAGTTAGAATCAGGCAAGGTTCTAATGGGAAATAATGCAGTATGTAATGTCTTAGGCATTAGAGATGTCAAGTTAAACCTTCATGATGGCAATTCTAAAGTTCTTACAGAGGTTAGGTTTATACCTGAGTTGAAAAGGAACTTAATCTCCTTAGGCAACTTAGACTCAAATGGCTATAGTTGTAAGGCTCAAGGTGGAGTCCTTAAGGTCACTAAAGGGTCTTTAGTGGTAATGAAAGGAGAGAAAAAGAATGAATTATATGTTCTAAGTGGGTCAACTATTACTGGAACAGCAACAATGTCTTCACAAAAGCCAAATAAGACTTATGTGTGGCACAAGAGATTAGGACACATTAGTGAGAAAGGCTTAACAGAGCTAAGTAAGCAAAATGTCTTAGGAGGGGATAAAATAGAGAAAATGTCCTTCGGTGATCATTGTGTTTATGGAAAAATGAATAGAATTAGATTTAATGTTGGGAAACATTGTTCTAAGTCTATTCTGGATTATATTCACTCTGATGTGCGGGGACCTACAAAGTATCTTTCTTTGGGAGGCTATAGATTCTTCATTAGTATAATTGATGACTTTTCTAGCAGGATCTGGATATATTTCTTGAAGAATAAAGAAGAGGCTTTTAGAAAATTCAAATAATGGAAGTTTGATAGTTTGTGCAAAGATGGTGGAATTCTAAGGCATAGAATAGTGAGGTACACACCTCAACAAAATAGCCTAGCAAAAAGAATGAATATGACCATTTTAGAGAAAGTTGGAAGCCTATTATCGTGTACTAAACTACCCACTAAATTTTGGGCAGAAGCTGCCCACACTGCAGTTTACCTAATAAATAGAATACTCTCCTTAGCCATTGAATTCAAAACTCCCATAGAAAAGTGGTCTGGACATCCTGCCAATTATAGCAACCTAAGAGTTTTTTGTTGTACTATTTTTGTGCATGAAAAATCAGATAAGTTACAACCAAAGGCTATTAGGTGCATTTTTCTATGTTATCTTGATGGATTAAAGGGGTATTAATGTTGGAATGTTGTAGGGAAAAGGTGCATTGTCAGTAGAGATGTAAAATTTAATGAGGATGAGTTGGGTGGTTTGAGTGAGAAAGGGAGTGGTTATACAGGTAGGACAGAAGTGATTAATCTGGACCTAAGTGGAGAAGTTTCAAATTCTGGTAATACTCATCCAGATTATCAACAAGAAAACTCTCAAACTTAGGTGGATGAACCTAGCTTATATGATAATGACGGTGAGGATAATGATTTGCAAAATTATCAGTTAGCTAGAGATAGGGAAATAAGACAAATTAGACTACCTAGTAGATACTCTCATGCTGATATTATTGCCTTTGCTCTTCAAGTTGCTGAAGAGGTTGAAGAGGAACCTAGAACTATTAAGGAATCCATGAATAGTAGAAATTCCAGGTAGTGGAAACAGGCCATGCAAGAAGAGTATGATTCCTTAATAAAAAATCAAACATGGATTCTTATTAACAAACCTGAGGGTAGTAAGGTTGTTAAGTGTAAATGGGTTTTCAAAAGGAATGAGGGTATACCAGGGGTAGAAGCACCTAGGTTTAAGGCTAGATTGGTGGCAAATGGGTTCACATAGGTTAAAGGGGTTGACTATAATGAGATTTTCTCACCAGTTGTGAGACATACAACTATGAGTCCTTTTATCCTTGATAGCTCAGTTTGAATTGGAACTAGAGCAATTAGATGTCAAGACAACATTCTTAAATGGTGATTTAGAAGAGAAGATTTTGATGGATCAACTTGAGATGTTTGAAAAGGGGTTTAAAAACCAAGTATGTCTTTTGAAAAAAATCCTTGTGTGGGTTAAAACAGTCACCTAGGTAGTGGTATAAAAAGTTTGATAGTTTTATGATGAGTGTTGGATTTGTTAGAAGTAGCTTTGATGGTTGTTTCTATTTCAAATGCTTATATGATAAATGTTATATATATTTGGCATTGTATGTGGATGATATGCTTCTAGCTTGTAAAGATCCTTTTGAAATTGTTAGATTTAAAGGAGAGATGAGGAGGCGGTTTGAAATGAAGGATTTGGGGTAAGCTAGAAAGATCCTAGGCATGAATATTGAAAGGGATAGGAAAACTAGGAGACTGGTGTTATCTCAGAAAGAATATGCTGAAAAAATCATAAAGAAGTTTAACATGTATGACTGTAAACCTGTTAAAACACCTATAGGTTAGCATTTTAAACTAAGTGCAATCCAATGTCTAGAAACATAAGAAGAAAGAAGGGAAATGGCCTGCATTCCTTATGCAAATACCAGAGGAAGCTTGATGTATCTAATGGTCTGTACAATACCAAATTTGGCTTTTGTAGTCAATTCAGTATGCAGATTTATAAGTAACCCTGGAAAGAGTCACTAGGAAGCTGTTAAATGGAATCTTAGATATGTCGGGGTACACTGTCCACTAATATTATTTACAGCAAAAGGAAAAATCAGACGAACTTCATTGTAGGGTGTGTTAATGCTGATTATGCAGGAAATGTAGACAATAGAAAATCCATGATTGGTTTTGCTTTCTCTTTATGGGATAATTTGGTTTGTTGAAAGGCTAACTTGCAGGTTATTGTTACCTTGTCTACTACGAAGGCAGAATATGTTGTAATTACAGAGGCAACAAAAGAATCAATGTGGCTCAAGGGAATGCTTGATGAGGTTGGACTGAATCAACAGCAAGTTCCAATCAAGAGTGACAGTCAAAGTGCAATTTTCTTATGCAAGAATCAAGTCTTTCATGAGAGGTCAAAACACATCGATGTCAAACTCCATTTTATCAGGAATTTGATTGAAGACAAAGTCATTAAGGTGGAGAAAATTCCTGGTAAAGAAAACCCAACAGATATGTTCACCAAAGCTATTTCTTTGGACAAGCTAAGGCTCTTTAAGAACCTACTGTATATTGAAGAAAGTTAGAGACAGATTACCAGGGCAGTGAGGGATGGCAAAATCAAATGCCAAGGAGGAGATTTGTTGTGATGTGTCATTTGATTTATGCCTACGTGGAAGTCAGAGTTATAACTTGGGTGGTCAAAGTTATTTGATAAAAGAAAAGGGGCAATTGGGGAATTTTCCAATTGGGATTTTTTGTAACCTAAATTGGTTTGGTCGACATTGTTGGTTGGGCTCCATTTTCTCGATTATTCTCTCTTGGTTACAGACTCTATAAGGTTTTTCTCGGGAATGTTTGTGTAAGTATGAGAGCTACAAACTCTAAGGTTTCCTTTTTCTCATAGTGAATTTTTCTTTACTGCCTTGAAGAGTGGATGTAGGTAATTAATTTGATTACCGAACCACTATAATTTCTTGTGTGCAGCTTCTCTTTTGCTCTATTATTATTTTGTGTTATTTACTTGTGTTTTTACTATTGATTAGAAACTTAGGTTTGCTTGTTTTTGTCTTTTTCGAATAGTCTCATGTTCAACAGAAACATTTCCCTTTTGGGAAACTGATTTCGTACTAGTTCAGTAATGATACTGGTTTATCCACTTGGGAAACTAGTTTCATATTAGGTCAATAATGTTACTGGTACAAATAGATGGTATAATTAAGGGAAAATGGTCAAACCATGAGCCATGATCCGAGGGTAGAAACTAGCTCGGTAATGTTACCTGGTCAATAATGTTTAAGCCAAATGCTTAACCTAGTAGTGAGACAATTACAACATTTGAGTGTCCAGACTTATACATCTATATCATGTTAAGTAATTACTAATCAAAAATTAAATTTCCGTTTCTCGACACTTGTAAATTATGAATCATGTTCATCAATAACAATAATTTGATATAATGGTGTATTTCATATGTTCTCTTGTTATAAATGTAGGTTGTTTCAACGTCTTAGAGAAATCTCATAGATTGGATCTAACCATTTGTGGGGAAGGTGTCTGTACCTTCAAAACCCTCCTCGTCGTTCAACTAGACAAAGTGGGTATTATAATTTCGTTCGACCTAAAAGTTCAAACTATTAAGTAATAGTTGAGAAAGGTTTTTTTTTTTTTTTTTTTTTTTTAATTTGTAGGAACATGTTTCGTCATTAAGGTTAAGAAAGAAGAAAAGTGGTGAGTTGGAAATTCTCTGCTTTTATCAATAGTATTACTAAAACTATATCCAAAGCATTGAAGAATGCTGTTACTGAAGTTGATTTGTGAGTTCTATTTATTTTTATTTTTTTTTCCATAAAATGCTAATTCTTTATGTGACTTTTGATAAAATTGTTCTGCTTTTTGTGTTGTTTTTATGCTGAATTTGATAAAATTGTTTGTGTTTAAAATCCAGTGCAAATCTAGCCAAGGATTACCAAACTATTATGTTCTTTATGAGGTTTGGAAGTCCTTACAGTTGCCGAGGACTACCCAAGATGGAGAGGTAAGAATTTTTTCTTGAGACTTTCTTAACATGTGTTCTTATGACATCTTAAATATTTTTTTATTTCTTCTTCTACATCTTTTCAGTTGCATGTTTGTAAATTTACGGTTTTCCTAGTTTCACTCTAATCTGTATAGTTTATAGGAGATGCTTGTGCGAATGATTGAAAGAGCTACTATTGAGGTTAGCTAACGTAGAACATCTAATAGATGAATTCCTGGAGTAGGTTGAGCGTCAGAAGTCCATATATAAAGCCCAAAGTTCCTAAATGAGCATGTCCCATTCAAACGGCTATAACTTTTGATCTGGGAGGAGTTTTGGGGCTTGTAGGATATCGAAGGAAAGCTCTTTTCGAGCCCGACAACGTGGCAACCCGCTTTAGCCAGTTGGAGGCCGTTTTTGAGGTCAAAATCTATTGTTTTGGCATGTTTTAGGGCTATTTCAGTTTTTTTCCTATTTTATTTCGGGTTTTCTTGTTTTAATTAATTTAGATTTTGTTTCCTTTTGTTATTAGAAGTTCTATTAGGGTGGGTTGTCACTTTATATAAACTTATTTATCGTTTTGGATGCTACTCAATGAATTATTCAGATTTTAAGGTTTAAGTTTATGTGATTAAGACTTGTTATCAAAGTGTAGTTAAGTGCTAGCCTTGTTTTATTATGCCAACCCATTGCGTCCTTAACAATGTTCGATGCTTGAATGAAGTACCTATAATTAGGCCTCCTTCTCCCGCTCCACTCCCCCAATTGCTCACCTTGGAGGGTCCAAAGTGATCGAAAGTGATAATTTCCGAGATCATTGATAATGTTATCTGGTATTAATATTTTAAAAGTCGGTCTAACTAATAGTAAGGTGCCTACTAGAGACACAAAACTTGAAACTTTTTAAGTTTGTTACGATATTATGGTATGTATTATTAGACTCTTTGTCATATTTTCCAAACTTGGTGTTAGGATTTGATTATAGTAATGAATTAATGTGTAAACTCCTGTGTTGGGAATGTTAGGAGAAAGGGACCAAATGATATTTGGGTTCGAATTTAGGTATAATTTTCCAGCCCCTTTTTGTTTTGGTTTATTATTTGAGTCATTACATTTTTATGAATCAAATGGCAATGATTATCATAATGGTTATAATTCAAACAAGGACAATAATTATTTTGGATGGTAAATTATGGTGTTGGAAGCAACACTATAGTTCTTTTGGACCAAGATTTAAAGGGAAGTCGTGGACAAAATTACCCCTAAAAATTTATCAGATAATTACCCTTCTAAGTAATTTTCTCGGATATAGGCAATGTGATATTAAATTATTAATAACTAGAATAGATGATAGATAGCATTAAATAACATGGTTTAGGTAGTATATATTATCATTTCAATAATGTTGCTAGGTAAGTACCACACTATCTTTCTCTAAATGGACAATGCCTCTTAGATATTTTATGTGTAAGGAAGCATTTAAGTAATTTATAATATGATAATCAAAATAGGCATGTTAGTTGATTTATTGCATGATCATTATGCAAAAGTAAATGTATTTGTGGAATAACGAAAGTAGTTGCAACTTGCAAGATTATTAAGTTGATTTTCTACACAATTTTGTGTAATTAAGAGTTAATAATTAATCCCCTTGAGTTATGATATAATAACAAAATTCGCTCTAAAGTTTCCAAAATAACCGAAATCTCTTTGTCATTAAGTTTTATGTGTTAAAAATAAACAGGACAATTTGATAATATTTACTAATTCATAACTGTGTAAATTTTAACTAATCACTAACAATTTATTAATAACGGAGGGAATTCTGTTATGTATCAATAATATCTATATCAAAATTTATGTAATTATTGATATGTTAAAACAATAATTATTATAAGTTGATATAATAAAATGTTTGATTTATTACAAATAATCTAATGTCAATATGTATATTGCAATGACATTGATTGAGATTTATTAGCATTCTAACTTTGTATATATAACAATAGTTAAATAAAAACAAATATTATAATATTATCATCTTATAATCAATGTGGTATTTCACTAGAATAATTATGTGAATAATGGTGCATTTGGTACATTATTTTTACCTATTCTCCCAATTCTATTCTCAAAATATTGTTTGTTTTGTTATTTGAGGAATATTAGTATATTTTTTTAATTACTTTTAGATCCATTGAGTTTATTAATTTCATAAACACCCCCAAAAAAAGTTTAAAAATTAACAAAAATACCCCCACCCACCCATACTTGCCAGATTCCGGCAACCACTATCAGTGGTAGCTGGAATCTATCACAATGACCTACAAACGACCGGAATTGACCGTTAATTCATCGATCTGACCTTTTTCGACCAGATCCACAATGGATCTGGCCGAACAATGCTAGATCTGACAGCCAAAGAAATGGTCGTCGTTGACGGTCAACGACGACCAAATCTTGGCCATCGTTGACCGACAACAACGGTTATATCTTTGGCCGTCGCTAACGGCTAGATTTGGACTTTTACCGTCGTTGACTGCCAGATTTGGACTTTTACCGTCGTCGAGGGCTAGATCTAGCCGTAGATCTGAACACGGATCTGGCCAAAAAATGCCATATCGACTCCCTACCCGCCAGATCCGATCGGTTTGCATTGTAACGCCATTTTCTAGTGTGGTTGCGGGAATCTGGCACTATGGTAGGTGGGGGTGTTTTTGTTATTTTATAAAAATTTTATATATTGGGGTGTTTAAAATTAGCAAACCTAGGGAGTTTTTTTGTAAATTTTTAAATTTTACCTCAGTAATACTCTTCTATTCAACTACCCAATATTATTCATAAAATTCTATCCAAAATAATAAAATAAATGAAACCTTTGAATTGGATTCAAGAAAAACTTAAAAGAAAGCCACAAATGACTTGATTTTTTCCAAACCTAAAAATGTAGCACAAGGTGATATTTTATTTTACCTTAAAAAAATTTGAAGCTCTAAATCTTTCTTATAAATATGATTTTCATGATATAAGAGTACTTTATTACGTCACTATTATTTAAGAATGGCAAAGGAGCGGATTAGAGGTTAAGAAAACTCACTTATTTCCTATCCCACTAGATTTTGGTATTTATTTCATATTTTATCGTGCAAATTATCTGAACGGGACGGGAGTGAGATTCCCAACGTGCGGAATTTTTTTTTTCTCAATCCCATCTAATTCCTCAATTCATTTGAGAGGAACGGAGCAATGTTTTAAAAATCAACCCGTTCAATGACCCGAAGAGATGATCGGGTGCTGGATTAACCAGTTGAACCAATTCAACCGACGGATTGAACCGATGACATCATTTTCTTTTGTTTTAATTACTGAAGCTATTCCGATTCTTCAGCTTTCCCCTAATCAAAAGGTGCATGCCTTCTCCACCAAAACACACAAACACATTCACTCTTCCTTTTTGACAAAATCCTCATTTTCTTCTCTCTTATTAGTTGTATGCTGCCACTGTTATATGCACCTCCACCATTCTCCACCACCATCGCCACCGTAGCAGCAACGGCCTAGGGTTTCAACTCCTCTCACTTGTTTCTTCTCCTCTTCTTCGAGTTGGATTCTCTCTTCTTCTAGTGGCTTCGTTGATTAGTATTATTTTTTTGGGTTGATTAGCCTCATGTCTTTAATTGAAAATTGTAAAAGGGATTTGAATCTTGGAACTTCGGAATCTGAGTTGACAAAACCGGTTGGACCGGTGGGTCGATACAGTAACACCGGTCCAACAGCGGGTCAAAACTATTCTCATTCTCGTTTTCCACCATAACCGGCCTAGCTAAGTCACCGATTCCCGGTCGAACTGGTTAAACCGGCCGGGCCGGACCGAGTTTTAAACCTTTTGTTTATAGGGACGAGCACCTAATAAAATTAACATAATATTATATAAATGTTTATATTAAAAATAATTAACATTCTGATTAATTAAAATATGTAATTTATATTTATATTTGATAGATATCATATTACTACTATGCTTAATATAAGTATTGCAAATAAAACGAATTCGGGATTACCACTAATAAGCAAATCTTTTCTTATTAATATGTTCTACCAAGTCTGAGTTAATTTGACGATAAAAGAGTAAGAGGAAGATATAATATAATCTTTTGATTTTTAGTTCTCACGATTGTTAATAGAGGTGGTTACTGAAATTCTTACCTAATTATAATTATAAGATGGCAGAGTACAAACTGTCCCGAACAAACATCCTCAATAAAAAAAATTCCTCTCCTTGTTTCAAAATGGATATTTAATTGTCTTTAAAATTATTTAATTCCTCGAATTAACATCACTACTTCGCCCTAATAAAAAGGGCTCTCTAAGCCCGTGGGACATTTTGCCCTCCTAGATTTATTTAAGGTTGCACTATAATCTAATTTGAATAAAATAATTATTTCTTATTAATTAAAAATGAAAATCAATTTATCTTCCCGATCTTTGCTCCGATAAAGAAAAATAGCAAAATGCTTTCGGCTCTCTGGACACCAACCAACCCATCTCCGCCACGTCACCTCACCTCCATTGGGGACAGTGCCGAAGTGGGCCCCATGTGGCTGTCAGTCACCATCGTGGGCTCCAACTGAGAAAAAGTAATTTCGGACAAAACAAACCGACAATCATCTCTCATAGCAGCCTATTCACTACTCTTTAATGTCATAATTACCCCTACTTTTTACCAAATACCTAATATGCCCCTCCAACCTTGAAAAAGAAAGGACACCGGCATCTAGTTCAATTACCTTTTCATCCTCATTACTTCCGCATTACGTATGTTAGGTGAAGGAGAATTGAGAGAATCTTGTGGGGGTAAAATAGTCTTGGTTGTCTTCGAAAACGGCTACTTTTTTAGCCAATAACGTAGCTTTGTATCTTTAAGAATCTCCTTTTTAGCTTTTTTGAAATTCGAATAACCTTACCCAAACGCTAATGCCTTGCGTAATTACGAGAAAGTCCCTGCAGCATGTCCCTTGTATTTTACGTAGTTACCCCCAGCCAGGAAAGTTAACTACTATTTTAGTTTACTTAATTAGGAAGCACTTTAAAGGAGACTGGAAAAACATTATAAGTATAGGGTAATGCTACATATAAGTTTTACCCAGTTTTATATATAAACAGATATGGTACAAAAATAAATAAAAGAGTAAATATGATAACTTTAATTTTTTATATTTACTGTTTCATTTATTTTATACCATATCAATTTATATATAAATTTTTGTAAAATTTATTTGTATATCTAGTATTATTGATAAGTAAATTTTCATAAATCTCGGAATTGCTCTTTCATGTAAAAAAAAAAAAAAATTATTAAAAAAATATGGTTTTCTCTAACAATTAAAAAATAAAAATATTTCCAATTTTGTTAACATGACCGAATATCAACCCCTACAAGTAAAAAAATTTGGACAATGATAAGTATTATAAATAACTTACTTTTGTCTAAATCAAACATAAGACCATATTGATGTGACTTAACCGTCATTATTCATATATATACTACTATAAAAACAATTCAGAGGGAACTCATCTTTTAGAAGTTACACAATAAATAAAAGTAGCTTGAGAGAGCAACAAGCGATGCTAGAACCTCTTTTAACAATAAAGATTATTCTTAAATACCATTCTTATATTTTTTTTAATGTTTTTAATTAGTAGTCTTTATACCTTAAAATATATGTAGAATTTTATATTTTTTCACTTTTTTTTATAGAAATCAATGCATTTATTATTTAACATTCTCTTAACTTCATTTCACATAAAATAAAATAAAATAACACTAATACATAATAAACAAAGATTTTTCACAAAATTAGTTTGACTTTTTTGCATCACAAGTGTTAAGCGATCTTGACTACGATGATATGATTTGATCATTGTTTTATAAACAAAATGTTATTCTAAAACAATTTGATGGAGGTCACGTCGCTTTTATAAGATGTATATGGAATTTAAATTTCACATTGCTTTATAAGATGCATAACCACTTTAAACTTGAGAAATTGTGCCATAACTAAATAAAAATTAGCATCACTTTCAATTAACAGGAAATAAATATAATTTAAAGTATCTAGATAAAAAAAGAAATAACACTTAAGAGAGTGATTACACAAATATTGTTAAAAACCATTTTATATAATATAAAAATTATTTATAAATATATTTTCATATGTATTTTAATCAAACATCTAAACATAATTATTATTTTTTATATTTTAAAAGATTTATAAAATCTTTTAAAATTACATTAGAAAATCAATTAATATAAAATATTAGAAAAAGTTAATTACGATAATCTTAAACAGGTCATTCTGTCTTAAACGTCAAATGATTTTAAAAAATTATTAAATACCTCTAAATTTATTATATTTAATAAAAAATAATGGAAGCTTTTAGTTTAATAATGTTTGAAGGTAAATATTTTTTAATGTTTATTTGTTAATTAAACTAGAAAAGAAGACGTGAGTGGCATTCTTGTTAATTCCCCAAACTTCCAGCCCCTTATAAGACAAACGACACCAGTGAATTTTCTCAGTAAATTCAAATTAGTCTCTTCTTTTACATCTCCGTCTTCTTCTTTACTCTTTGCTTTACTCTCTCCTCTCTGCTCTCTCCTCCATTGCTTTCTTACTAAGTAGCTTCATCTCTCAGCACTCTCTAAACCTTCACTCTCTCTCCGTTAGCGCTTCTTGTAACCGCCTCTCTCTTTCTCTTTTCACATATCTCCAGCATTTTATTTTCCTTATTTATTTTGTTTTTCTTTTCAATTTCTTACTTTTTGTTTCTGTTTTTGCTTTCGCTGCTTGCAGATGTCAGATTTAGTAACCTGAAAAGCTCTTCCTCTTCATCTTCTTGTACTTACTTACCTACATTCTTTTTTCTTAATTTTTTTGTAAAGTTTTAAATTGTATTTTAAATTTTACTAGTTACTAACCACCATATAAAGCTACATTTAGAACTTAAACACTCATATCTTGAATGTTCTGGCAAATAATTTTTATAAAGAGTAATGCTAGCCTTACTCACTTCTCTTACTCACTTTTGTTAGAAAAAAGGGGAAAAAGTGGATAAGGCTAACATTTTAACAAAAGTGAATAAGAGAAGTGAGTAGGGAGAGTGAGTAAGGCTAACATTATTCTTTTATAAATTGGTGAATTTTAGTGTAAAGCAGCTTTATCCCACTTCTTTTTTCCCTAACAATAAATTAATGAGTTAACGACATTTTCCCACCCAAAAAATGACTCATTGACAAACCACCCACTTTTTAAATACCCTTTTAGTACCCAAAGCATAATTTTGTTAGTAGTTTTCATTGTGAGGAAGGGTAAAATGGTCAAAAGTCCATTATTAATGAGGGCAAAATGGTCAACAAACATGGGCAGCCGAAGAAGAAGAAAAGAAAAAGGGACGGCCAACTCTTCAAGCCGGATTTCCAGTCGATTTCTTTGCCATAAATTCTCCTAGACACCACCATCACACTCCCCACAATCCACTCTACAAAACCCTTACCTCCATCATCGTCCCTTGCTCATTGCCGCACGACCTTTCAACTTCCAAGCCGATTATTGCCACCACCAATCAACTACCTAGATCTTCATCTCTAAAAGCCCTAACATTCCCAATCTCGTTCGCTCACCAATCATCGGCGATTGAAGGTTCCCCACCCTAAGGTTTTTCGAGTTTTAATTGGGTTTGATTCGTTCAATTTTTATGTTTTTTGGGTTGAAATACAATTGATGAATCTTTGTTTTAGTATTTTGGCGGCAATTGTTGACAATGGAAGAGGCTAAGAAGAGAAGCAATGAAAGAGGCTAAGAAGAGGGGTTCTTTCGTAAATCACTATATTTCCCACCCAAACAGAGGGAAACATATTATTTGGGTAGTAAAGAGTATTTTAAAAGTCTAAGGTGGGAAAGTGTCAATGGACCCTTTTTTGGGTGGGAACATGTCGTTAACTCATAAATTAATTCATCAAACAAGATGCATGTGCAATAATGAGAAATAAAGAAGAATTGAAATCTTTAATTTCCACTCCATTGAACTTAATGAAGGGAAGTAGGAAACTACTGTATATTCTATCTGTTTTTTTTTTTTTCCTCAAATAGCTAGGCCATAGAGCATTATATAATAAGGTTTAGGTGTATATTGTCTAATTCAACACCTAATCAAGATATCAAATCTCCGAATCTCAGCATGACGATTATTAGCCTTTTAAATTCCCTAAATTTATTAACGAATTCCTTGGTAGCTTAGCATATATATATAAAACAATTAATGACAAACAATGACAAGAGACCCCACATTTTGTTTCTGCAATGTGTCTTTCAATCGATTTCTTAGGCTTATAAGATACGCAAAGCTTACACATGTACTACTGGGAAACTATAATTTTGATTCATTTAGCATTATTTTATCCTGCTTTTATATTGCAGATGTGAATTTCATACAAACCAAAGATACCTAGTCAACCTCAGAAAGGGCCGTGCACATGGTTATTGGTAACCAACAAGGGCGATAAAAACGACATTAAAAAATAAAGAACAAAAGAGTTTTTTTATAGTGGTTTAGCGGTATAAAGACCAAGCTATATCCACTGTTATGTTGTTGCTTAGAGATGCTACAGGACAAAGAGAAGTTACAAGGGAAGTGTGCATGAACTAAATGGAAGACATTTAGCTCTTGTGACCTTCTTTCNAAAGAGTAACTCTTGTGCAGCATAACTGAGCCATAGGCATCCGATTTATAGCTTTGGTCTCTTTTAATTATATATCCACTGGGAATACACAGAGCTGTATTAACATGTACTTCAAGATAAATATCATGACAAGTTTGCAATAATTGTTTATCATTAAGGACGCATATTAATTAGAAAAATCAATAATTAATTATATTTAATAAGGAATTATTAAGTGGGCTCATATCTATTTTGTCTAAACTGAACCAATAATTTACTATCAGTTGTGCTTTATTAATTATCAGGAAACTGTGAGATCCTCTCGATTTTCATACTTATCATATTTGCAATTACAGCATTAATGTCACCTCTCACTGATTGTCTGATGAGAACCACATGCTTTGCTATTGCTTGCTCCATTTACTTGATGACTGTTGCGTCTTAAATGGAGTACTGTCATTTTCATAAACAAAATGCATACAGTAAGTTTTCGATTACGTATCTCCACCTTCCTTTCCAGGATTCACACTTCTTTAATTATATATAAAGATATATCCTAAAAAATGACGTAGAAGGTGTGGTGGATAAATTCATAGAGTCAGCTGAACGTCAGAAGTTCATACATAAAGTTTAAAGGTTCTAAATGAGTATATCCTATTCAAATGGTCATAACTTTTTATCTGGAAAGAGTTACTAAGATACCGTTAGAAAGTTTATTTCAAGCCTGTCGACGTTACAACCGGCTTTTAGCCAACTGGAGGTCGTTTTCGGAGTCAAAATCCACCATTTTGGCATGTTTCGAGACTGTTTTAGTTATTTGAGCATTTTTTTTCTATTTTATTTTGGGTTTTCTTGTTTTAATTAATTCAATTTTTGTTTCCTTTTGTTATTAGGAGTCTTATTAGGGTTGATTGTCACCATATATAAACTTATATTTCGTTTTGGAGATCATTCAATGAATTATTCAATTTTTATTTCAGATTTTACGGTTTAAGTTTCTAGATTGAGACATGTGTTATCAGTTCTAAAATGTAGTTATGTGCTAACTTTGTTTATCATGTTAACGCGCTGCGTCAGAAAAAGCTTAATAGAACTCAGTGGTGAAAGAATTTAGATATGCTCACAGATGATATGTAAAGCCCTCCACATGAATAACNGTGATCTCCCTCGTGCAACAAATTTCTCTTCCATATTTGGCACCTTTATATTATGAGCAATGCAAAAATGAGAAACTTCATCAAGTAGATTATCCCATCCATTATTTCTGATCAACAATAATCTTCTTTTCGACAAGTGAACCAAAGACATAACATTTATAATATCTTGATCCTTCCTTTGCAATGCTTGTGAAAGTTCAAATGTGATTCCCAAAATTTTTTTCATCATGTGCAAGTTAAAAGAAAAATCAAAAGAAGTCATATATTCCGCCAAATCACTTGCTTCAACTCTATTATCAGAATTTTCAGTAAGATCCTCAAGCACTTCAATAACAGATGAAAACAAATTAATCAAGCTCAATAAAGTATCATAATGTGAACCCCACCGTGTTTCTCCTGGCCGTTTAAGACTAGTATCTTGATTAAGGCCTTGCCTGTTGAAAGCTCACCACTTTAAATAGCTTTTTTCACCTTCAAAGCTTGTTTCTCATTAAGAAGATCCCTACGTCTAGGTGACCATCCAACAATATTTATCACACAAGAAACTTTAAAAAAAATTCTCTCAATATTTGTATCCTTTTTTGCCACAGCTACAAGTGCCAATTGAAGTTGGTGAGCAAAATAATGAACATAGAAGGCATATTCATTATTTTTCAATATAAGTGCTTTTAACCCATTAAACTGACCTCTCATATTACTCGCACAATCATAACCTTGTCCACGTAATCTTGATATGCTCAAATTGTATTTAGAGAACAATATTTCGATTCCCATCTATAGTGACAAAGCAGTCGTATCCATGACATGCATAATGCTCAATAGACACTCAACAACACATCCTTTTTTATTTACATAACGTAAGATAATTGTCATCTGCTCTTTGTTGGATCCATCACGAGCTTCATCAACTAATATAGAAAACAAAGCATCTCTTAGATCACTAATTAGTTTGTTGATGGTTTCAACAACTGCAAATGCATTGATTATGTCTTTTTGGATACTAGGAGTAATCAATTTATCATGTCCAGGAGCATTCTCCAATGCTACTAATCTATATTCTTCATTTTGCTCAGTTGTATAGTGTAAAAGTTCAAGAAAGTTTCCCCAATTCATTGAATTATCAGACTCATCATGACCATGAAAAGGCAATCCTTGCCGAAGAAGAAGCCGACTAGCAGAAATTGATCCTTTCAACCGAATACGATAATCTTCTCGCTATTGGTCAGATTTCTTATTAATAATTGTACTCACATGCTACTTTTGGTTCATCAAAGCTTGACAATTTTTCAAAGCTTAGTTATGATAGTTGTTAGGACCTCTAATATGATATTTAAAATTTTCAAGTCTCTTCCAATTACGAAACCCATTAAGAAAAAAGAATCATCGCCACTTTGCTCACCTTTATCTAGTTTGAAAAGATAACAACATAAACAATATGCAACATCATTCTCAACACTATATTCCAACCAGTAAGGATATTTGTCAAACCAAGAACGTTGGAAACTTCTTTCATGATCACCATATTTTGATTTGGGAAACTTATGGTTGCGAGGTTGACAAGGACCCTTTTGTAGATAACGCATTCTAAGTTGGTCTCGAACATTAGGATGATAAAATGTAATTCTTGGTCGAAATCCAGGATCAAAAGGAAGATTTTCCAAGTCAACTTCGAAGCAATTTTTCTTTGAAGAAGGCTGGTTTTCATTATCATTGACACCAAAACAAAGTTGAGATGTCTTAGCAATTAACTTTCTTTTAAAATATTTTTCCATATCTAAATACAAAGAAATAAATTAACTCACGAATTGAATTCTATAATAACTATAGAAATTCTAAATTTTCCAACTTCAAGTTTTTCAATCATCAACTTAAAGTCTTAAAGACTTAAACAATTCATAAAAATAAAAGCCTCATTGATTCTATCTATATTTCTATTTCTATTATCTATATATTATTTTTCTTACAAATTTTGGGACCACAAAACAATCATTTACCTATCACAAAATATTGGAATCTAAAAACTTCCCCCTTTTTCCTAAAAGTTTTCTCAATAAAAAATTCAATGCACAATGCTATTATGCTAATACACACAAATAAAAGAAAAGCATTATACACAAAGGTACTAACCAGAGAGAAAATAGCTAATAGAATTTTGTTGAAGTCGAAAAACTATGCAGATTTAGGGAGAGCAGCAGAGGAGTTATGGAAGACGTGAGCGACTACCAGTCTGAGGGTTTGCAAATTGTAACTGCAGGGGAAGGTTCTACTCTTACAAGTTTTATTAAAAAAATGAAGATGGGCAGTGGGCCAAGTTTTTTAGTATTAAAATGGAGAGTGGGCCAAGACTTTTAGTACTAAAATTGAGAGTGTGCCACATTTTTTAATATTTGAAAATAAAAATTAAGGGTGGGCCAAAGTCAAACCAAATAGAATAACATATTTAATTTTTTTTTTTTTTAAATTCATGGCCCACCCTTAACACACTCTGGATCCGCCCCTACAGACAAGTGTATTTTCCTCTTGAGCTTTACTAAAACTAGAATTGTCCCTTGAAACGGAGGCTATGTTGCTATGGGCTCCTTTTATACTTGGTTCTTCTAACAGTGGTTAAGACTTGAGAGTGGGTATAACGGGATTGTTTGCACACATAATCCCCTTAATCAGGATCTGAGTCAATAATCTTCATGCTTGTGACAGACCAGGCCATGCTAGCAGCCTGACCCATGTTTATGATATTAATTACCTTGTGAGAGAAGGTAAGTGTTGATAGGATGACACATGGGATGATCCTGGCCGCCAAGCTTTTATATATTTTAAGGATGTGTGGCACAAACTGACCGCCAAAAAATTAGACACAACACATATATTTCTTTATTTATTTTGGAATTAAAAAAAAAAAACATATATATATATATATATATATAGGCCTTTTCAACCGACTATTTGGTTTGTTAATTATATTTCATTTATATTATCTAATCATCAAATAATTAACCATTAATTATATAGAAAAATTAAAACTACTTTGTAATGCCTAAAAAAGAGGGCTGACGTTAGCTTACGTCAATAAGCACCAATTAGAGTTTAGGAAGACTTTGTGCCATCTAGGAGCTGCCACGTTGCTCCATGACAGAAAAAATATGGTTGTCGTCAACTTAATAGAAATCAGGTTTTGTCTATGAGTGACTGAGGACTGCACACATGTCTAAGCCCTAGATAATTCGAGGATATTTCCTAAGTTATTAGCCAATGGGAGACAAGGAAGGACTTGCACGACACCTACCCACTTGCATATTTGTAATCATTACTTTGAATTCCTCTACTATTAATAGAGGACTCCCCCTCTCATTGTCGGGATTCTGAGACTAAACCCTCATTCTGATTGTAATCTTTATTTTCAGAGCAAAGATAACCTACGAGAAAGAGACTGACTTGATATTCTCTCTAAATAATCAGTTATTGTACCTCTATTCGCTGTTTGCTTTACGCAACCTCTTGTAATCTCTCATATATAAAAGAAATAGAGGACGTATGATTCACTTTAAGCATCCGAACCACTTTAAGATTCGTATCTTTTATTTATTATTCAATCTTTATATCTGATTATAATAGTTCACATGTAATTTCTAAGAACAACTTAGCACTTTGCACATGTAAGTTGTTGGTGTCAAAATCACACATCAACAATTTGACGCTAGAAGGAGGGCCTGGTTTTATATCTGCTCTTCATTTAGAATCTCTGATCAATTAGTTCTACTTGTGAGCAAATGGTTCGTGGTCTTGAAACCGAGCAAACTAGCGTCAACAACGAGGAGATCCCCAGGGTATAGGATCTTCATTCTCCCAAAGTACCTCCAATTCCTCAAGGTACCACGGCGAACATCCCCTTGACCTCTTAGCTCGATCCAACTGTAATGAATTACCTGGAAAGGTTTAATTAATAATATTTTCCAAACGGTTAACTAAAGGTTAGATTGTTTGGATCAGGTCGTACCGCCCAATTCTGACAAGGCGGTACCATCTTCAAAAATGCTTATAGGTCACGCTAAAGTGTGGAAACGTGCGAAAGCTCATACCACACGCACTACAGCACGTAAAAATAAGGGAAAGTAGGTGGCTGACAATGGGCCAAAGGCTCGAAAGGGCCAGTGAATATCGGTCGTGAGGCAGGTAGAATACATTTGGCTTTGTGACTTGACGGTATGTCACATCATGAGCCGTCTCACATCACATCGCATTGGCACTCCCACAAAAGTGCACGGCATGGAGATTCCCATTATTGCTAGAATGATGGTTCCGACCATCACCACGAAGGAAATAGCCACCGAATGAGGGTTAGTTCTGACCACCGCGGAGGTCGGGATAACTCCCCCAGCCATTCAGTGCCTTCACATGACTCTAGTCAACATGTGTCAAGGTATTTCGAAGGCTTTGGCCAAGGCGAGGAAGAGTTTGATCTACAGTCTTTCCTTAATTGCAATCGTGATGAGCAAACCCACATTGTAGAAAGTGATCCCTAGGTGGCTCTGCTTCCTCAAATATAGGAGTTACAGTGAGCTCTGGATCAACTTAGAACTCAACAGAATAAGCGAGGGTCAGTCACTGAGGCGTCTCTTTTTTCTCTAGCAGTTTTGACTGCTCCTCTCCCATTAAGATTTAGAATGCCTGATATGCAAGCATTCGATAGGAATTCTGATCCACAGGATCATCTCTATGAGTTTAACGACCTCATAGAGCTTCACCAAGTTTCCAACTTAGCGAAATGTCATTGCTTAGTAGTGACTCTGACTGCCCATGCTAAGCGTTGGTTTAGATCACTTCCGTTAGAATCTATCAACTCATGGCAGCAGATAAGTTTATTGTTTTTGAGACACTTCTAGGCTAATAGGAAGTTTTCAATGTCGTTGAACTATCTGAGCAACATATGACAGGAGAGGAATGGATCCCTCCAATCCTATATCAACAGGTTCCACAGGCAGCTGAATAAGGCGGCTAATACACCCGAAGATTCAGTTCGAACTCTTATTATTGGGGGAGTTCGCCCACAAACCGACCTGTGGAAGAAACTACAATCCAAGAATGATATTTCCCTCGCCCGCTTCTACAATCTCATTGAGAAATATCTTAGAATTGAAAATTCAGTGGCTACTTTGAATTGTCACGACCTCGGTCCTTCGACCAATGCTCCTAGTCAGAGGGAGGAAAATCAGGAAGAGAGTCTTAGAAGGCCTGATCACCAATGGGCTAATGACAATCATAGAAAGGGAAAGAAATAGCAGTTCAAGCCCAAGAAATCTTATGCCCAATTCCTTCGTTACAAGAATCAGTATACTCCATTGAACGCATCGGTAACAACTATTATGGATAAATTAGAAGAAGCTAATCCGCTCGGAGAGCCAGAGCCCATAAAAAATCCCTCTTCAATGAGAAACAACAAGAAATATTATTGTTATCATTGGGACAATAGGCACCATACTGATGAATGTCAAGCTCTTAAGCAAGCTATTGAAGACCTCTTTAAAAAGGGGCACTTTAGGGAATATGTTGATGGTCCAACTCCCATTCGGGAGAAGGATCAAGAGGACGATGGGAAGAAGTGTCGTGGTCGTAAAAGCCTTCATTTCATCGAAATTATATTTGGAGGGTCACACCTTGCGGAGAATTCTCAAGGTGCTCAGGAAAAGTACGCTCAAGAAGCTTACCATGACCCTATGAGTGTGTTAAACACGGCGTAACGACCTGCTAAGGTGTGTAGAGAGGAGAAGATTACTTTCTCAGAGAAAGATGCGGTACGATTGCTTCACCCTCATGAGGATGCACTCAACATCGCGGCTAAAATAGGTCGGTGCAAAGTTTACAGAATATTGGTGGATAATGGGAGCACCGTGAACATCCTATTGCAATGAGCATTTGAGGAAATGCAATTAGAAGAGGTAGATCTGAAGCCTGCCTCTATCCCTCTTTATGGCTTTACAGGGGATCGTCTGATTCCCAAGGGAACGATTACACTTTCTATCACTTTGGTTAAGACCCAAAAAGTGACTAAGATGACAGAATTTTTAGTGGTAGAATGTCTGTCCACTTTCAATGGCATATTGGGACGACCTCTACTCCAGAACTTCAAAGCTGTCACCTCCATCTATCATCTGAAGATGAAATTTCTCACTCTAATGGGGTGTAGGGAGGTCAAAGGGTCTCAGCGTGAATCTTGCGACTACTATGTAAGAGCAGTGCATATGACATGCAAAAGGAAAGGGAGGCTAGTGGGCGTTCTTGAGCAGGCTATGACGATCAGCAGGATCGAACCACAGCTAGATCCAGTGGAAGACAGCATAGATCCTCGTGTTCAGGGGGAGTATTCCCACAGTGGACCTGTTAAGACTCTATTTGAGGTATCAGTTGACCAGAATGATCCGACTCATGTATTAAGAATCGGAAGTAATCTCAGCACTCAGCTCGCTACCAATCTAACGAGCTTCCTCAAATAGAATATAGATGTTTTTGTATAGACTCATGCTAACGTGATCGAGATTAGCCCAAATGTAATATGTCATACACTCAACATCGACAGTGAGGTCAAACTAGTTCGCCAGAAAAGAAGAGTCATGAACCTAGAGTGTTATGCTGCTCTTATGGTTGAGGTGGATAAGCTCCTCTCAATCGGGTTCATTCGAGAGGCTCATTACCCGAGTTGGGTCGGCAATCTTGTTTTGGTGAAGAAACCCAACAGCAAATGGTGAACATATGTTGATTTCACGGATCTCAACAAAGTCTATCCGAAGGACAATTTTCCTTTGCCCAGAATTGATCAACTCGTCAATGCCACTTCCGGGCACAAGCTGTTAAGCTTCATGGATGCCTACTTGGGGTGTAATCAAATCCTAATGTACACGTCTGACGAGGAGCATACTTCGTTTATCACAGATTGAAGATTGTACTACTATAAAGTCATGCCCTTTGGTCTAAAAAACACTGGGGTGACCTACCAACATCTAGTTAACCATATGTTTTCTAAGCAAATCGAGAAGTCAATAAAGGTTTATGTTGATGACATGCTGGTCAAGTTGCATGTCGCTTCAAATCACATAGCTAACCTCGCAGAAATTGTGAAAAATCAGAGAGAACTAATAGTGTGTTTATATCTTGTATAATGATCAAAAAATAATACATCAATATATAGAAAAATAAAGAACTAATCGTGGAAACAAATAATCTAATCTAGGAAATGAATAATCTAACTTCCTATTTTACAGATTTTGTTCTTAATATATATTGATTACAATCCTAATATCCTAATATAGAATTATACACTTCAACACTCCCCCTCAAGTTGGAGGCATATGCACCAAGCTTGCTACAGATAAAATCAATGCACGGACGCCTAAGAGATTTAATGAGGATTTCTGCTAACTGGTCGTTAGAACTGACATGACTAGTGGTAATACATCCAGATAGAACTTTTTCCTGAATAAAATGACAATAAATTTTTATGTGCTTACTGCTTAGTCCTCTTATGAAATATTGGATTAGAGGCAATATGGAGAGCAGCTTGATTATCACAGAGTAACTTCATTTGTGACACTTCTACAAATTTCAACTCTTGGATCAGTTGCTTTAACCAAATGAGCTCACAAGTAGCAAAGGCCATTGCACGATATTTAGCTTTTACGCTTGATCGGGCAACAACAGCTTGCTTCTTACTTTTCCAAGACACTGGGTTTCCTCCAATAAGAATACAAAAACCCAAAGTAGAACATCTATCAGATGGAGACCCTGCCCAATCAGCATTAAAATATCCAACAATATGTGAATTACCCTTGTTCTCATATAACAAGCCTTTGCTTGGTGCACCTTTTATATACCTTAAAATTCGAACAACTGCATCGCAATAACTAGCACATGGAGACTGTAGGAACTGACTTACAACGCTAACAGAAAATGAAATATCAAGTCGTGTGATAGTAAGATAATTAAGTTTACCAACCAGTCTTCGGTATCTTCCAGGATCAGCCAGCAGCTCCTCCTGTCCAAGTGAGAGTTTTAAATTAGGATCCATAGGAGAGTCTATTGGTCTGCAATCTGACATTCCTGTTTCTTCAAGAATATCTGGTGCATACTTTCTCTGAAAGATAACAATACTAGATTTGGACAGAGCAATTTCCATACCAAGGAAGTATTTAAGAAGTCCTAAATCTTTGGTTTGAAAGTGTCTGAATAAATGCTTCTTCAATTGCTCAATACCATCTTGATCACTTCCTGTAATGATAATATCATCAATATAGACAACCAGATAGATACATTGCCCTGGTGTTGTATGTCTATAAAAGACAAAATGATTAGACTCACACCGAATGATACCAAACTCTTAGATAAAAGTACTGAATCATCCAAACTAGACACAATGAGACTGTTTCAAACCATACAAAGAACGACAAAGTTTGATACCAAGGAAGACTCCCCATGAGCAACAAACCCAAGAGGTTGCTCCATATAAATATATTCCCGAAGTTCACCATGAAGAAAGGCATTCTCAATATCCAATTGATATAGAGACCAATGTTGAATAGTAGCCATTGCTAAGAATAAGCGGATAGAAGACATCTTAGCAACTGGGAAAAAAGTATCAAAATAATCCATCCTATGTATCTGAGTGTAGCCCTTGGCAACTTATCGAGCCTTTAAGCGATCAACTTGACCATCAGGACTAACTTTGACCATATAAATCCAACAACACCCAACAGTCAAATGTCTAGGAGGTAATGGAACTAACTCCCATGTTGATTATGATGCAAAGTAGTCATCTCATCAACCATTGCCTGACGCCATCCAGGATCAGAGAGTGCCTCATGAGCATTTGAAAGAGCAGAAACAGAAGAAGTGTGGACACAAATGCATAATATGATGAAGATAAACGATGATAACTTAAAACGTAACATCAGCAGAGAGAAAATAGCGATGTGTTGATGGAGAATAACACTTATATCTTTTCTGAAGATGTGAATACCCTAAGAAAATACACTTAGTAGATTTAGCTGCCAAGTTGTCCTGACCAGCAGGGAAAACATGGACAAAACATGTGCACCCAAAGACATAAGGAGGGATAAAATACAACGATTGATCAAGAAATAAAATGGAATGAGGTACCTTGTCATTAAGGACAGAAGAGGGCATCCGATTTATTAAGAAACAGGCGATCAAAATAGCGTCCGCCCAAAGACGAAAAGGGACTTTATTATGTAAAAGCAGGGTACGGGCAGTTTCAATGAGATGTCTCTTTTTAGGCTCAACAATCCCATTTTGTTGTGGGGTATAAGCATAAGAGGACTGATGAAGGATTCCCTGAGAGAATACATGAATTTAGTGAAGGGATCAGAGAAATACTCGCGAGCATTATCACTGCATAATACTTGAATAACGTAATTAAATTAAGTCTTAATTTCTGCACAAAAAGATTCAAAGATGGAAAATAACTCGGAACAAGTTTTCATTAGGAATAACCAAGTACAGCGTGAGTAATCATCAATAAAGGTAACAAAGTACTGAAAACCTAAAACAGATGACACAGACTAGGTCCCCACACATCTGAATGAACTAACTCAAAATGGGATGCAGCCCGTTTGTTGACACGCTTTGGAAAGGTGCTATGAGAATGTTTTCCAAGCTGACATGTCTCACAATTTAAAGACGATAAATTATATAGACTAAGATGCATCTTTTTAAGCTTTACTAAATTGGGATGACCCAAACGATTATGAAGGAGTGCTGGAGATTCAGTGACAGTGCATGTTATAGATGGTAGATGGAGATGATAAAGGCCCTATGACTCATGTCCTGTGCCAATCATCCGTCTCGTGCCTCAATTTTGTAACAACAGAGTCAGTATCAAAAGATATAGAACAGTTTAAAGAGCGGGTAAGTTTACTAACAAGGACAAGATTAAATGGACAATTGGGAATATAGAAAACAAAGTCTAATTCTAAGGATGGAAGTGGTTTGGCATGACCTACATCTTTAACAACAGCTTTGGAGCCATTGGCTAAAGTAACGGATGGTAAAGATGTAACATTAGTTAAATGAAAAAGTAAGTAAGGGTTACCAGAAATGTGATCAGAGGCACCCAAGTCAAGAACCCAAGGTCTAAGAGAAGAAGACTGAGTAACGCATGCAACTGAATTACCCCGATTAAGCAATAACGGCAATAGATGAAAAAGACTACTTATTTGCCTGAAACTGGAGGTATTCTTCACAATCAGCCCCAATGAGAGTTAATGATGGTTGAGTGTGTCCTTCAGCCTGAGCAACATTAGCGGTTCGAGTAGGGCGACCATGTAATTTGTAACATTTTTCCTTGGTCTGCCCCCAACGATGACAATAACTACACTTGGGTCGTCCGCTTCGACCACGATCTCCCTATTTTCCTTTATAAGTGGTTTGAGACTAAGAAGCCAGAGCAAAAGAGTCAACAGTAGTAGAACTGGGGACAATACTTGGGGATGAAACCCAAAGTAGCCAAGCAAATACTTCATCAAGAGATGGCACAGTAGTGCTAACTAAAATCTGATCTCGTACAAGAGTGAGATTAGGACTAACAACAGCAAGGGTTAGAACTATGAAGAATTTCTCATTGTGCTAGATCATTTATAGCAAATTTACCAACGAGTAGGAGAAAATTGTACTCTGCCTTAAGGGAGGCCATCTTACCAAGAAAATCTGACATACTCATATCCTATTGTTTTAGATGAATGAGATTGGACACAACAGAATACTAGCGTTGAATATCATTGGTATATAGTAGTTTAGCTTGACTCCATATCTCACAACATGTGCGGTATGTTTTGTAAATGGGATGCAGATTAGTGTCAATTGACTGCCATAATAGATTACACAATAAAGCATCAATTTTGATCCCAAGAGACTTATCTGATATGATGTCAGTAGCCTTTATGGTCAAGTGATCCTCCAGACCTTGACTCGTACACCATAACTCGAGAAAGGCAGCCCAAGAAGAATAATTCGCACTCCCAATCAACTTATCAGTGGTGATTAGTAGGAGAGACAAGAAAGAAAAACCACCGGAAGTAGAGTTTGAGTTGGAAGTAACCATGATAACTAGCAAATCTGGCTGGAAACTAGAACCAGAGGTAACACGAAGCAAACAAATAGATCAGAGCAAAAGATCTGGCAAGGACAGCGACAGAATCCGGTGAAGTTGTCAAAGTTTGACGTCGAAGGCAGTAAAACCTTCGTGGGTTTTGCTCGTGGTCATCTTCTAAGCAAGCTAGTGCCAACGATGAGAACTAACACTCAGCAAAAAAGGAAATCAGAGTTGGATCTATCGGAAAGAAACATCACGTGTGAAGGCGCATGCAGTGACTGATGACGTTGATCTTTGTGAGGTTCTACCGGCGAGATGGAGACGATGAGACGTGTATGGTCAAATGGAGGTTCTGACCATCGGAGAGAGACACTTAATTGTCACCGGAAAAAAAAAAAAAAACAAAAATTCTGACAACCTAGCTCTAATACCATGTGAAAAATCAGAGAGAACTAATAGTGTGTTTAGATCTTGTATAATGATCAGAAAAATAATACATCAATACATAGAAAAATAAAGAACTAATCTAGGAAATATATAATCTAACTTCTTATTTTACAGATTTTGTTCTTATTATATATTGATTACAATCCTAATATCCTAATATAGAATTATACACTTCAACCGAAATGTTCGACATACTTTGGAAATATAGAATGAAACTTAATCCTCTTGAGTGTTCATTCGGAGTATACTCAGGGAAATTTCTGGGGTATATGGTTAACTATCAGGAAATTAAAGTCAGCCCCGAGAAGACCCAAGCTCTCCTAGATATGAAAAGTCTCGCTAATCGAAAGCAAGTTCAAAGCTTGAATAGGAGAATAACAGCTCTCAGTCGCTTTATATCCAGAGCAACAGATCGTTGTTTGTCATTCTTCAATATACTCAAGGCCAACAAAAGATTTGAATGGACTTCAAAGTGCGAGCGAGCCTTCTAGAGCATAAAAAAGCATCTCAGAAAGCCACCTCTTCTGTCCAAGGCCCTTCCCAAGGAAATCTTATTTCTCTACCTATCCATCTCTCAACATGTGGTTAGCATAGCTCTCATTCGGGAAAAGGCAGAATTTAGTGGCCAGTGTATTACACAAGCAAACGATTGCTGGACATCGAGACTTAGTATCTAGAGATGAAACAATTATTGTATGCCCTATTGATCACTTCCAGGAAGCTGTGACCTTACTTTCGTGTCCACATCATCCATGTTTTAACCAACTACCCACTCAGGCAGGTCCTTCAGAAGCCAAAGGTTTCGGGTAAGTTGCTTAAGTGGACTATGGAACTGAGTCAATTCGATCTATATTACAGACTGAAAACAACAATTAAAGGATAGGTTGTTGCTGACTTTATTTCGGAGCTCTCTCATCAACCAGATCATGAATTCAAACAGCTAGCCAGTGAAATTATCTAGGAAACTGTTTGGAACTTGTCAACTTGGAGTCTTTATGTTGATGGGTCTTCGAACAGGAGAAGAGCCCAAACAGGAGAAGAGTCGGAGCTGGTCTTCTATTCATTAGCCCTAAGGGAACTCGCATTTATGGAGCTATCAAGTTTGGAATCAAAGCTACGAATAATGAGGCTGAATATGAAGAGATATTTACTAGTCTGCGACTAGTAAGAGAAATAGGGTCAGATATGATCGACATTAATAGTGACTTCTAGCTAGTTGTCAATCAGATTTTGTGAGAGTATCAAGCCAAAGAAGAGAATATGATCAGTTACTTGAAGAAAGCCAAGGTCGCACTTGAGCCCTTCAAGCATTATACGATTAGGCAAATCCCAAGAGATAGTAATTCTATCGCGGATGCTTTGACAAAGATAGCCTCATCGCTGGACTTCGATGCTTCGGGCAATATTCTAATTAAGTACATCGAAGCTTCCAGCATCAGCTCACCTAATCAGGTCATAGCTGCAACTGAATCTGTTTCCTGGATGACTCTGATTATTTAGTATCTCAGAGATAGGGTTTTTCCTAACAACAAGACTCATGCAAAGTAGAGTTGATCGTTACACTCTCATCGGAGATCAGTTGTATAAGCGAGGGTTTAGCACTCCTCTCCTCCAATGTGTAACGGACGATGAAGCAGACTATATCATGAGAGAGAGATACATGAAGAATATGTGGTAATCATATTGCTACACGATCTCTCGCCAATAAAACTATCCACCAGGGATATTATTGGCCCCTACTACATGAAAATGCCTTCAACTTTGTGAAGAAGTGTGATAAGTGTCAGAGACTCGCGAACATCCCACGAGCTCCTTCCTACCAATTAACGACGATGACTAGTGTTTGGTCATTCTCTATGTGGGGAATTGATCTCATCAGACCCATGCTAACTGATAAAGGTGGCATCAAATATGGAACGGTCGCAGTGGATTATTTCACTAAGTGGGTCAAAGCAGAGCCTTCGACCGCAATCACTATAAAAAAGCTCAAAAACTTCGTCTTCAAGAATATAGTGTGTCGCTATGTTGATGGGTCTTCGAACAGGAGAAGAGCCGGAGCTGGTCTTCTGTTCATTAGCCCTAAGGGAACTTGCATTTATGGAGCTATCAAGTTTGGAATCAAAGCTACGAATAATGAGGCTGAATATGAAGAGATATTTACTAGTCTGCGACTAGTAAGAGAAATGGGGTCAGATATGATCGACATTAATAGTGACTTCCAACTGGTTGTCAATCAGATTTTGTGAGAGTATCAAGCCAAAGAAGAGAATATGATCAGTTACTTGAAGAAAGCCAAGGTCGCACTTGAGCCCTTCAAGCATTATACGATTAGGCAAATCCCGAGAGATAGTAATTCTATCGCGGATGCTTTGGCAAAGATAGCCTCATCATTGGACTTCGATGCTCCGGACAGTATTCCAATTAAGTACATCGAAGCTTCCAACGTCAGCTCACCTAATCAGGTCATAGCTATAACTGAATCTGTTTCCTGAATGACTTCGATTATTTAGTATCTCAAAGATGGGGTTCTTCCTAACAACAAGACTCATGCAAAGTAGAGTTGCTCGTTACACTCTCATCGGAGATCAGTTGAATAAGCGAGGGTTTAGCACTCCTCTCCTCCGATGTGTAACGGATGATGAAGCAGACTATATCATGAGAGATACACATGAAGAATCTATGGTAATCACATTGCTACACGATCTCTCGCCAATAAAATTATCCCCAATAAAATTATCCACTAGGGATATTATTGGCCCCTACTTCATGAAGATGCCTTTAACTTTGTGAAGAAGTGTGATAAGTGCCAGAGACTCGCGAACATCCCCCGAGCTCCTTCCTACCAATTAACGACGATGACTAGTGTTTGGCCATTCTCTATGTGGGGAATTGATCTCATCAGACCCATGCTAACTGATAAAGGTGGCATCAAATATGTAATGGTCGCAGTGGATTATTTCACTAAGTAGGTCAAAGCAGAGCCTTCGACCGCGATCACTATAAAAAAGCTCAAAGACTTCGTCTTCAAGAATATAGTGTGTCGCTATGGGATTCCTCATACACTCATCTCTGATAATGGAAAACAGCTTGATAATAAGGGATTCAAGCAGTTTTGTGAAAATATGGGGATTCATAAGAAATTCGCCTCAGTAGCAAGACCGCAAGCTAATGGTCAAGTTGAAGCTGTCAACAAGACTATCAAGCACACATTGAAGGCCAAGCTTGACGTAGCCAAGGGCAATTGGGCCTATGATCTTTACCAAAATTTCTATGGGCATATAGAATGCATATAGAACAACTCTAAAAACCTCTACTTTAGAAACACCCTTCTCATTAGCATATGGCTGCGAGGCAATGATCCTAGTGGAAGTAAGAGCTAGTTTACTTTGGAAAGAGTCATACAATGAAACAGACAATGAAACACTCTTGCGTTCAAGTCTGGACTTAGTTGAAGAACATAGTGACAAGGCTCAGTCAAGGATAGCTTCCTACTAATAGTGGGCAAAAAGATTATTTGACTCTAAAGTTAGGAGAAGAAACTTCCAGGTTGGCGATCTGGTGTTAAAAAAAGTCATTCTCGGTACAAGAGAACCAAGTGCAGAGGTATTGGGACCTAACTGGGAAGGCCCATATCGTGTCGCTAAGGTGATTCGACCTAGAACGTATCACCTCAAAAGGCTTAATGGTTCTAAAGTACCGCAAGCTTGGAATGTTGAGCATATTCGCCCTTATTATTAGTAATTCCAAACCCCGTTTATAGCTTGATCATTTTTTACTTGCAAAGTTTTCATTGTTGTAAATTCTATTAACAAGATTATTCCAATTTTTCTCAAAGAATTACTTGTGTCGTAATCTCAAGTTTTTAAGAATCTAGTTATTTATAACATTTTACAAGTTTTATGATCAGATATACTACATTTGTTTTGTGAAGTACTTGAGTTATAAATGTGGTGATCATCCTCTAGGGCAGGCTCTTGTTCTTCTTGCTCATCGACATCAACTATAGAAGCAAGAGTAACTTGGTATTCCTCGGGGAGGTAAGAGATATCCATGTTAGGATTGTTCAACCGCAAGCTATAAATAGTTTGCAACGTCCAGTGAGCAGCATTCCTCTCCATTTCGAGGTTCTATTGCTTCATTTGCTCGGTCAGCGAAGTAATTCGCCTATGAGCCAACTCAGGATCTGTCTATAGTGCCATATTCTTTATCTTTGAGTTTTTCGATAACTCAGTTCGAGTCTTTTCTGTTGCTTTTTCGTGCTCTAAACTTGCTTGCAACTCTTTTTCTCTTTGGCCCAACTCTTTAGTGAGCCTCGCTATTGTTGGTGAGAGCTCCTTATTGTCATTATATTTCTTCTTGAGCTCGATCTTCTAGAAGTCTGTTGCTTGCAGAGCAAAATTCCTTTTAGTCATGTTCACATTCGCTTGAATGTGGGCAACCTTTGCCTCTGTATCTGAAGCCATAAGATCTTGCTTCAGTTTGGCAATTTCCTCCTTCATCTCGTGGAGTTTGCCAGCAGAGTTAATCTTTATCTTGTTGTGGGCCACATTCAGGGCAAGCAAAGACTGCATGGAAATGAATAAAGAGTTAGTTTTTTTTTTCTTAAAAAGCTAAAAGATCGACTTATATGAAAGAGTTCTCGAAGAGAACAAGTCATTTTACCTGACTTTGCATCTGAAGTGCGGTGGTCACCAAGTCGGTAAGTCGAGAGGCCACGTACCTGTTAAAGGTTGTGGCGAGTTAGCATTCTAAAAAGGTGTAAACCACCAATCGCAAATGGTCTAGTAGTTGCCTTAGAAGATCCAACACAAACGAGTCAAGTCTCGTCGCGACAAAGACCCCTTCGACCTGTTGCTCGCCTGCTTCCCCTTGAGCGGTTGCAGTCGTTTCCTTTTTTCCTTGTGAGGTCCCAGGGGCAGTCAAGGTCCCGATAGTGTCCCTCGAGGTCATCCTCACAGAGAAGAATTGATAGGGCTGTAGCCTATCTAGCAATATCCCGAAACCTTTTGGCTCATATTTGGTTTTCTCTTTGGTGGGTATTATTTTTCTTTTCTTTGACTTTTGGACCAGGGTTTTCTTCCTTAGCGGATGAGCAGCAACAGGCTGGGGAGCTTCTTTACGTTGCTTAGCGGTTTGTTGCCTTTCGGCACCAATTTATATCCCCCTTACAAGGATATTGTTAGAGGTCGCTCTAACTGGTTTAGTTGGATTAATCCTAGGGAATGCGAGCCCCCCAGGCTTCTTCGTCATCTTCACAATCTTCGGTGGCATGGTTGTTGCATGGCATAAAGATGTGTCAGCAAAGAGAGTCTTCTTTTGTTAAACAAAGACTTAGAGTTTTTCTCTGTAAGAAATACTTACAAGTTGGACCGTCCAAAGATGCGTTAGGACTGAAAAACTCATACTTCCGAAGGTTGGCAATAGTCAATGCGGTTGCAATCAACTAGCTTCAACAAATTGGTCGTTTTGCTTCTTGCAAGAAAGTAAAAGATTTGTTAGCCTAATATATTAAGGAAAAGTTAAAGTTAAAAGATAAGTGATTTGGAAATTAGAAGGAAAACCTACTCAACTTTTTAAATTTACAGACTCCATCGTACTCGAAGAAAAAATACTTGGTTTCATAAGTCCCAACGTTGTTGGGGTAACCAAATATCCCTCCCTCGATCGTTGATCGCTTAGAGAGGTAGTATGAATCTTTGTCTTTACTCCTCTTTAAGTAATAAGCACAACCGAGTTCCTCTGTTGTTGGCTCGCCGAGGTTGTCTTCGCCAAATGCGATATACATGGTGACTGCTATCATATATGCATTTGGCATCGGCTAGAATGGCATAATCTAAAAGTGGTCAAGGATCGACCTGATGTAGGGGTGAAAGGGTATCCTCACTCTACATTTAAAGATCGCTTCCAAGATCGCAGCCAATCCCTTGGGAGGATCCTGACCAGTGTGCGACTTGTGTTGGAACACGTTTACGTTGATCGCATATTGAACAATTGCTCTTTGGATTTTGTCCTTCGAAACTATTGATCGTATCACCTTTTCAGGACCCGCCAAGGTGTGTGATGGTTGCGAGCTTCCGGGACCCGTCGAGGTGCCCGATGGCTGCAAGCTTCCCTCTTTGGCTATTCTCGCCTTAGGGACGTCCATCACTCTTAGAGTTTGTAAAGGGGGCAACATGTAGAGGTGACTCAAACTCCATATAAATTACCTCGTATGACGACTCAAAAGAGTAAAATAACCTTAGTTCCTCTTCCCTAGCTGCCAAAAACCCCAAAAATTCTTAAGAATGATTTTCTAAAGATCTGTGCCCTAAGTTTTGACTTTTAAAAGTGTTTTTTTTTCAAACACTACTCGAGAATGTTCATCATCTAAGCCTTCCAGATGTTCACACCCACCATTACTGTAAAAACTAAGTTTTTTGACGTGAATGAAAAAGAGAAGAAATTTCTTTACATCTTGATTGCTGGGAACAGATTTTCTATCGTAGTGTTGAGTGCGCATCAATCAGGAAAAGGATGAACTAATCTTTTGAGTGCAAAAATGTTATTTTTCTCTCTAAAAGTTTGAGTTCTGTGAAAAAACTTAGAATGGGCTTTGGGTTTTATAAAGTGGAAGACGACACTTGATTTCTTTTATGAGTGACGTTTGGGCGGGAACGTATTTCCAGCCATTTATTGTGACCACGTGTCACTGATCTGTGTGAAGAGTAACCTTCACACTTCGTAAAGAGACAACCAGCGTTTCTCTTTATTGAAATCGCCAAACACCGGCGTGATTATCTCTTCCACATTAAATGTGCCCTCGTCCGCATTTAATGCTTCAAAAGGGAATGTCGTTTCAACATTACTTGCATTTAATGCTCATGGTTGACACTTATTACGCAGAGACACGTCTGTCAGATAAAACTTATTTTATTGACCAAGATAGTTGTCAAGCGCAACGGATAACATCTAAGGAGGTCGTTTGAATAAGACATTTTTTCCACATGTCAAATTTGAACATCGAGCAAAATGATTCTCAATTGTCGACAGCAAAATGTTCTAAGTGTTTTCAGGTCGTGAATGATAGGTAGAGTATGAAACACATTTTCATAGCACTGATCATGATCCAGCTTAGGTCGCTAGACCTTTGCGAATGATCACATCAGGTCGCTTGTGTAGTTCTCGAGACCCATGTCACGATTTACTCTTAGTTCGCTGGTCGAGTCAAACTATCAGCCTCATGTCGTTTGCAACAATGTGGTTGTTCTCAACTATTAGTTCGGGCAAACACTCCTCGAGACAAGTCAGGTCGCGACATAATCATGAAGTTTCAAGATTTACGCTTTAAACCTTAAGAACTGGGGAGTTTTGTTATGCCTAAAAAATCAGGACTGACGTTAGTTTACATCAGCAAGCACCAATCAGAGTTTATGAAGGCTTTGCGTCATCCAGGAGCTGCCACGTTGCTTCATGACAGAAAGAATATGGTTGTCGCCAACTTAACAAATTTAGGTTTTATCTATGAGTGACTGAAGACCGCACACATGTCCAAGTCCCAAATAATTCGAGGATATTTTTTAAGTTATCAGCCAATGGAAGGCAAGGAAGGACTTGTATGACACCTACTCACTTGCAGATTTGTAATCATTACCTTGAATTCATTTACTATAAATAAAGGATTCCCCCTCTCATTTTCGAGATTATGAAACTGAACCCTTATTCTGATTGTAATCTTTATTTTTAAAGCAAAGGTAACCTACGAGAAAGAGACTGACTTGATATTCTCTCTGAATAATCAATTATTGTACCTCTGTTCGCTATTCGTTTTATGCGACCTCTTGTAATCTCTCATAAATAAAAGTGGACGTAGGATTTGCTTTAAGCATCCGAACCACTTTAAAAATCGTATCTCTCATTTATTATTTAGTCTTTATACCTAATTATAATAGTTCACGTGTAATTTTTAAGAACAACTTAACACTTTACACGTGCGAGTCGTTATTATCAAAATCACGGATCAACACACTCCATAATTCGTTTTATAGCACAATTACTTTCAAAAGAAGACTGATAACCAAAACAATTGAAAATTCTACATTGATTTACATGACATTTTGTCTTTGACTATTTTTATATGTATATATGATTGAAAATATATATCCCAATGCAACTGGGTAGTCGGTATTTATTGACTAAAGAAAATATTTAAAGTGACAATAATGTCTCTCTTGGTCAATCAATAAACAATATTAATAATGGGANTGGCTTTCCATCCACCATGAACCACATTTCGTGCTTTTTGTTACTTTTTATTGAGTGCAGCAACATGTAATGCACTCCCAACCCCCAGAATGTCTTTTTCCATTTTGTGTCCATATCCCAAAAATGATTGAAACAAATCTCTTTGAAACTCCTTTCACCATTCCTCACTGTACCTAAAATACCAAATATTATCGTTAAAACATCCCAACTTGACCTCACTGTCACCCTCACAGGGAAGTATAGTACTGTATTGCTTACAACCTCCAATCCGTACTCTCTATAGTTTACGCTCTAGAAAATCTGCACAATCGATATAAACAAAATATCAGAAAAAAAATTAAACTAAATCAAATATAAACAAAATACGCTCCAGAAGAATCGCTTAAGCGATGGGCAGATGATTTTGCCTCATACAAGATCGCTTAAGAGTAAAAGCAACGAATCACTTAAGTTTAAGCTCGCTTAAGCGATCTCTTCCAAGGCAGAATCGACATCTGCCCAGATCTAAGATCGCTTAAGCGATTCGTCGCTTTTACTCTTAAGCGATCTGAAATTGCTTAAGCGATACAAAGGATCGCTTAAGCGATTATAGATCTGGACAGATTTGGTTCTGCCTCGGAAGAGATCGCTTAAGAGATCTTGTAAGAGGCAGAATCAACATCTGCCAGATCTAAGATCGCTTAAGCGATCGTTTATATCGTTTAAGCGATTCATCGCTTTTACTCTTAAATAATCCTAAATAGCTTAAGCGACCAAGAGTAAAAGCCATCAATCGCTTAAGCGATACAAAGGACGCTTAAGCGATCTTAGGTCTCGGCAAGTACAAATACCTTTTCTTCGGCGGCCTCCTCCTCTTTGGTGGCCTCCTCCTCCTCGTTTGAACTCTCGCCGGACTCCTCTTCCTGGCCTGAATTCTGCTTAGCCTCCTCTTCCTCTTCAGAACCGTTTTGCTCCTATTCTCTCTCTTGTTGTGCCGCCGTCGTCTCCGCTGCTGGAACACCTTCACTGATTGGAGGATCCACCGGAGTAGCCAGTTGCTTGCGCTGCCAGACTCTACGATTCGAAGAGGCGTTAGGTTTTCCTTCTCATTGTGAATGTCAGCCATGGTTTCAAGAAAGGAAGAAGCTTTGGGATTGAATTTGGGTGTGAAAATTTGCCAGAATGTGGACTGTTATAGCCGACAATTGCACAGAATGCATTTAGGGATTGAAGATATCGATTTTTGCCTTAATTGGTTTCGATTAAGCGATTTGAATGGGTGGGGCTCTTTTTCAAATTTCAAAATTTAAAAACTTTCATTAATTAGTATGTTGTCCTTATATGTTTTAATCTTTTCATTTTAACCTATTTTACATGTTTATGGATCCTAACTGTACCACGTCAGCTTCTCTAAATTAAAAAAAAAATGAAAAACAGTTTCAAGGCCATTTTCTTAAATCGAAACTTGGGATGGCCGGTCAACTAAATTTTCTCTATCTTCGGCTTCCAATCCAACTTCATTCATCATCTTCGGTTCGGTTCGAGCTTCATTCCTCGACTTGCAGGTTCGTTCTCTGTCAGTCTGTCTTCTCTTCCATTTACCAGCTTCATTCATCTTCGTTTTAATGTAGTTGTTTTTCTTCATTCCGACTCTGATTTTCATTTTTGGGAGGTTTGCGTATTCATTCTTTGTTCCTGGACTTCGATTTTCATCTCACTGTGATCTTATATTTCTGTTTTAATGTTTCCTCCCAGATTTATCCTAATTAAACCCAGATTCGTTTTAACTCCTTAGAAGGTTACGCTGTTTTTTTTTTTTTTTTGGGGGGGGGGGGGGGGGGGGGGGGGGGGGGGGGGCGCGGGGGTGGCGGGTGGTTGGGGTTAGGAATGTTTTCTAATTTCTTGTGTTTGTTATCTTAGAAGAATGCGAAATTTAAAGTGTACTTTCGGTGATTGGGGCTTCAATGTTTTCTATTATTTTTCATATTGGCCGAGTTAATGTAAGAATAATTGGGGGAAGAACGCCACATTGGACATTGTGACGATATTTTGAAATTCGGTTTACTGTTTCATGAGCAATTTTTTAGAAAATTGATAACTTTAGGATTGCTCTTTTGGTGTATTTTGGTTTCTTAATTTGGTGGAATGCGTATGACAGGTTACTGGGGGACTGTGATATTCCTACTGCTGTTCCTAACTCTGAAAGTTGTCTCCAAGAAAACGTCGAGGTTGTATCATTTCAATGCTACCTTTCTTATAGAAAATTATGTCAAACTGTGTTGCATTGTCAATGTTTACTGATAATGTCTCTTCCAGGTTGTGGGAAATGCCTCATATGGGTCAAAGCTTTCACGAAGAATTGCCTCTCTCATGAGATTTCGTGAAAAGCGGAAAGAAAGATACTTTGAAAAGAAAATTAGGTACAGTTGTCGGAAAGAGGTTGTTGAGAGGTAAGGTGCTAACTCTGTTCCCCAAGTACTCCTTTTTTACGTAAGAAAGGGAGTACATAATAGGAGATAAGTGTCCTCTGATTGTTCCTTTTTTAAGAATAGAGCAAATGTAAAATCGTTATTGTCATGCACTCTTAATTGTCCCCGTAAATCTCTGCAATTCGTAGTGGGAAAAATTGAGGGGTTTTAGATGCTAGTTATATATGATGTGAACTTCACTTTTGGTTTCTCCTCCTTTCCTCACACATAAACAAATGTATAACTTAGTGCATTAGAACACATATCCTCAAATTTGGTGCGAACATATTAGGTGAAGCTATTTTTGCATATAAATTTGCTGTGATATGTGAGTGTAGGTTCATTGATATCTTTATTAATTTATACCTGTTTGAGTTTATATGTTTTATTAGAGTAATTTATATTTTGTTGCTCTTCATTTGTTAGATGTGAAATCATTATCTATCATGGAGGCTTGTGTTATTTGAGACATTGAAATATTGGTGTTAATACTGTGCAATTCTATTTGATGCTAGGATGAATCGTAAGAATGGACAATTTACATCATCAAAGGATTCTTATAATACAGATGTTGTAAACTCAAATTGAAGCAATGGTGCTACTCTTGAACCTGTGTGAGCTTGATTCTTACTTGTTATGTGCAAAGTTCAGCTATAAAAGCATTGGAGTGTAAGAATCTTCATTCATTTTAAGCTTATGTATTTTTTGTAACATTAATCATGCATGTCATACATTTTAAACTTTTGCATCATATTTTATATTTGTGGATATCTTTTTTTTTTTTTTTTTGCGCGTATGCCCCTTGAGGTATTTCGCTTCTAGTTTTCTTGTTGCAGCTGCCTGCCACCTATGCACACAAGTCAACACCTTCTCAAACTGTATATTTTATTTGGTTTGCCCATTGTGGTGGAGGTGAACTTCGGCTGCTAACCTCAGTCACTTGTTGAATAATCTCTTCCGTCACTTCATAGAAATATTAAATTTATTCCACTCTGGAATGTATGTGACAAAAAAAGAGATCTAGATTCATAACTTATTGCTAATGTAATATAATATCTCTTTTGGTTTGTAAAGTTTGACCTAATAACCTTTTAGAACCTATATAAGCATGAGCCTGCAAGGCTCCTTTCAAGTAAAAAAGGCTTGCATGTTAGTTCCTCGACCTTTCTATTAATTTGTTGTGGTTAGTTTCATGTTCTTTCTCTATCATTAGTCCTCAACTATGTTATTTTAGTACATTTCCAAAAACATTACACAACTGCTAGTTAGATGTTTGGTTTTTGAATTTAATAAGATCTGTAGTTAAACTTCGTGTAAAAAGGAAAACACAAGTTGTTTGCTTGACTAAATGTTCATTCACTGCCTTATTTTTCTAATGATGACTTTGTTTTTCTTGCTTTGCAGTGCCACTGGATTAGTAGTCCTAATTTTCCGTGGATCCTTCCACCAGAGAGGTTGAAACAAAAGTTGCTTGGCCTACTGACAAAGTTGTCCTAGCTTTTCCAAAACAATTTTAGGTAACTTATTTCCGATTATATCATCTCTTTTAGGTTTCATCTATTGTAACATATATTATAATGTATAATTTGGAGATAAGATTTGGAAATATGTAATATTGATATATCTTTAAACTTGCATGGTGCCGTTTTTTAGAATCATATGATTGTGAAGTTGGAGATTTAAACATGTTCTTTTCCTCTTTGTTTTGTATTACATGTTTGAGGTGCTTTTGTCTTCATCTTTTCTTGAATTTACAATATATGTGTTGTCATCTTTGAGAATATACATGGGAATTGAAGATGTCTTTTGTATTAATGTAATTATAGGTTGTGAAAAGGGAAGAGTACTTTTTTGTAAAGCACAATTGGAAAGGGAAGATGGTATGCATGATGGTTTTTGTTAAAAAATTTTGAATGATTGGAAAGGATAACTATTGTTCATTGTTTCCAATCATCTAGGTTCTAGATTTTATGGATGCAAAGAAAGTAGGGTGCCTATTTATTAGGCATATATACAAACTTTTTGTATATGAAGGTTCACCATCAATGAAATGGTCTTTGAAAAATTAGTGTATCATTATTTATAAGTTGTATTATTAAAGTAACAATTGTACCAGTTTTTATATATGTTATAACATATACGTTGATAGCACTTTCAAAGTGTTATGGAAAATAATTTTATAACGTTTACAAAATGTAATGAATACCTATCTACAACACTTTTTAAAACTGTGATAGCATCTTTAACATGTTATTAAGAACTATTTTATAGCATTTTAGCAATGTTAAGAAAAACCAATCTACAATATTATAAAAATGTTGTAGATTAGTTATTTATAAAATTTTGAAAATGTTACAAAAAATTAAACTATAATAGGTTAAGAATGTTATAAAAAAAACTTATTTATAACATTTATGTAGTGTACTTAATATCATTTGTTACACAAATGCGTGTTATAATATATTTCACAATAACATTTTATTACAGTTATTGAAATGATTAATAACATACAAAAAGTGTTATCAATTTTTATTTTTTAGTAACATGAGCTATAACAACATGTTTATAAAAGCTATTGTTTACTTATGGTAGCATTTTTTGCATGTTACCGTAGGCCATTTTTGTTGTAGTGAAATGACCATTAATGATCAATGAGTCATCTACCCAAATCCACAAGAAGGAACGAAAAATAATTGGTGTCATTTATGTAAAAAGAGCCTAGGCACTATCAAAGAGATTGCCTGAAATGACAGGCATTGTGCGAAAAGAAAGGTAAGCCTAGAGCTTTAGTATGTTCCAAATCAAATTTATCTGAATTTCTTTATAATACTTGGTAGATTGATTCTGGTTGTACCACTCACATTTCAAATACATTGTAGGGATTCCTTACAACCCATACCATAAACGCCAATGAAAGGTTTGTGTTTGGGGAGAATAGAGTCAAGGCACAATTCAAAGCCATTGGAACTGACAGTTTAATTTTAGATACTAGACATCATTTGGATTTATTCCAAACTCTTTATATATCTACATTGTCACGTAATTTAGTATATTTGTCTAAACTTGATTTAGAATGATACTATTTTAAGTTTGGAAATGGATATTTCAGATTATTTAAACATAATTGTCTTATTGGTTCTAGTGTGCTTTGTGATGGTTTATATAAATTGAGACTTGATAATTTGTTTGCTAAGACATTATTGACCTTGCATCAGAGTATTTGTACAAAACGTGCCCTACGGATGAAAGTTCTGCTTATTTGTGGCATAAGTGTTTGAGCCACATATCAACATACAGGATACAAAGATTATTAAAGAATGAAATCCTCCCTAATTTGGAATTTACTGATCTTTGTATCTGTGTGGATTATATTAAGGGAAAGCAAACAATGTTCACATTAAGAAAACAGCCACAAGAAGCACAAAGCTCCTTGAATTGATACACACCAATATTTGTAGACCTTTTGATATTTCTTCGTTTAGTGAAGAGAAATTTTTCATCACCTTTATCGATGATTTCTAACGTTATGGGTGTGTTTATTTGTTACATGAAAAATCTCAATTAGTGAATATTCTAAAGGTATTAATTAATGAGGTTGAGAGACAATTAGATAAGAAAAAGAAAATTGTACGATCAGATAGAAGTGGTGAATATTATGGAAGATACATTAAATTTGAACAATGTCTAGGTCCATTTGCCAAATTCCTTGAAGGGTGTGGCATATATGCTGAATACACAGTGCCAGACACACCACAACAAAATGGTGTTGTAAAAAGGCATAACCATATATTAATGGATATGGTTAGGAGTATGATGAATCACTCTTCATTGCCCTCATCATTGTGGATGTATGCCTTAAAGACCGCAGTGTATTTATTAAACATGGTTCCTAGTATTACTCCTAATTTTAGGGCTAAATGGGATTGTTGTAGCTTTAAGTTTAATAAGTTTTTCTCCTATTTTTGAAAATAATGAGCTTTGAAAATAATTTTGAGTGTGTTTGAAAATAATTTTAAGTCATAATTGCTGTGATTTTAAAATCTAAAATTGTGTGTTTGGTAAATTAGATTTTGAAATTGTTAATGTATGTTTAATGACCAAAATAGAGATTTTATTTCTTAAAATATTTTTATAATTCTAAATTTATATTTTGTTAGGTATATAATAAATAATTAAAAATGTAATAAAAATGTAAATGTTAAATAAATTATTAATTAATTAGAAAAAATTTCGATTTGGCCGGTAGTGGTCCACAGTCAGTCAAAGCCATTCAATCACCGTTGATCGGAGGTCAACACAAGTCAACGATGAAGCGTTAACGTCACAGTCGGTCCTATTGGGATCAACGTGAGTCGATCTGTCAGAATTCGATAAAATTACCAAATTTTGATGTGTCACTTTGAGGCAGAACGACGACAAAACACTTGACTACCTATTGTAGCCAAACGACGAGTCGAAAGCCGGTGATTCTATCAGATTCTGATAGATAGGCTCATGTCAATCCTGATAGGACTGTTGAGCCTATCGTCACAGCCACAAAATTAACCTTAATATTGTAGTAAGCAGTAACCAGGGTTGAATCCACAGGGAGCAAAGACTAACAATCTAATGTGTATTTGAGTTATTGAAAATGAAATTAGCAAATTGATTGATTAAAACTAAGAAAACTAATTAATTGCAGGAAATTAAAAGCATAAAATAAATAGCTAACTAAAACTTAATGATAAAGGTGTTGCCCTTCCGGATTTAGTTCGACACAAAACCAACTCTCACAATTCTACTCCTTGCTCTTAGACTTCCTAAACCTACAAGGCTATGCAAATTACATAAAATGATTTTCCAGCAATCTAGGTATAATTTAACCTGTCTCCCTGTCGTCTTAGTTATAGATCAATTGGTTAAAAACTATCATCGACTAACTAAAAGCTCTAACAATTAAATATCACTAGTTGGTACAAAGCCAACAGGTACAACCTATCAACTTTGTATCATGCAATCAACCTATTACACAACAAATGCATTCATAGTAGAAATGATATTAAACACTAATACAACTTAATTGCAATCAACATCAAAGCAATTTAAAGTCATAATCAACATTCAATAATCTCAAACCACATTCAATTATGTAACAAGTTCAATTTCAATAAATGTTCTCCATGGACATAACCAATTCAACACGTCAAGTATCAAAATAATATTAAAGCATCACAAACAAACTGAAACGAAAGCAAATATAATCAGAATACAAGAAACTTAGCCAATTTTCCAATTGTCCGAGCTCAATCAAGAGCTACCGTGAGGAACTATGGTCGTCGATCAAGGCTTGGCCTACACAGTAACGGACAATCGGGAGCTTAGCCGCTCATGGTGGTGTTGACAATAGCTAACAATGTTCGAAGGTGGCTGGACATGGTGGAAAATGGACAACCAGCAGTTGATGTGGTCAATTCATGGTTGAGGGAGACTAAACGTCACTAGAAATGCACGAAATCCGGCGAGAAGTCGAAAGGTCACCAGAGAAATACGAAGCATTGTTGACGTTTCTTGGTAGAAATAGGTGGATTAGCGGCTATGGAGCTTGGGATGGCTATATTGACAATTGGAGAGATGAGGGGTCACTAGAGGAGTCGAGAGGACGTTGGAAAATGGGTGAAATGGTAAGGGGAAACCAAAACGTCTTTGGCGGTGGAGGAACTGAAACGTCACACGCCGATGAGTGATGGATGATGAAGATTGGTGCAATAGAAGCACGAGAGAAGGACAAATTGGCGCAGAAGAAGTTGGATCATTGTCAAAAATAAAGTAATCGTGGCCAGAAGATGGAAGGTCGCGGCGACGGCGAATCGGTGACGGCTTGTGAAGGGAGTGGTGTGGACGACACCGAGGGAGCTGAATCATCACCAGAGAAGGTGCAAGGTCATCGGTGATGGCGGCATTAGGGTTTTGGTGGTGGCGGCTCTATTCTACGACAGTTGGCTTTCCTTTTAGAGTAGATATGAAAAATATCAATTTAGTCCCTATACAAGTGAAAAGTGACAAAATCAACCTTATGAAAATATGACTGTTTACCCCTGAACAGCATAAATGAGACAAATTCAGCCCTAATCAATAAACTACAACCTAATATCAACCCACACAATCTCAAAAATCATTTCAAACATGCAACATTCGTAAAAAAATATTAAAATGTGATTTTTCATGAATAAATTCATACATTGTCTCAGTATAGATTCAAATTAAATCATAACAAGGGTATTTTAATCACTTTAATGGAGTCATTTTCATGACTCTAACAAAGACCGACGATGAGGAGCAACACTCGTCATCGGAGGTCACCAAAGGTCATCGAAATTCAGCAATCGCTACCAGTGTCCACTATTGTCGTCGCCATCAATCACTATTTCTTCCGCTTGTCAGTTCAATTTTATCTGTTTCATAAAAATATAAAATTTAATAAATTTTTTCTTTAAAAATCTTTGTAAATAATACAATGGTATCTATGTCATTTGAACTACAAAATTAGTTTTGAAAATAATCTAATTTTGAAAAACTACACCAAGTAGCTTTTGAAATCCTTTTATAATTCTGATTATTTTATAATTAGCTTAAAATTTAATCAGTTTTAGAAGCGGCTTACTAGACACTTTTATTACTGTAACTTAAAACTTTATTAATTATTTCTTAAGCTACAACAATCCCAAACACATTACTGTAACTTAAAACTTAATTAATTATTTCTTAAGCTACAACAATCCCAAACACAGACTAAGGCTTAGTTTGGGATTTCTGTAGCCTGTTTCTGTTAGGGTGTTTGTTTTTCTTAATTTTAAAATCACTTTTTTTTTTTTTAATAGAAGATAATATAATATCAATTTGAAATTACAAAAATAAATTTATTTAAAATAATTTTGCATCATTAAAATAAATTTAAATTGAAGTTTCTAAATAAAAAAATTTTAAAAATTAAAAACTGGATCAAGAGCGGCCGGCTAACCACCGTCGGCGGTGGCTATCCACCGTCGCTGGGGATTTCATCGACAGCGAGTGAGTCGACACCGCTGGCACGGTTGCACCGTCGGTTGGCGCTTTGTACAACCGTGTCAGTGGTGTCATCAAATACGACAACATTTTGCCACAAATATCCGGCAAAGTTTCAATCGAACTTGATGGCCCGTTGTGTAAAACTACGTGGTATTTGATGACACCGCCGGCATGGTTGGTTGCAACCATGTTGGTAGTGTTGACTCACTTGCTGTTAGAGAATTCTTCGGCGACGAAAGCGAACCATGTTGGTGGTGTTTGGCCAACCACTGCCTGTTCTTGTTTAAAACTTTTCTCTTTTTATATTTTTTAATTTTTTTTTTTTTTTTTTTGGTAATTCAAGATAATTCTGGGATGTTTTGTAATTAATCCTTCCAAAAGCAGCTTATGAATTCTAAAAGTTAAAAAAAAAAAAAAGTTCCTTTTTATAAAACAAATTATTTCATAATCAGTTTCTAATATAATTATTTTTCAAATTAGTTTATCAAACAATTTTTGAATAATAAATTATGAAGTAATTAATTAGAGGAGAAGCTACAATAGTTCTAAGGGGGCGTTTGGTTCAGGAATGTTAGATTACTGGGAATATTGGATTACTGGAAAGATAGATTACCTTAGAAGATTACTGGGAATCTTTAAGAAAATATGTTTGGTTAGTTGGTGGGTATGTTATATTAATATGTTTGGTTATGGGAATAAATTGGTGGGTATGTTATTTAAATTACTAAATTGACCCTCTTTTAAATATTAATATAATATTATTTTTATTATTAATTTTTGAATTATTTTTAACCCCCAATATTTCAGATTTAGCTAAAACACCCCCGCTTATAAAAAAACTTTAATTCATGACGAAATCACCCCCACCTCCTGCCGCCACCGCGAACAACGGCCGGAAAATCGCCGGAGCCCCCAAAAACACTGGAAATTCTGTGGGAGGCTCCGGGAGGCTTCGATATGGCCGTTTTTGGCCATATTGATGGCCGAAAACGGCCATATCGGGCCAGATCTGGCCGGAAATGGCCAGATCTATTCTGGCCATTTCCGGCCAGATCCCTGGCCATTAACGGCCAGGTCTGGTCCAGACCTGGCCGATAATGGCCAGGGATCTGGCCGTTTACGGCCAGATCCCTCGATCTGGCCGGAAATGGCCAGAATAGATCTGGCCATTTCCGGCCAGATCTGGCCCGATATGGCCGTTTTCGGCCATCAATATGGCCAAAAACGGCCATAGCGAAGCCTCCCGGAGCCTCCCACAGAATTTCCAGTGTTTTTGGGGGCTCCGGCGATTTTCCGGCGGTTGTTCGCGGTGGCGGCAGGCGGCGGTGGTGGTGGCTGGGTGGCCGTGGTGGTGGTGGCTTGGTGGCAGTGGTGGTCTGTAAATTCTTTTAAATATAAGGGCATTATTGTCCAAAATTTTAATTAAACAAGGGTAAAATTGAAATAGGATATTAATGTAAATTTGTTTTAAAGTAGGGGTATTATTGTCCAAAATTTTTATTAATAAGGGATAAAATTGTAACAAAAAAAGATAACCCTGGTAATCTCAGAAAACCTAAGAAAATGGAGGTAATCAGATTACCTCTTATATTACCAATAGTAACCACTATTGGTATTTGAAGATTACTGGTATCTTATATTACTTGACAACCAAACGTGGTAATCAAGTAATATAAGATGACATTACCCCAGTAATGTCACTTAACCCCGAACCAAACTGACCCTAAGAGTAATGCTAACCTTACTCATTTTCCCTACTCACTTCTCTTACTCACATTTATTAGAAAAGTGAAAAAGTTGATAAGAGAACTGACTAATGCTAGCCTTACTCACTCCTCCTACTCAGTTCTCTTATTCACCTTTATTAAAAAAGTGAAAAAGTTGATAAGAGAAGTGAGTAAAGTTAGCATTATTCTAGTTCTAAACTCACTTGTTTGGTTGGGGGAATGTTGCACAACTCGGTAATGTCAATTATGTCATCTTATATTACTAATATTATCATATTTAGTTATAAAGTAATATATCATTCCAGTAATCTTACAAAACCAATAGTAATTAATGTTGGTTATATAGGTGATAATCTGAATATCATTTTATTCTTAGGTATTTTAAGATTACTTGGTAATCTTAATTTTGTTATAATTGTACCCCTAACAAATAAAATTTTAAGACATTATTACCCTTGTTCTTAAAACAATTTACCCAGAACGACCTAGCCGCCTTCCAACGATTGCTGGCCACCGCCTCCACCACCATCTTTGCCTCCAATCATCGGAACAGCATATGATCGGTTGGATCTAGCCGATCGTAAGTTGATGTGACTGTTTTTTACTAGATCCATCCATGGATCTAGCCTAAAACAGCTAGATCGGGGCACGATAGGCCAAATCCAACTGGTCATGCGTCGTTCCGGCAATTTTCCACTACCCATCAATTTATTCCAATCTAACCAAACACATTTTATAAAACATTCCAATAATTTTCAGAGTAATCTATATTTCCATTAATACAATATTTCCTAAACCAAACACCCCTTAAGTGATTTTTATACCCGTTAAATGTGAACTCAGTGACTTTTGGCCCCATAGCGATTATAGATTCTTTGGACAATCTAGGTCTGTTTGGTTTAATATTTTTCACTATCCTATTCATACTGTTTCCAAAATACCTGTTTGTTTCCCTATTCTGAAAATACTATTATATTTTATTCAACTGTTTTAAACCCCTTAAGTTTATTAATTTAACTAAACACCCCCCGAAAAAAGTTTAGAAATTGACAAAAACACCTTCACCCACCCACCCACCCACCCATATTGCTAGATTCCGACCATCATCGCTGGAAGGTGGCTAGAATATGGTATAATGACTCACTATCGACTGGATCTGACTGGTAGTGTGTCGATATATCATTTTCTAACCAGATCAATGGCCAAAGATCTGGCCGTTGACAACCAGATTTTTTGTCGTAGTTGGTCATCAACGACGGGCAAGTTATGGCCGTCGTTGACGACTAAACATGATTAGATATAGCCGTAGATCTAACCTTTTTCGACAAAATCCATGGTAGATCTGACTGGAAAATGTCATCTCGATAGATAACCGACTAGATCCAGCTGATCATATGTCATACTGTGACTCCGGCCATCCTCCGCTGTGGTGGCCAGTATTTAATGGTGAGTGATAGTGTTTTTATAATTTTTAATATTTTTATTATATAGATGTTTAGTAAATTAACAAATATTAAAAGTGTTTTTATTAATTTTTAAATCTACCTCGTTATTCCCACCTAACTCTAAAAATATCAAAAACACTAAAAGAAGCGCACCTCTATATATCGGCTACATGAATCGGGTTTCAAAGGCAAACAAGAGGCCGTTAAGTTAAGCCCAACCCAAAATCACCGAAAAGGACAGATGTGTCCTTCCATTGGCAACGGCTAACTACCCGTCACTCGACTCTTGCTCACAGTATCCACTTTTCTTCCTAGTTCCTACTTCACACCCTAACAATCACTACCTTCAATTTCACTTCATCAATCTCATGATTGCCGCCATGGATCTCCTCCACTGTACTTCTCATTCCTCTACCCTCAGATTCTTTTGCCCCCATTTTTCTTCCCCTACACCTCTCCGCCGGCGATTCTTCAGTGTAAGGTCTCTTCACTTCACTCTTCAAATCATTCAAACCCCTTCTCACCTTTATTTTTCTGATTCGTTTTTTAAAATAAATTTAATTTTTTTTTCCTGTTGCCAAATTAATTTTCAGGTTGAGTCTTCCATTTCCAAATGAGAAAGCTAACTATCACAAAGAGCTGGAAGCTGCAGTAGGTGTTGTGGAGAGAGCTTGTCGTCTTTGCGTTGACGTAATCTAATAATTTATTTCTCACTTTTAATTTAAGTTTCTTTATGCTTTGTTCTAGACAATGTAGCAAAGTAGAAGAATTACTAGTCTTTTATTTATTTATAAAGTGTTCTGATTGTAGGTAAAAAAATCACTGTTGTCCAGTGACGGAGGGATTCTTGAAAAGAATGACCAAACTCCTGTTACAGTCGCAGATTTTGGGGTGCAAGCTCTAGTTAGCTTGGGTAACTTTTTTTCTTTCTCTGCTAGTATAGTTTTCTTATTTTTCAATTTATCTAGTAACTGAAAGTGCTACTTGGACTAGTTAAGGGAATCATAGCAACATATGTAAGAGGTTCATTTCTATTAAATATGGGCGGGACAACCATGATGGGACCCACCCAATTTGAATATTAGATATGGGATTGTGTTGTGGTAATTGCTTTGGCAATTACCACTATCTCTGCACCTATATAAGAGTTTTTCATTTGATAAAAAACTCTTCAACACAACTCTTACGCAAATATATTTCTCTCTTCTTTTATTCTTACTAGAATAAAAAAGCACAGACCACCATCCTCTTGATTCTAGTAAAAATAATATAAGAGAGAAATATATTTGCGTAAGAGTTGTGTTGAAGATTTTTTCATCAAATAAAAAACTCTTATATAAGTGCGGAGATAGTGGTAACTCACAACGCAATCCCATATCTAATATTCAAATTAGGTGGGTTCCATCATAGGTGTCTCACCTATATCTAGTATCTCTCTCACATAGGCAATCGCCTCCGTTACTTTGAGGGAATGGAGATGAGACAATTTTAAGCTTATTATCTAGGTGATAATAGGGAGTCAAGCTTAAAATGTTTAACGTCGCCTAAAATAGAATAAAAATAATGTCATAATGAAATATGACCATAAGTAATAAATTATCAAAATTTATCACTTTATCTGTCTAATTGTCAGATTAGAGTTCTTATGAATTAAGAGTGTGTAAAGTGAACTCTAGTTAGACATTAGGTATGTATGAACTAAAATTTGTATGACATTTACAAGAAAAAAGAGACATGTACTTCATGGGAAAGGAGGAAATGATGTAGCATGTGATTCATACCACATGTGCAAAAATATTGACCAAGGGGGTAATAAAAGTCAAATCTCAACTTTAACATTGTGTGAAACCCTGAGATTTTGAGAATAAAATCTCATAGAGTACCCTTATTACTCTACTTTGTTTCTTGAAAACCTTATTTAATGATTGTTATCTTAGAGTGTTGCCAAAAGATTAAGATAAATTCAATCTGCTGGGACATTTCTGGAAAAGCAAATTAAATGAAAGTTGCAAAAATCGATAAGAGAGGAAGATTACAATTTTGGATTATCACACTATAATCATGTGTATTCATTGGTCGATCAATTATGTTTTACTTTTATGTAAAAACAGAACATAATTATGAATACAATTGACTATTATTATATATGAGATAGTTAGAGAAAGATGTGATAAGTAATCTAGGGTACTGCATACAACATACAACCCAAGTTTCACAATTCGAGAAGTTATATATTCCTAACATGTATATGACTAATGTGCTCTCGATGTATGCATGGTCACACGACATATTTACTGAAGTGTGAACTTTGAAGAAGCACAAAGAGAAATAGTCCCATCATGTGTGAGTGGGAGTTATTAAATATAGATGGGACACCCATGATGAGACCCACCCAATTTGAATATTAGATATGAGATTGCGTTGTTTTGGCAGTTGCCATCATCTCGGCACCTATATAAGAGTTTTTCATTTGATGAAAAACTCTTCAACACAACTTTTACGCAAATATATTTCTCTCTTCTTTTATTTTTACCGGAATCAAGAGGACGGTGATCTGTACTTTTTGATTGACAAGGAAAGGAGATATTTATGCTGTGAACTTTATTGCACTTCGTTTAAGTAAAAATGTGATTGTTATGTGTGACTTATGATATGATCTTAAAACGAATTAGGAATTCTGTAATTCTTAATTTACTAACAATTTCATAATGCAGCTACACTCGGAAAAAGTAAATTTATAGGAGGTAATGGAGATGAAATATGATATCGACTTGCCAACAATTGTATTCCACAATTTACATCTTTATTCTTTGCATTAATTGCCACATGATCTTCCCTTTTGATACTATCATCATACATTGACTGACAAAGTATGCAAGTGGGGTTGGCCACTGTTCCTGAATAAAGCTTCCTTTGAAATTATAGTTATTGCCACGTTGCAGCAAACTTTCCTGCACCCGTTGAGTTAAACTGTACTACTGGCTATTAACGGTCATTGTTGTTGCCACAAACTAACCATATTCTGTTGTAGCATATGACTAATCAGTCAATTGCCCTAGAACTTTTAGAGATATACAAGTTAAAACGGTTAGAGAAGAACTACTTTTGTGAGCATTTTCTTACAGAGGCTAAGTCCCTCTCCTCATTTCCTTCTCTCTTTCTCTTTTAAGTGGTCCTGAAAGCATGTCTATCTCCTCTATTTGTTTCTCTTCTCACACCTTAGCATTTTGTCTATCTTCGACTGTAGGGTGAATAAAAAATAATTGGCCTGAAGGGCTCCATTAGTAAAAAGTTAAAACCATAGTATGGAAAGAATGATAAGACTGGCTATTTTTATTGTTACCAAATCTCATTAACCTTTTGCTCAGACTTCTGTTTTATAACAAACTTTGCTCATATTGCTTTTATGCTTTTTGGTGATAGAGCTGAATAAATTGTTTCCCTCTGTTCCCTTGGTGGCTGAAGAGGACTCTGCCTTTTTGCGTTCAAATAATCTGGTGGATTCTGTGGTAAGTACGGTTGCTGATCAAGCAAGCTTTGGTGATGATCCATTGACTGAGGCTGATGTGTTGGATGCAATTGACAGAGGGGGGAAGGATGCTGTTGCCTTTGGAAGAAAGCCAGCCACGTATTGGGTAGGTCTGCATGAACTTTTGAGGAAACTTGGATTGTTTGGAAATTTAAATACTTGTATTTATCTTACATTGGTTCTGTTTGCCTCATACACATCAATTGGTACATATAGATGGAAACACATGATTACATTTAACTTTCTCTGATGCATGCAATTAAAACCAACCATTTATTTGTTGTGAAGAAGGAATATGGATATTCTCTACTCTAAAACTGTGATCTTATGGATTGTGATATGATATTACAGTTTTACTTTGATCGTTTCATTAACCTTCACCGTTGAAATTGTGCTTTTTTTTATTACTCTAATCAAGTCCATAAACTCAATGTAGGTATTGGACCCAATTGATGGCACACGAGGGTTTTTAAAGGGAAGTGAAGCCTTATATGTGGTACGTCTTATTTCTGCTGGTAGCTCATTTGTTTTATTCTTTGAATTTTTAACATTGGCTTAGAATTGTTAAGTCCATTGAATTTATCATGTCTGACAAAAAGAAACAGTTTACAGCTGTAGTTAAATTTGCCTTCACTTTAGTGAGTCTAATTGCCCTGCCTCTTGGCATATAATACTCATCTTAGTCATGGAGTTGAAAAATGTCTAATGTCTCCTTTAGATTAAAGTGTTGGTTTCTGTTAAGTTAAAAGTATTAAAATACCACTAAGTGACTTGAGTCGAATATCTATAACAAAGTCTTCATAGTTTGTAATTTAACTGAGAAGATAAAAGTTAAGTTTAATTTGGAGAAGTAATGCTTGATGTGAACTTAAAATCAGAATGGTTCCTGAATTGATTCAACTGGTTGTTCAATCCGGGTTGACTAGATGACACAATAATTGTATCATTAAGAAGAAGAAATATGTCACAACAACCTGATGGACTATTTGTACTGAAAGTTTGATCCAATATTGAATGGTCTTGATTTTCTTCTTTGGCTAAGGTCTTATCCCTCATTTTCAGGTAGGTTTGGCTCTTGTGGTTCAAGGAGAGATTGTTTTAGGTGTTATGGGCTGCCCTAACTGGAAGGAAGACAAATCTTACAAATCCACTGCAGAGGTGCAGGGAAGCAAGAACATACCATTGGGATCAGGGGTTATCATGGTTGCTCATGTTGGTTGTGGAACATGGACTAAGAGGTTGCCAGATATGCTGGGTACCTCAGCCAAAACATCTGATTGTTGGACCAGGACCTTTGTTGACAGGTGTCAATTGGTACATGAGGCATGTTTCTGTATTCCAGAGAGTCAAACGTGGGATTCATTGCCACTGTCAGCTTTATTCAACGCGACAACTGATGCTAAAAGTATAGGGGACAAAGAAATTCTTCTTTTGCCCAAATGCTGTGGAAGGTTTGGTGTTATTTGAATAGTCATTAATATATGGAACTTATATTTTCCCTTGTTATTTCTTTTAATAGGAATTCTAATAGTGGTAAGAAGTAGTTTTCAATGGTTGTCAGAGTAATATATAATCATTGATTGCGTTTTATCAGGAGAAACCCTTGTGGTTTACATCCACATGCCTGTAATAAATGACAAGGTGATGCAATAAGCACCTTATCAGTTGAACTACAACTTTATTAAATAACGGTGAAGTTTGATTATCTTGAACATAGCACATTGTGTCATGTTAAAGCATAGTGTGTTTTCTAGTTTCAAAATTATCATTGTAATCTCTTTCTATAATCAGAATTTAGTTAATTGTCTGATACTTCATTCACGATCTTCATAACACACGCATGATATGGTTTATCTTGTTTCTATGTAGTTTATGCAAGTATTTGATGGTGGCTTCAGGTAGGGCATCAGTATTCATTCTTCGAGCAACAGCTCAAAAACATATAAAGGTATGTGGACCTCTTGTTGAATATTTAATAAAAACGACAATAGTTAGAACTGATTTTGGATCTTTCTTGTGATGTAGGCTTGGGATCATGCGGTTGGTGTGATATGTGTGCAGGAAGCAGGAGGAAAGGTAGGTGATTGTAATTGGCCTGTTTCTAAAGTTGCATGATTTTTAGCTGTCTGCAAATTCTCTGTATTAGTGCATTTTGATAATTTGAAATTAGGATATGTATTCTGAAATATATGATGCTGCCGAGTTACACTGAAGGATAAAAATCAATGCTAATCAATTAAACATATTTAAACTCAGCAGCTGTATATTTATAATAGGCTATATGCATTATATTCCTCCTCCCTAGATGGTTTATGTCAACACTGAAATTCCATTTCCCACCTTTTATTCAGATGTAGCTAATATAGCGCTTTATGTTGGAGAAGAAAAACAAATTGAATTTATTTTCCTTATATGGTTCTTATTACAAAATTTTGCGTTACAATAAGAAATCAGTATCGATCCTTGTTTTTCCTATTTTTGATAAATATATTTGGTTTTGCTTTCTGATTTTGAATTTTTTTAGTTTAGTTATAGTCCATTTGCATGCGTCCTGCCTCTTGGCTTTGCGCTTTTTATTTATTTATTTATTTTTTTTTAATAAAGTAAAACCCGTAAGACTAACACCACTTAATCAGGTTACTGACTGGAAAGGGAATGAGCTTGATCTTGGTGCAGATCAAGTTGAACGACGAATCATATTCCCTTCAGGCGGTGTTGTCGTGAGCAATGGCAACATACATTATAAGATCCTAGAGATGATCTCTTCCACTTCATCGTTTGAAGGGGATGCTATCCTATCTTGATGTTTCTTTTAGCTTTGAAATTTTTTTTTTTAATAATATATATCATATAGGCTTGATTTAATTGTACAATATTTATCAGTTCACTTGAAGAGGGGATAGTGATAGATGTTCATTTATTCGGAGATAATGAAGGGCATTATTTAAAACCCCTTTCTCTTTCTCTGAGAGTTCATTTTGTCTGAAGCTACTCGGGCAGAGGGAATTTTGTTAATTATACTCTAATATTTGTTTTTGGGCGGATTGACCAGTAGTTAAGAATGTGAAACCATTCGTTGCATCCACAACAATGATTTTTTATGGATAAAAATTGTTCATGAACAATCCAAATATATTTGATAAAGGAATGCTTAATTGGATGTTGAGTTGGTGTGGAGAAAATTAAGAAATATTTACCCTGCGTTAGGCACACTATTTAACATTATCCTATTCTATCGTCTTATCCTAAAAAATGTAAAATACATAATAAGTTTTAATATTCTTTAAAATTCAATCATATTTTATTCTAACTTAAAACATTAACAATTATTCTTTTTAATAAAAGTTTTAAAATTAACAAAAACTCTCCGATTCACCTAAGCCATTATCACTCGTCAGCAACTGTCGTCGTTGCCACTGTCAGCACCATAACGATGCATGGTCGGTTAAATCTGGTTGGTCGTGCGTCGATCTGTCTTTTTTTATCAGATCTAAGGCTAAAGATCTAGCCATTGATGACATCTAGAAATCTTGGTCGTCATTTGGCTATCAATGACAGCCAGATTTGTGGTCGTCGATCTACTTGATTTTGGTCAAATATACGGTGGATCTGGTTGAAAAAGGTCAGATCAGTGTACGATCGGCTAGATCTAGTTGATTGTGTGTCATTCTGATGACTTGCGGTCACCGTCCGATGGTGGTGACCAATTGTTGACAATAATGGAGTGGATGTTTGTGTTTTTGTCAATTTAAAAAATTTTATTGTTTGGGAGGTGGCAGTGTTTAATTAAATTAACAAACCTAAGAGGTTAAAAAAAATATTTTCAGAAAATATTTTCCAAAAAAGTACTGAAAACATTCTCAAAATCTTATCATATTTTCCAAAAATCATATTAAGTATAGAATGCTATTTTTAAAAACTAAACAAATGGGAGCCTCAAGCTTTAATATATTAAGATTAGATAATGCGTTAAAAGAAAATGGGCTTTTTAAAATTATAAGGCTCAAATGAGATCCATGCTTTGTATGCCTTTGCTCTTTCGGCCCTGTAAGTTTAATATGGTATAAATTAATTAAGGGAATTATCGAGGTACAAAATTTTTAAAAATTAATATACAAAAGATAAAATTTTAATTTCTTCAAGACAATCAATAGTTAATGGTTACTAGTTTCAAATTTTCCTAATAGTACAAAGGTGATTATATATATTTAAACTATTCATTAAAAAAAATTAAAGAAACCATAAAAATTCATCAAAGTTTAAAAACTAAAAAAATTTAATTTAATTTGTTCCTCGTTTTTTTTTTTTTTTTTTTTTTTTTTTTTTAAATTTATTTGGTTTTAGTAAAATTTTCATAGTTTTTTTCTAATGTTTTAAATTTAGATTTCAAGTTCATTTTTCTTTTTTATTTGAATATTAAGCCATTTTTCCTTTTCTTTATTTTATATATAGAATTCAAAACATATGTTTATATTAAATAATAAAATTTATCATGACAACTTCTTTTTTCATTAAAATTAATCATAAATAATTGTTAATTATGCTTTAATTGAGGGAATTAAAACTTATATCTTTGTCGGGAGTTTTAAAAATTTTGTACCTTTGTATAATTTTCAAAATTAATTATATATGAGTTGCATATCACGCATTATGTTGCCTTAAAACACCGATTTTGTGTAAGGAATGAAGTTATTGCATAATTAAACAATGATCTTGAAGATAAATTTCGTGGTAATATTTAAATAAACACACAGCTTGTAATACTCTTTCATTATGTATTCAAACTAGACGTTAGATCAAGAAACACATCTTCTCTAGGGAATGTCAGAAAAACCATTGGATGATCAAATCAAATTCTTCTTCAGCTTGACTTAGCAAGTCTTGAAATGAAGGGGTGATTCAAGTACCTCTTTTGGTTTCTCCAAATGATCTGTAAAATGGCCCTGCGGAACTTCTACAGCTGTTGAAGCATCTTGGTTTGTTGCGAAGAGTTATCCTTAAAGAATTTGCTTAGCATGAACACTACGGAGAGACGGAAACCTGTGATTTTATATGGATGTCTAAATCTCTTGGGGAAGAACAAGATGATGATACACTTGAAGGTGTGAAAAGTTATGTTGCTTAGCTCTTGTGAACTGAATTCTCTATATACAGAGATGGGTGACCCGTCAACTTAGTAAGTAAAAACCAATCTTGATATAAGTTTGTATAACATTTAATACGAGTTGTAATAAAAATGTTAACAGAAATTTACATATTAAAACAAAAATATCAGTTCATATAATTTCATTTTTACTTCAAAACATACACAAATTGATTGTATCATTTATATAATCATGTCACGTAGTATCACCTATTATCTCGGTGGCCGGGTCAGAATGTATCAAACAAATCATGTCATTTGTAACCCGATGAACCAGCCAAAATTTCATATAAGATGTGCACCATATAACAGTATAAATCCAACTGGACCAGATAATCATATAAGAATTCAGAGTTTAGAATCTACAGATCATGAGCCAAAAGATTCATTTTTTTAAATCTTATTTCAAAACTATAATTAGAAAACATTTTTCTTCGCATTGTAAGGAAAATATAAATTTTCAATAAAACATTTTCTTACCTTTAAAGAAAAACGGTTTTGTAATTTAAATCTAAAATATATATTAATTTTCTTGGTGTGAAAATAATATTTTTCAATATTTTTAGGTTCATATCAAAAGACTTTAATAAAACATATCATCTTTAAAAGAGTTTAGCTTAAAATAAATATTGTTTAAGTGAAAAGACTTTTCATTTAAAAACATAGTCTTTTTAATTTTATTTTTTTTAAATTGTAAAACTAAATAAAATACATTATTTTCATGTTAAAAACATCATTTACAACAGACATAATCATATTTCAGAAATTGAAGTATCAAAAACATACGTCATGAACATTTTTTACTTACCTTAAACAATAGTGAAACCAATCTGTACAGACGTACACGTCCAAACTCACACACACACACACACAACTACTCGAGCCCTAAACAATAATGAAATAATCTAAAGTATAACAAACCTAAACCTAACAGAACCACATGAAACACTTATAATATCTAATTCTCTCAAATTAATCAACCTTCTAATTCCCATAACAAACAACATATGCTTCCATAAAAAATAACAGTCTCAACGAACAATAACTACTCTATGAATTTTACTAAATTCTACACTCAATGCAAGAAGCTGAAATTTTCCAGATATCATCTAGACACATGAAAGTATCAACAGAAAGTTTCGTTTATTAAAAAAAGTAAAAAAATATTTTAAAATGAATTTTCTTTCTGGCTCTTCAGTTCTATCCAGAAACTGCAAAACATGAGTTCACTATATTGAAAAGTCTGTAAGTATTTTTATACTCATCCAAAAATTACAAAATTTTTATGAGATTTTCCTAACATGTTTCTAAATAATCATGAATTTTTACAGAATTCTTAATGCACTTTAAAGTGACTAAAATAATTTCGGAAATGCAATAGTTTTCTGAAATTTAAAAAATCTAGGATTTTAACACCATAATGAAAGTTCAATATAAAATAAAACACTTAATAAATTTTTACATAATCTATCATGTGTTAAGAATGGCATACACACATAATTTCTCTATTAAAGTTATCCGTAATTAAATTAAAAATCTAGAATCCAACATTGTCAGTAACTAGTCAAGAATTCTAGGCTTAATGAAACTAGACAAAACTAAAATTATCATATCATAATATAATTAAAAGTTAATATAATATAGAATTAAAAATAAAGAAAACTTACCTGGAAAGTTGATGAAATTTAAAGGAAACTTTCAAATTTTCATCATCATCTCTCCCCCTTCTGTTCTCGGGTGGTGGGCTCCCTCCATTTCAAGGTGGTAGTAGAGATGGTGAATTCCCTTCGGATGGTGGTGGAGGTGGTGGATTCCTTTCAGATGGTTAGAGGAGATGGAGGCAATATATCATGATTCCAAGCATGGATGAGTTAGTTTGTGGCGTGCGCTATCACTGGATTAGGTTCCAAATATGTCAAGTGCATGTCAAGTTGTATATAGTGAAAATTCTCTTGGATAACTTGGCGATCCAAAAGAGTAGACATGAGGGGTCTAAGCCTCTGCATAGCCTGATGCATATCATACACACATCCGTTATATTCAAAGCCTCTTGTCATTGAAGCAATGCCTATTCCCATTATTCGCCAAAACATTTTTTTTTTTTTTTTTTTCAAATTTATTTGGTTTTAGTAAAATTTTCATAGTTTTTTTTCTTAATGTTTTAAATTTAGATTTCAAGTTCATTTTTCATTTTTTAAATTTGAATATTAAGCCATTTTCTCCTTTTCTTTTTATTTTTTATATATAGAATTCAAAACATATGTTTATATTAAATAATAAAATTTATCATGACAACTTCTTATTTTCATTAAAATTAATGATAAATAATTGTTAATTATGCTTTAATTGAGGGAATTAAAACTTATTATCTTTGTCGGGAGTTTTTAAAAATTTTGTACCTTTGTAGATAATTTTCAAAATTAATTATATATGAGTTGCATATCACGCATTATGTTGCCTTAAAAAACACCGATTTTGTGTAAGGAAATGAAGTTATTGCATAATTAAACAATGATACTTGAAGATAAATTTCGTGGTAATACTTTAAATAAACCACACAGCTTGTAATACTCTTTCATTATGTATTCAAACTAGACGTTAGATCAAGAAACACATCTTCTCATAGGGAATTGTCAGAAAAACCATTGGATGATCAAATCAAAATTCTTCTTCAGCTTGACTTAGCAAGTCTTGAAATGAAGGGTGGTGATTCAAGTAACCTCTTGTTTTGGTTTTCTCCAATATGATCTGTAAAATGGCCCTGCGGAACTTCTACAGCTGTTGAAGCATCTTGGTTTGTTGCGAAGAGTTATCCTTAAAGAATTTGCTTAGCATGAACAATACGGAGAAGACGGAAACCTGTGATTTTATATGGATGTCTAAATCTCTTGGGGAAGAACAAGATGATGATACACTTGAAGGTCTGAAAAGTTATGTTGCTTAGCTCTTGTGAACTGAATTCTCTATATACAGAGATGGGTGACCCGTCAACTTAGTAAGTAAAAACCAATCTTGATATAAATTTGTATAACATTTAATACGAGTCGTAATAAAAATGTTAACAGAAATTTAATATTAAAACAAAAATTGCAGTTCATATAGTTTCATTTTTACTTCAAAACATACACAAATTGATTGTATCATTTATATAATCATGTCACGTAGTATCACCTATTATCTCGGTGGCCGGGTCAGAATGTATCAAACAAATCATGTCATTTGTAACCCGATGAACCAGCCAAAATTTCATATAAGATGTGCACCATATAACAGTATAAATCCAACTGGACCAGATAATCATATAAGAATTCAGAGTTTAGAATCTACAGATCATGAGCCAAAAGATTCATTTTTTTAAATCTTATTTCAAAACTATAATTAGAAAACATTTTTCTTCGCATTGTAAGGAAAATATAAATTTTCAATAAAACATTTTCTTACCTTTAAAGAAAAACGGTTTTGTAATTTAAATCTAAAATATATATTAATTTTCTTGGTGTGAAAATAATATTTTTCAATATTTTTAGGTTCATATCAAAAGACTTTAATAAAACATATCATCTTTAAAAGAGTTTAGCTTAAAATAAATATTGTTTAAGTGAAAAGACTTTTCATTTAAAAACATAGTCTTTTTAATTTTATTTTTTTTAAATTGTAAAACTAAATAAAATACATTATTTTCATGTTAAAAACATCATTTACAACAGACATAATCATATTTCAGAAATTGAAGTATCAAAAACATACGTCATGAACATTTTTTACTTACCTTAAACAATAGTGAAACCAATCTGTACAGACGTACACGTCCAAACTCACACACACACAACTAGTCAAGCCCTAAACAATAATGAAATAATCTAAAGTATAACAAACCTAAACCTAACAGAACCACATGAAACACTTATAATATCTAATTCTCTCAAATTAATCAACCTTCTAATTCCCATAACAAACAACATATGCTTCCATAAAAAATAACAGTCTCAACGAACAATAACTACTCTATGAATTTTACTAAATTCTACACTCAATGCAAGAAGCTGAAATTTTCCAGATATCATCTAGACACATGAAAGTATCAACAGAAAGTTTCGTTTATTAAAAAAAGTAAAAAAATATTTTAAAATGAATTTTCTTTCTGGCTCTTCAGTTCTATCCAGAAACTGCAAAACATGAGTTCACTATATTGAAAAGTCTGTAAGTATTTTTATACTCATCCAAAAATTACAAAATTTTTATGAGATTTTCCTAACATGTTTCTAAATAATCATGAATTTTTACAGAATTCTTAATGCACTTTAAAGTGACTAAAATAATTTCGGAAATGCAATAGTTTTCTGAAATTTAAAAAATCTAGGATTTTAACACCATAATGAAAGTTCAATATAAAATAAAACACTTAATAAATTTTTACATAATCTATCATGTGTTAAGAATGGCATACACACATAATTTCTCTATTAAAGTTATCCGTAATTAAATTAAAAATCTAGAATCCAACATTGTCAGTAACTAGTCAAGAATTCTAGGCTTAATGAAACTAGACAAAACTAAAATTATCATATCATAATATAATTAAAAGTTAATATAATATAGAATTAAAAATAAAGAAAACTTACCTGGAAAGTTGATGAAATTTAAAGGAAACTTTCAAATTTTCATCATCATCTCTCCCCCTTCTGTTCTCGGGTGGTGGGCTCCCTCCATTTCAAGGTGGTAGTAGAGATGGTGAATTCCCTTCGGATGGTGGTGGAGGTGGTGGATTCCTTTCAGATGGTTAGAGGAGATGGAGGCAATATATCATGATTCCAAGCATGGATGAGTTAGTTTGTGGCGTGCGCTATCACTGGATTAGGTTCCAAATATGTCAAGTGCATGTCAAGTTGTATATAGTGAAAATTCTCTTGGATAACTTGGCGATCCAAAAGAGTAGACATGAGGGGTCTAAGCCTCTGCATAGCCTGATGCATATCATACACACATCCGTTATATTCAAAGCCTCTTGTCATTGAAGCAATGCCTAATTCCCCTTATTTTCGCCAAAACAAGGAGATAGGAAAGAAAATAATTATTTAGTTACTATAGAATAATTATTATGTTTAGAGGGATGGTTATATATACAAGGATGCTTGACAAAAGATACCTATGAATGCATGCCTCATTATACACTGCAAACTCTGATTTGTAACAGCAGTCCAGTGCGTAATCCTTTACCGCTGCAAAAACTTATAAATGTAACAAACTTAAATATAAGTCTACAACACACTTCTTTGGTTAAAAGAATGATTTTTTTTTTTTTTAGACTTTGATAATCGGTCTAAAGATATGAAAAAAAAAAAAAAAAAAAAAAGATGTGATTGATAGGCTCACTCCTATCTGTAAAAACTTGTCAAATTCCTCGATAAGTTTTTTTTTTAAGAATTTCACCAAAACTAATGTTTGATCTAGTAGTACATTGCTAATCAGTGAATAATGAAATATAAAATCTCAAAATTTGTATAAAATATATTACATTAATATATAATGTCTTATAAAAAAAGGGGGAGCCATTGGACATGCTAGAATACAAATCAAAGTAAAATCAATTAATTTTAATAGATTTAATTTTAATTTTTGAAATTTTATCAATTTGAAAAGGGTTAAATGTTATTGTATATTTGAACCAATATCATAAAGAAAATTAAGTAGGGTAATGACTTTTCCAATTATATTATTATTATTTGGTTAAATAAACAGTCTTATACAGTTAAATGTCCTTTTTGTTTTGTCTTTTTTTTTTTTTTTTTTTTTTTTTTTTTGAAAACTTGTGTCCCTTTTTAATTATTTTTATAAACATGTGCCCTTGTTTTGATTTTCTCCCTTCTATTAAAAAATAGAGATTGGGGAGGTGAATAAAAAATTTACTAAATTTAAAGCGAGGTAAATGGTGATTTCATATAGGATATTGGTGTGACTAAAATACATGAAACCTTGGGGAGGTAACCGATAATTAGCCTTACATATAATTGTATCGTTTCTTTATGCTCACCCTATTTCAAGTCTAATATATATGAGATTGAGAAAAAAGCTTTATACGTATTCATGGTAGATAAATAGGAAAGAGAAATTGCCTTTTGTCACCACATTCAAATAAGAAGTTAGAATAATAAGGCTCCGTTTGTTTAAGTTTTTAGAATAGCATTTTATTCTAAATAGGATTTAATCAAATAGGATAAGATTCTAAGAATGTATTTGGTACATTTTTTGAAAATATTTAGAGTATTTTTTAACTCCTTACATTTGTTAATTTAACTAAACACTTCATACAATAAAAGTTTATAAATTAACAAAAACATTCCACCCACCCAACTATTGCTGGTAGTCGGCCACCACCACGAGACGGTGGCCAAAAGTCGCCGAAATGGTGCACGATCGGCTGGATCTGGTCGGTTGTGAGCGGATATGGCATTTTTCGGCTAGATCTATGACCAAAGACTTGGCCGTCGTTAACGGCCATATCCAACCATTCGTGTGCCATTTTGACGAATTTCGACCATCGTCCAGTGGTAGTGGCCAGCTATCGGCAATAGTTGGGTGGGTGGGGGTGTTTTTGTTAATTTATATACTTTTATTAAGAAAAGTAATTATTAAATGTTTTGAGTTGAATAAAATAGGATTGAATTTTGATTTGAATAGGAACGATTTGGATAAATAAGATTCATGTCAATATTAAAACAAATATGTATTTCACTAGATTGGATAGGATAGTAGGATAGGATAGGGTTTGAAAGGTTAAACAAATGGGGGGGTTAGTGTAATGTTATTTGCTGCGTTTTATCTTATTAAGTTCCACTTTTAAAAAACCCATCAAAACTTTTAGAATTACTTAAATATTTAAACAAACTCCATATATTTTCAAACTGATACTTTTTATGTATTTTAACTACTTTATTTCACATCTATATCTATATATTTATATAATCTTAAGACATACCCTATTTGATTGCCATGTAGGAATTTTTTAAGCTTTAGAATTGCTTCATTTTGACATGTTGGATGATTGTCTGACATATGGTTGCATGTGATTGGTGATGATGTGTGATATTTACATTTGGTTTCATGTGATTGATGATGATGTAGGACATGTAGATGTGTAGGATTTTTGGTTACATGTGACTTAATGTAATTGGTGTTTGATATTTTTTGTATTAATGACACATATTAATAATAATATGATATTAACTAGTTATTATAATTTATGAGGCATCTCAAAGGCCTAATTAAAAATTTGTTAATTCAACTTTAGTGGATGTGTTTAATCCCTCCACATTCACATATATCAATAATAATATGAAATTAAATAGTAATTATACTTTATTGGGCATCCCAAATGTCTAATTAAAACTTTGTTAATTCAAAAGAAGATATATAGATTGATGTTTGGTGGATGTGTTTAATCCCTTCACATTCACATTCACATTCACATTCACATTCACATTCCCTTTACCTTTTTATTCCTCCTTCTCTTTTCCCTCGGTTCTGATTCAAGCTATTAGATTTTTGAAGTCTGAGTATAATGAGAACCACTCCATGTTCTACGATTGATTTATGTGTGTATGTGTCTATATATATTATTCTTTTTTATACAAGGGGTGATGGTCATGTTACAAGAGCAGTTGTTTGCAAGTCATGTCGTTGCTAGCGTTGGTTCAGTGGCTTCAGGTACTATTGTCTCTTAAGCAAGGGTCGATCTCACAAAGAGTGTCTAGCCAAATTTTCGATGATGTGAATAAGGCTAGGGGGTTTTGAGTAAAACAGAAAACAATCTTAGCCGAAAACAAAAACAAAAACAATTCAATTCAAAATCAATTAATATAACAAAACTTGGTCTCAGTCAACATCCACCATCGGAATCTTACAATTGATCATTGATGCAAAATTAAATCAATTCATACCTGAATATTCATTGTTGGAACTATTTTCCTATCCCTCATTAGTTGTAATTAATTAGGAAACAAGCGATCTTAATTAACCTTACTACTAAACAACCCTAGACAAGCGCTACAGATTTAATCTAGTGGCAGCCTTAAGAACTAGAGAGATTAATGAAACTAAATAACACAAACTCAAGCGGTTACATTTAATTTAGTCGAGTGTTCCTCTTAAGATTACTAATTCCTGACGCAGCAAATTAATAACCCTAATTGCTTCACAAGTTAGAGGGATCAAACAATTACGGATTTGATATCTAACTTAGCAGTAGATTGTAACAAATAATAACCTAGTAGGCCTCCTAGAAATTAAATGAAATAATCATTAAAATAAGCATAGAAAAACATCCAATACTCAAAGCATAAAATTAAACACTAAAAACAGATAGATCTCACAGATTTATTGATTCTGAGGCCTCCGTTTCCTTCGACCAAGGTATAAAAATTAGCCTCTCATGGCCATCACGAAAATTCCAAAGGAAAAGTTACAGAGAAGACCAGAGAGAGGTGTGTGTGCCCCCACCCCTTTTAAAAATCCAGTTCAAATTTGGAAAAACTACTCAACCTCCTAAAAATATTCTAATATCCTAAAATAACACTTATCCTAATCTGATTCTAATTAATTGAAAATAAGACAAAATCCTAAAATAAAATAGGAAAGTGGTGTTTCTAGCTGTAACTTGCGTGCAACAAGTTTTCAAATCTTTCAATAATAAACTAACTTGCATGACAAGGCAGAATGTTCCAGAACGTTGGCAGTGCAGATGCATCAACTTCAAGCCCGATTATCACCTTGATGCAGCGAGTATCTCTCCAAACTCAAAACATGAAAGTTGTAGATCTCTTTCTTAGAGTTCCACAGAAGTTTGAATCATCTCAATCGGAGCTTGGATGAGAGAGTTATGACCAGGTTACGAAGCAGTGTCGAAACTGTCCAAATTCACCTAATTAGTTCCGTTTTGCAATTAACACCTCCATTTGCATCCTAAATCAAAATAGAGTAATAATGAGTACAATTAGGCAACAAATACGTATAAAAGACTAAATATTAAGGGGGTAAATATGACATTTTGCATTCTCATCACCCCCTTGACACTATCAAATTACTTATCCAAGTAAGTTTGTTTGTTATTTCTATGAAATCAAAATCTACAAGTTTGCTACTTTTTATGTTGTGGAAAGCAGGTTGTTGTGTCTTTACCCCTTGACACTATCAAATTACTTATCCAGGTAAGTTTGTTTTTTATTTCTATGAAATCAAAATCAACAAGTTTGTTCCTTTTTCTGTTGTGGAAAGTATGTTGGTTGAACTAAAGAAGATAGTTAGATGCAGAATATTTTATTAATTTATTATTTTCTTACGAAGGAAATGCTGAAAAGATGCATAAACAAAACAATAATACTACGGACACCGAAATATTTGCACTGAATTTTTGTACCGACTGACGTGGAACGCGTTTCTCCATTTCTTTATAATTTTTTTCTAGTGAACGGTCGTCCATCAAATTTGGACGGCCGTTCACTCACATGGACGCCCGTCCATGTTATATGGACGGGCGTCCATATACAAGGGACGGTCGTCCATATAATATGGATGACCGTCCCTATTAAAATTAAAAAAAAAAAAAAATTGTAAAAGCTCAGGGACGGCTGTCCATCCATTGTGAACGGCCGTCCATTAATTTTGGACGGCCGTCCATGTTATATGGACGGGCGTCCATATGCTAGGGACGGCCGTCCATGTTATATGGACGGGCATCCATATGCTAGGGACGGCCGTCCATATTATATGGACGGCCGTCCCTATTAAAATAAAATAAAATAATTTGTAAAAGCTTAGGGACGGCCGTCCATCCATTATGGACGGCCGTCCATTAATTTTGGACGGGCGTCCACAAATAATGGACGTCCGTCCTTCACCCAAATATGAAAACAAAAATGCTATATCCACGAAAAATTGCACCGAAACACGTGGAGGCAGTCACCTTCGACGATTGAATACTCACATAAATGGACGGCCGTCCAACGTTTTTGGACGGCCGTCCATACATCTCAGACGGTCGTTCATAGTATTATGGACGACCGTCCATAAAAAGTTGTGTTGTTTTAGAAAAAAAAAAAAAAAACAATGGATGCCCGTCCAAATTTTTTGGATGGGCATCCATCTTTTTGGACGGGCGTCCAGATAAATATGGACGCCCGTCCAAAAGCACATAACTCATTTATGGATGGGCGTCAATATAATATGGACACCCGTCCAACAACACATAACTCAGAAACATCCTTGCTGTTGAACAGTTTTTCAACGGTTATCATGCAGGTCATGCGGCGACGTAATTTCTTCAATGCCGCGGTATCTTCTTCTCTGGAATTTCTTCAATGCTACAGCATCTTCTTCTCTGGAATTTCTTCGTGCCTTCAAGACTCTTCATGCCAATCTTGCTGCCAATCCTGCAGCCAATCTTGCTGCCAATCCTACAGCCAATCTTGCTGCCGATCTTCATTTTCTACCAAAAAGATTCATTTTTCAACAATAACTCTGCCAATCGCCGTGATGAAAAAGTACCTGCTTTTCATGTTACTTTTGCATGTTAAAGTGAGACAGTGCCTCTTACACTTGGGCTTTGTCTTTTTTTTTTTCTCTCTTTTTTATCTGGGATTTTTTTTTTAAAAGTCTTATTGTCTCATTTGAGTTTCGTCTTTTTTTTTTTTTAAGTCAAATTTTAGCTTATTGATTTTTTCATGTGGGGTTGTGTGCGTGTTCAGTGCTCGCAAGAAGGAGCTGAAGAATAAGCAGAGAGAAGAAGAGAGGAAGCGCAAAGAAGAAAAAAAGGCGAAACAGGTACTTAGCTTTCGTTTTAAGCTGATGATTTGTTGATGAGCTAGGGCGGTAAGGAGCTTTTATCGACTGAAACCATGATGAGCTTGTGGACTGCATCACGCTTTCTCTTCCAGCAGCTGTAGGGCTTGAAGGGGGAGTAGACGTCATGGCCTCTGGAGGCCACTGTAACAGGTACCATGAAGCTCTCTCCGATAAAATCAGGGCCAGAAGCACCTAAATTAAGATCTACCAGTGGCTCTGGTTCTTCAACCTGGATAGTTTCCACGCGATCTTCATACTTCCAAAGAGGCAGAAATGTCAAATTATTTTATTTTATTTTAACAGGGACGGGCGTCCATATTATATGGACAACCGTCCCTAGCATATGGAAAAAATTAATGGACGGCCATCCACAATGGATGGACGGCCGTCCCCAAGCTTTTACAATTTTTTTTTTTATTTTAATAGGGACGGTCGTCCATATTATATGGACGACCGTCCCTTGCATATGGATGCCCGTCTATATAACATGGACGAGCGTCTATATGAGTGAACGGTTATCTAAATTTGATGAACGGCTGTTCATTAGAAAAGAATTATAAAAAAATGGAGAAATGCGTTCTATGTTGGCCGGTATAAAAATTTGGTGTAAATATTTTGGTGTTCGTAGTGTTATTGTAAACAAAATAAAAGAAGGGAAAAGTTAAATAGAGTAAGCAATATGTTTGTGTTTGTCATGAGTTGGTCATCCTGGTGTTTAAGTAGCTGGATCTAACTTTTGTGGTTATCGAGGAGCATCAAACAGTGATAAATTGAGTAGACTTAAGGATTAAAAAAACAAAAATCAAGAGTCATAGAAAATGACAAAGCTAGGTAAGAGTTAGAGTAGTGTAATAAAAGCTAGAGGGGATGACCATTGGCCGAGGCAGGCAACTGAACATAGAAAGTAGCAAAATCTCTTTAAAAGTATTTCTTTAACTTTATTTATTATAATAAGATTGGTCCAGTTTCAATGTAAAATATTTTATTGAAGTTGCAGTGATCAAAATTCAAATGTACTATTTTTTCTTGGGCGTTGGTCCAATCAGATAATCATAATTAAAAAGAATAATGGTTTTGTCAACTTTATAGACAGAATTGGATGGCTAACATGGCGTTTTACAATCTTAGAATTAAAAATAGAAGAAGATGACCGTTGGGAGTTCATGATTGGTGAACGCGAACTCTAAAGTGGGATACAAGGAGAATAGGAGATAAGGAGTCTTCCACATGAGATTGGCAACTCTCTTACTTGTTTATTTATTGTTGTTTTCCTTTCCTGCATATATGAAGAGAAAAGAACCCAAGTGAAAGATTGGTCAATGACTTGCTACTACTAATGCCATTAACTCTACCATTAAGGTTTGTATTTTCTTTTTAATTTGTTTTTTTTTTTTTTTTTGGGTATATATTGTTGGTTGTGGTATCGAACCAACAACATATAAATATAGAAATTTATAAATAATGTATCGAACGAATCAATAACAACATTAAAAGACAAAGGTAACGAGGAGAGAAACTAATATAAAAGTCTCAGAGAAATGATAAAAGAGAAATGAAGAAAACCCTAAATAAATAGTAACACAATTTTCAAACAAAAAATGGTCAGACCGTTGGTTTAACATAAAAACTTATTTTCAATTGACAGGGATATACATTAATTAACTGTCCGGTTCTAAAAACATTAACTATACAATTTAGTATTACTTACTTGGATTTAATGGGTATACATTGACATGTAATATTTAAATGAAATTCTTATTCTTAATTCTTTTATTATTTATTACTTTAATTATTAATTGAACATTAAATTAAATACTATCACAAATAATTTCTAATTTATTATTTTTGTCAATCTTAACATACTATTTATATTGTATAATTTACAAATTATGTTAGTATATTATGTAATTTATAACTAACATAATTAGAAGATCCAGTATATCATTTCCAACCTATATAATGTATGTACATCTATAGTAGATCTCAACCAATTGAAACATTCAATTATTTAAACAAACAAGGTGTCAAAACAATTTTCTTAAGCAACCTGCGCAACACGCGGGCCGTTCAACTTGTTTTATCAACATTTCATAGTGGTAGCATTTTCTTTTACCAATGTTGTTACAAAATTCTGCACCAACTAGTGAGATTCGATCGACCTTATCGGGATCAAAATCGATGTGTGCGTGATTAAAGATAATCAGCGATGGATGTAAAAAGATGCAATAAATTTAAAGGCAATGAGAGTTTTTAAAGTGGTTCGGCGAGGTTAACTTTGAAGCCTACGTCCACTGTTTTTGTATTTGCTATGAGAGCTTACATTGTAATTCTTATGGAAAATTTGTAACCCCCTCCCTCTCGTTTGAGGGGGGTTTATATACAAGATTTATACAAAGGAATGAGCGAAATTAAAGAGATTACAATATATCTAAATCACAATTCTGATATTCTCACGATTGGGCGTAGTGATCATTGTTGATTTAGTCATTCCCACAACATGTAGGATCAAAAGTAATCCGGAGATTGATGGAATGAGCGCTCAGATTGCTTGCAACTAGCTTATGCTGGGTCAAACTATGGCTCGATGAGCTTCTGCTGGGTTGATCAGTGAACGTTGCCGAGCTGGTTCTGGGTCAAACTATATCTTTGCAATGGCCCGAGCTTGGGGGAAAAATCGCACACAACATTTGCCCCCTAGTGTTCAATGCTCGTTTCGGGCTTCGAAGACTATTATTCGATTTGGCGTCAAGCTCGACCTTATCAACAAGTCTCCGAGTGCATGCTCAATTGAGCTTTCTGGGTCAACCTTACATCCAATCGACATACTTCACACTTGGATATTTATTTTCCACGTTCCCTGTCAAAACTCAAAATATGAAAAGTTAGGGTATATATGTAATTCTCGCGTGGTCGTGTCACATTAAATGCGGTAGGCTTTGTCAGTCATGTTTCATTGCGTGTGGGCAACGACAACTGTTCACACGCGAAGTCGAGGCCACGTGCGGTGATAGTTATCATTACAACAATCCGATGGTTTGTTGCTCCTCGTGGATGGTCGACACGTGGTCACGTCTAAAGGTTGGGATTGCTTGATGAATGAAGGGTCAAGATCAATTGTAGGTCGATGGTCATGATTGAACCCCGCCCTTTCATCTTCCATGCAAAACACTATAAAAGGTGGCAAATATCGTCAGAATAGTCACTCCGAAAATTCTCTTACTCTCTTGCTTTCTTTACCGTTATTTCTTCAAAGTCACAACAGTCTGTTCCTGCGAGTTTTCTACACTCCCGTTCCAGTAAGGTTCTTTTTCCTTCTTTCCTTCGTTCTTTTTGGGTTTTTGCGCCAAAAGGTGGCCATGGTAGTGGCCACATTGTGTGTTTTAGGGTTTTAGTATGGTTTTTTAGGGGCATCTCCGGCTGTCTCGAGTTTTATAGGGGCTTAACACAGTGGTTGTCGGTACCTTGGATAGGTCGCATACGTTCATCGTATTGGGTGAGCTATCTTGGGTGCTTGAACTGGAAGCGAGTGTGGAATGATCACCGAGTTGCTCGAACTCTAACACTTGTTCGCTTCTTTTTTAAGTACCCAGAAGCGAGCTATAGCCATGTCAGACTCCAGTAGTCATACCATAGACCGCATGTTTGATTCGCAGGTGGGCTTGGCAGCTCTTGGGAATGTGTCCCTCGAGGCCTCCGAAGAATTCATCGCCCAAAGCTCAGACCTCGACGCTGCGGGCTTGTTCGATCGTGCTTCAGTTCAGCTGGCTCACTCCCAGCCGTCTCCAACCCATAAGCTGTGAAGAGAACCACAATCTTTGATCACTGTCGGGGATCTCGAACACATAAGGGTTGTTTACGCTCCACAACTTAACCTAATAGTCCTAGGGGAATACTCTTGGAAGAACTCCCCGCCCAGATGGGTGGCAATCTCTAAGACCCTCGTAAGGTGCGGGGTATCCATTCTCCCTCACCTTTTCATTGACAGCGTGCTGAGACAGTTCGACATCGTTCCTCTCTAACTGTTCGCAAATTCTTTTGTGATTATCGTCGCTCTATACATTGCGTACATGATCACTAAATTGGGCGAGCCATCTGTTGAAGAACTCGTCCATTTGTATAGACTCAAAAAAGGATAAGACTAGACGTACTACCTTTCCAAAATGAGGAAAGTATGTTTCAACGGGCTGGTCGACGTCCCAAAAAAGGTCCCACACTAGGACTGACAATTCTTCTTCTACAAAGCCCGGGCGACTAGTGTCTTAGCTTTGGAAGCGAGTAAGGCTTTGACTACCCGCATGCACAAGTGTCACTTTCGAGCTTTGCGCTATATCTAACCGAGTTGTTTTGTTTTGCACTTAACATCGAGCAGAATTATATTCCAACTGTGAGCTTGCAGAGGCTACAGCGTTTTAGTGACCTTCCTAACAATCAGCGCAACGTCTACGAGCTTCTTACGCTTCCTCACCTGAAAGCGTACGACTTTTGTCGGGACGAAGCCAAATTTCTAGTGCTTTTGGAAAAAGGTTCAAGTCGTTGCTTGCTCGCGTTTCCTTTCTTGCGCAAATAAATTGCTCACTGTTTGCTTCTTTTCTTCTGCAAAGATGTGGCCTGAGAAGCCTAAAAGCCTCAAGAAGAAGTCGGTGGCCTCGACGGCTGTCAAGAAGGCACTGGCCGCTACGACAATGAAGCAGCTAGCTGATACCGCCAGCTCAAAGTGCACTGGTGGCGAGCTTGGGGAAGGCTCGGGCACGAAAAAGTTCGCAACTACCCCAATGACAGTTGGTGGGAAGAAGGTCTCTGAGCCCCAAAGGGGGCTGGTAAAGAAGACAACCGAGCTGATTGGGAGCTTAGGGAAGTAGAAGCCTAGTTAGTAAATACGGGTACGGCAAAAAAACGGTACGGGAATTATACGGGTATAATACGGTAAACGATAAAAAATACGTTTATAAAAATTCGGTCATAAAATTCGGATACGGAAAAAATACGGTACGGGTATATACGGGTTTAATACGGTGTATTGTCAATAATACGTTTTGAAAAATACGGCAATATCAATCTTAGTTTTAACACTTTTATGGACTACCTGGTTAAAATCAACATGACATTTCAAATGCAAAGTATTCAATTAACCAATAACACAAATACACAATATATAACTGATATTCAAATTATAGTCTCCAGACTCAAACACAATATTTAGCCAAGATTCAACTATAGTATCAAATTAAACACATAAGTCATAACAGAATTGGGTTATGAGATGTGATAATTTTAACGCTGCTGATGAGTGATGAGCCCTCTTCTGTTTTTCAGGCCTTGGGATAAGAGGGTTAAAATTAATCTATTACTATAATCAAACTATTTTGACGTATGTTTATTTATTGGTTATAATTGGATTATATAGTATATTTATTTATTTGAATATAAGAAATAATTTTTATTTTACAATTAAATAATAGAGAGTCACATATTTTAATAGGCTGAATGACATTTTCTCAACCTAAAGTTTGGCGAATCTATATTTTCCCACCCATTATTAAAATTCTTACGTTAATTTTAATGATTAAAAGATATTCTTGTCAGTCTAGTCTGCATAAATTTTATTATAAAGTTAATATTACTTACCGTCCTAAAATACAAATAGATGGTAATTACCTTCATTAACTTGGAAATTAGTCACTTAAACTCCTATCTTCAATTTCTATTAAAAATTATATTTTTATTAAAAATCAGGTTATTAAATAAAAGAAAAGTTAAGTTTTATAAAAATAAAATAAAATAAAATGTATAAATTAATAAATAACCATTTTTAATAATTAAGAAAAAAAATCAAATTTAAAAATAAAAATATAAAAAATAAAATAAAATTGCCCCAGCCCTTTTATCCTTCTCCCACACCCTACCGCCACAAAGTCAAAATCCTCCAACCCCAATATTTCCCCCAGCCCGTTTTATCCTTCTCCCACACCCCACCGCCACAAAATCCTCCACCCCCAATATTCTTTCAGGCTTTCAAACTTACCAGTACTATTTGTTCCCTTGCTTGCTCTTCGCTTTGCCGCTCAAAAAGACAAAGATTTCAGTCTAAACTAAAGGGGTTACGCACCTTCCCTCATCCCCAAAATCTAACAACCCTAGAACCCCACATTCATCATCTTTCGAAAACACTAAGAACTCTAGCAGGGCCACCTCCTCTAATTTCTTTTCTTCTTTCTCTTCATTCTTGTTTTCCCTCTCTCACTGTTAGTTTAATGTTTTCATGGATTTGTTCATTTTCAAAGTGAATTTGATGGTTGTTTGGGGCGCATTGCTGACTGTCGAAGAACTGAAGAAGGAGGACTGAACCAGATCTATTTTTATTTTTTGTATAAACCCACCAAAACGACGTCGTTTTGGGGGTGTGAGATTTTGTTTTTTTTTTTTTCAAAAATTCGCGAATAATTCGCGAATTATACACGAATTATACGGGAAACTTTATTATACGCGAATTATACGGCAGATTTTATAAAATACGTATACGCGCATTTTATACGCGAATTATACGGCTGTCCGTATAATTCGCGTATAATACGCGTTTTTACTAACTAGGAGTAGAAGGCAACCGAGCAGCATGATGGCTCGGGTAAAAAGAAAATGACCAAGCCCTTGGGGGACTCGGGAAAGCAAAAGATGGCCGAGCAACAAGCTCGCTCGGCTAGGGAGATCGTCGTGCAGGCTGGCAGCCCACGAAAAATAGCGGCCAAGGACTTGGCTAAGAAAAAATCTACTCCTATCGACGAGGCAAGTGTTGTTGGGAAGAGCAAGAAAAAAGATGAAGCGGCCCAAGTTATGGTTGATACACTGATTGATCAACCCCTCGACTATATCGGTGTAGGGGCCGCGGTGGCCAGGGATTCTGTCACCCTGAAACATTCGTGGCCGTCAAAGACTCGCTTCCCTCCCAGATTTTAGCTTTAACTTACAGCTATGTCGCGACGATACCAATAGTTTGCCCCTCTTTATATGTTATCCTCACTTTTTGCTGACTTCTTATCTTCTCTTTTTAGGTTGCCATGGCAAGCAGACTTTTGTACGAGGAATGTAGCGCCACCTTGGAGGGCACTCATAAGGGGTGGATGCTGGCAGAGACAATGAAAGAGGATGTTTTGGCCAAAGCTGAGGCTGTAGAGAAAGAGAAAGAAGCTAAGTAGGCTAAGCTCGAATGGCTCAGGGAGGAAGTGGTAGCCTTTGGGGTTAAGGAAAGGGAGTTCCTTGACAAATTTAATGTGAGCAAGGTTGTTCGGGCCAAGGCTGAAGCTAAGGCAGTGAAGGCCAACAAGAGTATGGCATAACAGCAATGTGCCAAAAACGAGCTGAAATCCGAGCTTTTCTCGGCTCAAAAGGCTGCAGCGAGCTAGGAGGCCAAGCTCAAACAATCTTTGCTCTACCTTGCCTAGGGCTCTTGACTCTGAGTTTTCTTTTTGGAACACCATCGCTTAGGTCGCGATTTATGGATCGGTAATTAAATGTCGATGAACTAAAAGTGTTAATAATGAGCAAAATAAGTAGCGAATATTACCTCTTTTATTGATCAAGTGTTTTGGCCATAAACAGTCTTACAACAAGGTTTAACCTGTGGCACATTACCTCGGGGCTAATCCCAACCATATCCGCGTGCACCCATGTAAACACATCGAGGTTCTTTTTCAGGAACCCCACCAGATTATCGGCCACTTCTCCGTTCAAGTTGTTGCCGATTTTTAGCACAAGAGTTGGATCTTCCTCACTGACACTTATTTCTTGCAGCTCTTTGGTCGGCTCTACTGTGGGCTCTTCTTTGTGGATGCGAGGATCTATAGTATCCTCAAGTGGTCCGGGGTTCGGCTTAGATTCCGCGATGACCGTTGTCCTTGGGTGCGGTCATTTCTGTACGACATTTATAGCTCGGTTATAACATTCCCGAGATTCGTTGGTGTAGCTGTTGATCGTCGTGACTCCTTCGGAAGTCAGAAATCTCATTGCTTGGTAGCGCACTAATGTGACCGCGCTCAAATCATCCAAGATTGGCCTCCCGATTATAACGTTGTACGTGGTTGGGCAGTCTATCACTAAAAATTCGTCCATTACTGTTTTGACCTTTGGTTCTACCCCCAAGGTTATGGGTTTAGGTCAATTGTGCCCTTGGGAACCAAGTTGTCCCCGGTAAACCCATAAAGCGGCGAAGGGCACACTCTTAGGTCTCTTTTTGTGAACCTCATTCCTCGGAAAGCTCCAAAAAAAATGATGTTGGTCGTGCTCTTATTATCGACCATCACCCTTAAGACCTTGGCGTTACTGATTCTGGCTGAGATTATGATCGCGTCATGATTATGGTGAGAGGATGCCTCGCACTCGTCGACAGTGAACCTTACTACCTTGCTTTCTTGTTTGGGCCGCTTGGACAACTTCTACTCACAGCTTATTATCCGGGGAATCGAGTCTGTTCTAGCTTCTCGGGCATATTGCTCGCGAGCACGTCTCAGGCTCCTTGCTATATCAGGTCCTCCATAGATCATATTCACGAAGACCTCGTTGGGGTTTAGTTGAGCTTGTTGTACTGAGTTCTGAGCCTTACTTGCAGCCTGGTAACTTTGCTAGCTAGGAATTTCGCGAGCTGGTTCTGCCTTAACAAACTCTTTCAGATGACCTCTTCTTATCAAGTCTTCGATGGCGTTTTTTTGAGCTTGGTACTTATTTGTGTTGTGCCCAATGTCCCTATGGTATAGGCAATACTTTTGCTGGTCTCTTCTGCCCAGAGCCCCCCTCATCCTTTCTGGAGCAGGCAATCTCTTTGCCTCTTGGGACACTTCATAGATATGGGCGACGTCTTGAGTGAGGGAGGTATATTCTGCATACCACGAGAAAGGTTACCTGTCCCCGCGATTATCCGTTCTTTGTTTCTTCTATAACCTATTACGATCCCTGTCATTGCAGTCTTAGCCTCCATGCTTATCCGAAGGGCGATCTTGTCGCCTGTCTGGGGCCCCTCTGGTCGAGCTTCTGACTAGTGCTACTAACAAGTTTTCTACTCGCTAGTATTTTGTAGCCATCTAGTAGAATTTGGCCAGGCTTATTAATCTTTGCTTTGGAGCTCTTTCCACAATTTCATGTTCGGCCTGATCCCTATGATCAGCAAAGTTCAAATGGATTCCTCAGGGGCATCAGTGACCTTTGCCTGCTAATTCTGGCACCTCGTTAGGTACAAGGCTAGTGTTTCGTCTCTCTTTTGATGGATGTTGCTCAAGTAGCTGAGTGGTATTGCGAACTTCCTCATCGCCTGAAATTGCTATCGGTACGACGAGGAGAATTGTTGCCATGAGTTGATGGAGTTTACGGGTGGGATAAATAATACGAAAACCGAACCGAACTAGTAACCAAATCGAAACCGAACCGAAAATTAGGTTTTTTTACAAACCAGTTCGGTTTTCGGTTTGAAAGAAATTTCAAACCTGTTTTACCCTAAATATAAAAGCAAAAAAATTATTATATATAAAATAATAAATATTTGAATTTAGGGACTTAAATAAAACATTGAAGAATTTTAAGGATGAAAGGATAATTTGAAAACCGGTTAACCAGTAACTGAACCAAAAATTTGGTTCTGTTTATATTCGGTTTTTAACCGAAACCGGTCCGATTTTTGGTTTGGATTTTCTCCAAACCAAAAAACTAGTTCGGTTTTCAGTTTGGATAAACCGGTTCGGTTAACCAGATTATCCCACCCCTAATGGAGTTCGCCTTGAGCCCCTTGTAATGTCTTTTGGCATCCCCGACCAATGTGACTGCGAAGCATCGACATTTCGCTAAGTCACAGACCTGGTGTAGCTCCATCAGGTAATTGAAATTGTCGAGGTAGTCTAGGGTCCCCTCTTCCATCGAACTTGCTTTCTGGTGCAGAAGCGGGGCCTGGCGAACCTCCTCCATGAAGGGGGAGCTTACTACCTCTTATGTTAGGTTGTTCTCGTGAGCTTTTAGATCATCGAGCATTTTTTGCATGCGATCTAAGTCTTCGTTGTCGTTGCGCTGGCTGGCTCTGTTAAGCCTTACCTCGAGCAAATGAGTTTGCAAGTCTATCACTTACGAAACTCCTCAATGCATGCGTTGATGCACGAGGTTGAGTCATGATGGCTAGGCTAATAAGTGCTATCATGCTCGTCAATGCGTTGCTCGTGACGTCAGTCATAACCGAAACGTCGATCATTGTCAGATTAACGCACGTGGCTCACTTCGCGAGCTTGTGAAGATCGATCTTGTCTTGGGTGTGGGTTAACACCGGCATGCTGACACTGGGGATACCGCTGAACCTCTCGGTGATGCCTGTGGCTTTCACTCTCCCTCTGAATTACTTCCGGGTTGTCTCTCTGGGTTCGTTTGCCCGCAGGACTCATGCTTGTGAGCAGAGGGCCGTCGGCGAGGTTGGGGGTGTTGATTGCCCCTCGGTCCTGACAAAACAGACTGTCCACCTGCAGAATTCATACTTGTTGGGGGGGCATGTGGCTGGTTGAAGTTTTAAACAACCGGTTACTAGCTCCTTAGTTCAGCCACGTTTTGTTGTACCACATGTGTAATCATTGTTCTGATTATCTCCATTAGTTGGCCGTTCTCTGTAACACCCCACTTGAGGTACGTAGTTAAGATTTGATGAATGGCTTGAATGTTTATCGATTTATCCTCATTTGAGTCTATATGTTGTTAATATTGTTTGGTTAACCTTGGATGAAAAGGTGTCTTGGTTTGGTTGAGTGATTTCCCTGAAAATTTGTAAGACTTGGCGAAATATTAGGGTTACAGTCTTCGCCGGGGCGAAGAAGAATCGTCGCCGCGCCGATGAGGAGGTGCTACAACCTGTGTAGCTTCTGTGAGCTTTCGCTGAGGCGAAGAAAATAGCTTCACCACGGCGAAGACCCGGCTGAATGTCCCTCTTGAGTTTTTGAGGATTCTTCCTTTTGAGACTTAATGACCATTCTACCCCTTTTTAGCAGGAAAAGTGGGGAGTGAAATGTAAGAAAATTGCATGGAGAATAGTTTGATTGGGGTTGTGTTTGCAAAGAATGAAAGGTCTTAGATGGAATTTCAAAGAAAGAGTAAGGGTATTTTGGGAAAGAGTGGAGGAAAATATGTGATATTAAGGGTTAGCTTTAGAAAACCTTTCATTTGCTTCTTCACCACCGCCTCTTTCATCCCTTATTTCTTTCAATTTTTCATTCAAGTTTCCAAGGATCTTTGAAGAGCTCTTGACTAGAAATTGTTACAAGTTGATCCTAAGCACAAAAAGGTGAGAATCCTTACTCTAGAAGTAATTTTTATTTGTTGAAAGAGTGGGATCCTTATTAAGTTTTGTATTAAAGGTTAAGAGAAAGTGTCAAGCCATCAAGAGTGGAGAGATTAAGTGGTTTCTACTTGTGTCCAAGGTAAGTAAATTCACCTAAGTTGTGATTTACTTGATTGAATGAGGTGTAGAGATTTTTAGATATGTGCTTGATGCTTGAATTTATATGTTTAAAATGAGTTGATGAATTCAAGGTTGTTATAAGAAAGAATTTCCACCATGAGAAGGGTGGATTGTGTTGTTAAAGTTGGGAAGAAGTGTGGATAGAATTTGAAGGATTTGAGAGGATTATTTGAAGTGTATTTTCCCTTGCAGGTTGTATGATGTGTTAAAGGAGTTGAACTCCTATTTTGGATGATTAAGAAAGAAATATAAGTAAAGTTAGAATAGAGTTTGTGTATGCATACATTTTGTTTGATGAAATGTCTAAAAGAAGCATGAGTAGAAGTAGAGAACCTTACTTTATGCAACATAGCATATTTGCATGTCATGAATGCATATAAGAAAGATTTTAGGCATGAGTCATCCATATGCATATGTTTAATTGAGTAACCACATGAGAAAGAAATATGAGAAATGAGAAAGAAACACTCTATGAATAGAGATAAAGAAAAGAACCAATTCTCTTAGAGTAAAGAGAAAGAAAGAACTAGCACTAGAAGATAAAATGATTATTAAGTGCTACAGAAAAGAAAAGAAAATAGGTTGTGCGATGGGGAACTCGTGAGTGTAGAGTTACCCTCATGTAAACCGTTATGAGCAAGAACGGTCTCTGCCATGAGAGAGCGGAATGCATGTAAATCGCCATGAGAAAGAGCGATCTCCGCCATGAGAGAGCGGAATGCATGTGAACCGTTATGAGAAAGAACGGTCTTCGCCGTGAGAGAGCAGAATGCATGTAAACCGCTATGAGAGAGAGAGCGGTCTCCGCCATGAGAAAGCGGAATGAGATTGAGAAAAAAAGAAAAGAAAGAAAAATGAGAATTTGAATTAGAAAATTGATAAGAATACAAAGAGAATTGATGAGTAATGCACGGGGATGATAGAGTAAGAGAATTCTTTTTTTTACTTACTGGGCATCTTTGTGCTCACTCCGTTGCTTTCTTTGTTGTACAGGAAATAGGTGAGGACTTGGTCAGAGAGACATCGGCAAGCGGGGAGACTTGGCTGCACTGTCCACCAGTTTCGTTTTTGAGAGTCTTTGTACACATGATGTTTTGTCTTGTAAAGAATGTAATTATTAAGTAAAGAAAAAATTTTGGGCCCAACTGTTTTGATAAATATGCTGTTTTTTTTATTAATCTATATTATGATTTTGGTAGAAGAAAGTAGTTGTTACATTCTCGGGGTTTGACGTCCTTGCCCCCTGATTGTTTGCGGTGTGCTGGGTTGGCGGCACGAGTGGTCGGTGTTTAGCGATCTGCTATTGTACCTCCTAATGGGTGGTCTTTACATTTTCGAGGTTTCTGGCGGTGATTTTTGATCTGGTGTATACCATTTTGGGCCTGGAATAGGTAGGTTGCTGTGAACGTTTGCCGGAATCCTTGAGATGGCGGAAGGCCCTCCTTGTAGCGCCAAAATGTTGTTATAGAATTCTACACCAACCAGCGAGATCTAATCGACCTTGCCGGGATCGGAATTGATGTGTACGTGATTAAAGATAATCAGCGATGGATGTAAAAAGATGCAATAAATTTAAATGCAATGAGAGTTTTTAAAGTGGTTCGGCGAGGTTAACTCTGAAGCCTACGTCCACTGTTTTTGTATTTGCTGTGAAAGTTTACAATGTAATTCTTATGGAAAATTCGCAACCCCCTCCTTCCCATTTGAGTGGGTTTATATACAAGATTTATACAAAGGAAAGAGCGAAATTAAGGGGATTACAATATATATGAATCGTAATTATGATATTCTCGTAATTGGGCGTTGTGATTGTGCAGTGATCGCTGTTGATCTGGTCATTTCCGCAATATCTGGGATCTGAAGTAATCTGGAGAATAATTGAATAAGCACTCGGATTGCTTGCGACTAGCTTATGAAAAAAAAAAAATTGAGGCTTCATTCAACTCATTGGTGGGGCAAATAGTACCACTCTTATAGGAAGATTGTTGTTAGATAATGCCTCAAAAGAAAATGGGCATTTTTAACTATGGTAAGAGGCTCATGAGATCCATGCACAAAAGGGCTCTATATGCCTGTATAGTTTCTATATCTAATGCCTTGTTGTTTTGCCCTTGAAGTTTAATATGGTATAAATTGGTTAAGGAAATTATATTAAGGTTCAAATTTTTAAAAAATATATAGATAAAAGATAAAAAGTTTTAATATTTTCAATCAAGAAAAAATTAACTGCTTATTGTTGCTAAATTTATCTTTGTCAGGGTAAAAAAGTAATTGTATAGATTTAATTTATTTATTTTAAAATAAATTAAGGAAACCAAAAAAAAGAAAAATTATCAAAATTAAAAAAAATTAATTAATTGGTGTTACTTTTTTGTTTTTAAATATTTTTGGTTTTCTTAAAAAAAATTTAGTTCTTTTTTTAATTTCATAAATTTAGAATTCAAAAGGGTTTTTCCTTTTCCTTTGTTTATATATTTAGAATTCAGAACATTAACTTTATATAAAATACTAAAGTTTAATTGGGCCATCTTTTTATTTTTTATTTTCAATAAAATAAAAAATATATCATTTTTAATTGTGCCAATTGAATGATTTAAAACTTGTCTTACTTAACAATAAATATTTATAAAATTTTGTTATTTATGGGTCTTGCATATCATTCATTATGTTGCCTTAAAAAATAGGTATTTTTTTTATGAAAGAATTTAAATTGTGCATAATTAAACAAGGGATTCCTTGTGTAATCCTTTAGATAAATTTGGTACTCATTTCTTTAAATAAAGCACACCGCAACTCACAAGTTGTCTTTATGTCTATCGTCTGATTACCAAAAAAAGTCAAACTTTTTGCAGCTAGTACACTTGTTAAATATGCATTTGAAATAACGCGTCGATCGATTAACTGAAATCTCTAACAATTAAATATCACTAGTTGGTACAAAGCCAACAAGTACAACCTATCAACTTTGTATTAACCAATCAATCAATTACACAACTGATGCACTCCTAGTAGAAATAATATTAAATTCAAATACAACTTGATTGCAATCAACACCGAAGCAATTTAAAGCCATAATCAACATTTAATAATCTCAAACCAACATTCAATGTGCAGTCAGTTCAATTTCAACAAACACTTTCCATGGACATAATCAATTCTCACAAGTCATGCATCAAAATATATTAAAGTATCGTAATCAACATGAAATGAAAACAAATACAATCTAAATAAAAGAAACTTAACCAATTGTCCAATGTTCGGGCTCACTCCAACTAGTCAAGTGCTGTCGTGAAGAATCGTGGTCATCGATCTTGGTCTAGCCTTCTATAAAACGGGCAATTGGGAGCTCAGCCGCTCTTGGAGGTGTCGATGGTGGCTTTCGCTGGCAGTTGGAGAAGGTGGTTTGTGGCCAAGGAAGACTAGGGGAGGCTTCTAGTGGTGGTTCCCGACGGCTGGTGGCAAAATGATGATCCGAAGGTACTGGGAGGTAGCTCTCAGCTAGGGAGTGAGGATCAGTAGCTAAGGAGGTGCAACGTCACTGGAAAGTGAGCTCCCTTGGAAGCCAAAGAGTCAAAATATGTAAAGTGATGAAACTCACCGGAAAATGGTCAAATCAGTGGCAATGAAGCTTGGGGAAGGTGAAATGGCACTAGGGGAAGATAACCCACCACTCGAGAAGTCGAAATGTTGTCAGAAAATGGAAGAAACTCGCCGAAAGATGAAAGGTCGCACGAAAGGAGCCTAAACATCGCCAGATTCCATTAGATCTATGGTAGAGATGATGGTGGAAGATGAACCAACATAAGAGAGAGGGGGGGGGGGGGGGGGGGGGGGGGGGGGGGGGGGGGGGGGGGGGGGGGGGGGGGGGGGCGCAAGGGTGGCTGAAGATGGCCGGAATTCGATGAAGGGTGAGGGTTTTGCAGCTGCCTCCCTGAAAATTTGCTCAAAAGTTTCTTTATATAGTAATCTTGTAAAATTTTTGGTCCCTACATGATTGAAAAGTGACAAAATCAACCCCATGGAAATATGATAGTTTGCCCCCTGAAGAGCATTAAATAAAACAAATTCAACCCTAATCAATAAACCACAACCTAATATTGACTCACACAATCTCAAAAATCATTCCAAACATGCAACATTTGTAAAAAACATTAGGATGTGATTTTTCATGAATAAACTCATAATTTCATAAATTGTCTCAATATAAATTCAAATTAAATCATAACAAGGGTATTTTAATTACTTTGATGGAGTCATTTTCATGACTCTAACACAACCAGGGCAAATAGGGCCTATTTCTAGTGACGACAACACTCCCCATCACCATGAAAACACTCCCCTCAACTTCATGACCAAAATCCACCTCACCCCTCCCTCGTTTGCCTTGCCAATCATTGACAATAGCCCGCTGTTGTCACCGATTTTTTTTTTTTACGATTGTTGGTTGATTCATTCATCAAAAATCACCTTCGTCGCCACCCTTGCACTCATTGGCCTTCCTCTTCAAAACCCCCAACATCCCAGCCTTCAATTATTCACCGATCGCCATCCTAATTTCTAGGGTTTTTGATGAATAGTAAAATTGGTAACCCAACCTAGTAAAGGCCTCGGGTCCTGGTTGAACCGTTCGGGCCGGGCTAGGTTTTAAAACATTGCATGCTAGAATACAAATCAAAGTAATTAATTTTAATAGATTTTAATTTTAATTTTTGAAATTTTATCAATTTAAAAAGGGTTAAATAGCTATTTTGTATATTTTCAACCAATATTATAATGATCAATATCATAAAAGATAATTAATGAGGGTATAATTGACTTTTCTATATCATTACTAATTTTTTTGTTAAATTAAACAGAATTATATAGTTAAATGTCATTTTTGTCTTTTTGAAAACTTGTGTCCCTTTTTAATTATTTTTATAAGAAAAATGTTATCCTTACAAAGACCCATACAAAGAGGGCTATAAAGTGACATCATCCAAAAGAAAAAAAAAAAGAAAAAACGGAAAAAGAGAAAGAGAGAGAGAGAGAAATCTTGAGAATCAAGGGTGGGGATTGTCTTTGTATGCCCCATTTGTATGTGTCTTTGTAAAACTAGAATTGCTCTTTTATAAACATGTGTCTTCGTTTTGTTTGTCTCCCTTCTATTAAAAAATAGAGATTGGGGATGTGAATAACAAATTTACCAAATTTAAAGGGAGGTAAATGGTGATTTCATATAGGATATTGGTGTGACTACAGCAACATGAAACCTTGGGGAGGTAACCGATAATCAGCCTTGCATATAATTGTATCGTTTCTTTGTGCTCACCCTATTTCAAGTCTAATATATATGAAAATAAAGCTTTATATGTATTCATGGTAGATAAATAGAAAAGAGAAATTGCTTTTTGTCACCACATTCAAATAATGTCATTAACTATTATTGAGGGATGATATTTACCACGTTATATTTTATTGAGTTCCGCTTTTAACAAACCCATTAAAACTTTTAGAATTACTTAAATATTTAAACAAACTTCATGGTTAAATCTCGATAAATTAATAACCTCGATTAAATAATATTTTTGGCCGGTTTTGACTTAAGAACAATGTGGTATTAATAATTCGCTAAATTTATAAGATAATACATTTAAAAAAAAAAAAAAACACATAAGTACCACTTGATATATAAATTAAGAGTAGTGCTATTTGGATCAATTGATCCAAACCAAAACTTTTTTGGGAAGGTCAATTTACACATTTATCCTTTAGTAAAATAAAATTTTTTTTGGCTCTTAAACCCTGTTTTTTGGAGGGAAAACAATTTACACCATTAACATTATAAAATGATGAGAGAGAAGTAATTATTACTCTAATGTTTACAAGATAGAGGTTGGAAAGTAGGAATTGATTTACTGTAATAATTAATTTATTGAAAAGTTGGAAAGTAGGAATTAATTTATTGTAATAATTAAATTGCTTTAAAAAAAAAAAAAAAACACGTAAAGGTACCCGTTTTATCTCTCAAAGTTACAAGTGTAATCTCTTATTGCAAGTACATGTTTTTTTCTTGCATCAGATCTTTATCATCCAAAGTTGCAAATGTAATCCCTTATTGCAAGTGTAAGAACCGTTTGCAACACATTGATTTTCAACACATTTTCAAACAAAGGCATACCCTTTTATCTCATTTTTGCCAACAAATGAATATGTTAGTTCATATTGTGATAAAATAGTTGTTGGATAAAAAATGTTTTTTTGTAATTGATTTGAATGTTGTGTGGATAAAATAGAAAAAAAATGTTTTATATATATTGATCTGAATGTTGTGTGAATAAAAAAGAGAAAGCTAGATAAAAAAATATTTTTTGTATATTAATCTGAATGTTGTGCGGATAAAATAGAGAGACTTGTAAAAAAAAAATGTTTTCCGGATATCAATGTTTTATGTATATGTATTCTAAATATTGATAACAAAGTATTATTTTCTTAAATACTCCTAATCAACTTAAATCATGGTTATATATATCTATATATACAATATTATGTGTATAAAGTCTCGTATAGAATGTTTTAATATATATTTATACAAATAATCAAGTATAAAGTTTCGTATAGAATGTAGGAGTGGCAAAATCCGGTCAATCGAACCGGTTCAGTTTTTTTTTGAACCGAACCGGATAACCAGTTCAAAGAAAAGTAAAACTGAAACTAGACCAGTTTTTTTTATAAACCAGTTTCTAACCGAACCAAATAATCGGTTCGGTTAATCGGTCTTTTTCCCCAATTTCAAAAAACAATTTAGAAGAATAGTTAATGAATCTTACATCCATGAAGACAACAGCAAATCAATAATTCCCATGATTCCAAAGACATCTTACAACCGAAATTAACGATTCAACTTGTTACCCAGCAAATCAATATACGACAATTCACTTCCTTAAACAAGAACTTGTTAACAAGATGAATGAACTTTCATCCAGTAAATATGTTCAATAGATCACCACGTGGGCTGCAACAAAACTCAACTAACTAATTTTCATAGAGCTATTTAGAGCAACAGATCCTAAACCACAAAATACATTTGCATATTCAAAAAGAAAATATGGAAGAATCCATGTATGAGATCAGGGCCCCTCAAGTAATTTTTCGCAACCTTCTTCTCACAGTCTCACTTCCTTAATTCACATTTAAGGATCCAGAGACGAAAGAGAGATGTGTTTTACTTTACTTAAGAATAGAAGGCAAGGCAGTCGGCAGCGGTAGGGGTGATAGAAACCGGTCAAAGGCAGAAAGAAATGCAATCGGCGGCAGCACATATGAAATAGAAACCAGTGAAAGGTGGTCGGCAGCAGTAGATTTGAAATAGCAAACGGTGAAAAACAGTTGGCGGATATGAAATTGAAACTTGGGGTTTTACCCTGAAATAAGTTTTTAGTCTCTTAGTTAGATTTAGTACTATTTAGGATTTTTTTTTTTATAAAAACTGGTTTTTTAATTGGTATGAACCGGTAACCAAACCGAAAACTGGTTCAACAATTTTTCAAACCGAAACCGAATCGGTTTCACAAAAAAATCGATTTTCGATCTGATTTTTCGGTTCTATTTGGTTTTCAGCTTTTTTTTTTTTCCCACCCCTAATAGAATGAGTATGCCATGTCATTATGATAAAAGTCATTTTCTCTGTATTTGTTTAATAAAATTAGATTGTATTAATTTTAATTCTAAAAATGAACGAAAATATTAGCATATTTATTGATCTCTATTCAGAAAATGTGATGCATCATTTTGCATAGATAGTCAAAGGGTATCTAGGCAATGAATGGTGGGGTACGGGCTATGCGTTGCTCCACCTAGACCTGTGTAGGGACCAGTCCCAACCGGGTCTGGGCCCGATTGGGACCAATCACTCATGGTCTTGGGACCAGGCCTAGGCCCATGAAAAATTTCAAGGCCCGGTCCTATGGACCTGGAAATTCCTTCTTCCCACCACCCCCCCACCCCACACCACCCCCCAACTTTTTTTATATTTAAGGGGCCAAATAAATTATGTAGGGGAGGTTTATGTAATTTTTAGGGGGAGATTAGTATAATTCATTTTAGAAAATAATAAATTAATTAATGGTTATAATTAATAATCATTTATAAATATGTGGTGTTTTAAATTTAAACTTTAAAGAGATAATTTAATTAATTAATTTTAACATAAATGTAATATTCACACAATCACACTTCACAAACAAACAATTAAACAAATTTGTTTTTATTAAATTATTCATTTACTTCGTCAACAATATTTACATCGTTCAAATCTGTGTTCCTAAAGAGTTCGAGTAGTTCGGAATATTCAGGGTGCTACTATAGTCTTCTCTCTGCATGAGTCCAATCATGTAAACACGTTATCACTTCAATCATCTCATTGGTTAAAGAGTATCTTCTGTCTTCAACAATCCGGCCACTCGTTGAGAATGCTGACTCAGATGCAATTATCGAAACCGATACAGATAAAATGTCACGTGCCATTTGGGCTACAATGGGGAATCGACTTTGATGTTAGTTCCACCATTGAAGCATATCCATCTCACGTTTCTCCTTCTTCTTCATGTAGGGCATACCCATTTGTAGGTAGCGATTCAGCTCATTTGGTCCATATATGTACAACCTGGAGCTGCTACTTCCACCTTGTTCCATATATCTCCACATGCCCGATCTTTGATAGATGTCTTCATCAGGGTCTTGCTAGTCATCTCTGCTAGACGTTCCACTTCCATTGTACCTGCTCTAATATAAAGAAAAAAAGCTTTCCAATTTTTGCTCAATGTTAGTCAAATAAGACATATGATCATGTCCTAAATGTTAGCATATCTTAGTAAATATACAATTAACTACGCATAATTTAAACCTAGGATCTATAACAAGGCCTAATCCATATAAGAATGGAATATCTAACCAATATTTCTCATTTTATTTTCTATCTTTGAAACAATTTCCATTAAGACGTCATTATATCTATATTTAGCAAAAGTTTTAGAAATTTAAAGTAAAATATCTAACACTAAATTAGTAGTAGGATAATAAATACCACTTAATGTATTAGTGGAATCATAAAAAACTTTAAGAAATGAATAAAAAAGTTTGCAAATCGTCCAATCATCATATTTGACAACTTCCTCCTAATAGTTATTCCGGTTGATGGAATCTATAATTTGTCTTGCGGTTGGCAACGCTTTTTCCAACATCAAGTAGGTGGAGTTCCAACGGATAGGCATATCGGTACATAACTTCAAAGGTCGAACTGGTAGGTCCTCTTGCTTACAATATTTGACGTACTCTTGCCATCTTTTGTTGCTACTGCCGACCATGAATTTGATAGCCGCACGCACCCTCTCAATCTTTGAATTTATAGCTTGTAAACCTGCTTTAACAATCAAATTGATGATGTGCCAAGCACATCTCTAGTGAAAAAATTTGTCTTCACCACGTAGATCCAATCTCTTTTCAAATAAAGAGATCGTCATGGTGTTAGCAGCTGCATTATCTAGCGTTAGCACTACAACTCTATCAGTTAATACATATTCTTGCAAAACTTCAATAATTGTAAAATAAATAATGTTAGCATTATATGCAGTATATAATGGTTTAAAACCTATCAATTTTTGTTGTAAACCCGAACTATGATCTAAGTAATGTATTGTGACAGTTAAAAAATTATGTTTTTGATCTACAAGTGCATATGTCTGAAGTAAGTGCAATAGATATATTCCTAAAATTTTGAAATTCATTTTTAAGTTGAACATTTATTTTGTTATAAAGTTTTAGTATGTCTCTTCTACTTGTACCTCTACTAACATGGGTATATGCTGGACAAAATGCATTTTCAATCATCTGAATAAAATAAGGATTTTCAAATAAAGAAATTGGAGAGTCCGTAGCAACTATGTATCTTGCTATTTCCTCTCGTGCTTGGAGTGCATTGTATTGCCATGTTGACAGAGTTAAAGATTGTGGATTAAAATTAAGTTGAGTTTGAATTTGCTTACCGGGTCCAATTGAAGATGATCTGGACAATTACATTATTTCGGGGTGCTTCTTTTCCAATTATCGCTGCATCTTTGAAGTCTCGTTCTCAGCGTCGATAATGGTTCCATAGAAATTATATACCCCGCACGATTCTTCCCCCTCCCCATTTGTCTTTGCCCGTTTTGATCTAGTGAAGTATCGTCATACCCTAGAGACGACTCTCTTTGACAATCGGGGGGGTTGGGCCATGGAGTCCTAACTCACTTGTGTTTGGTTGCACCTAGTCCTGACCGAATGTGATTGTTGAATTGCAGTTGCTACCTCTGGAAAATGTGAAAATAGATTAAACCCTTCCATTTCTTTCGGTGGATGGAACATAAAACTCATTTGGGGATGATCCTTTGAATGCATAATTTGGGGAATCCATTATGAATTTATGATAAATTAATATTTGTTTTTTTAATTTTGTAAAATATCAATTTAACTCTCATTTTTTTGTCAATTTCAAAATTTATGAAGGGGTTTTGAAAAAAGGGAAAAGGGGTTTGGGCCTGGGCCTTGGAGGAGGGACCGAACCAAGGCCCAGGCCCCCCTCCATAGGCATGGTCCGAGTTTGGGACCAGGCCTCCTACAACCAGTTTTTTGGGCCCGATCCCAAATTCCCAGGTCTAGCTCCACCACTACATTATTCAAGTATTCATATGTTTATTAATCTTTATTTAGAGAATGTTCATAGATTTTGTATAAGAGATTTTTTTTATCTATGCACAGACAACTTAAAGTCCAATTAAGCCAACTATTGTAATCCAAGTGTTCATATTTCGTTTGGTATGATTTTGTTTATTAATAAGTGTTAATTTTTGTGTTGGAAGGAAATCATTATTCATTGTTCAATTTGGAAGGGAACTACGAAATTCGGAGAGCAAAACACGGGTATTGGAAGCAATATTCGGCAATAATGAAGATATTGTTTGAAATTGAATTTTTATCACAAATGTCTTGATTATAATTAAACTTATAATTGTTGGCATGGGTCAAGTGTATAATAACTCTTATCATATAATTAAATTAAAATATTTGATTTGTTCTTGATAACAAATCAAATAATAAATCCATTGTTTTGAAAATATCTCATTGGAATTTGATTTTGAGACTTAATGATGAGAGAGAGAATTAAATGAAAGTTGAAATAGTTCTCTCTCATCATTAAATCATTTTTTTTTTTTTTTACTTTTTTTTAATTCAGTAAGAACAAATATATATTTTTATACATAGATCATCCTATAAAAAGTCAAATATATCCCTATTTTTCCAGATCAATTGATCCAATAAGCATTTTTGATAAATTAATAATCTTCTTATACATCAAAATTATATAAATACATGACTCAATTAGGAGGCCTTTGAAATACTTTCTATACCACATTAACTATGAGTTATTCCCTGTACTACATTAACTCCTAGCTACAAGTTAGGGTAATGATGTCATTTCAAACAATTATTCTTTATACCACATTAATTATACGCAATAGGTACATGCATTAAGTTTAATGTTTTGGAAAAGTTATTCCTTATACCACATTAATTATACGCAATAGGCACATGCATTAAGTTTAATGTTTTGGAAAAGTTATTCCTTATACCACATTAATTATACACAATAGGTACATGCATTAAGTTTAATGTTTTGGAAAAAGAAAATAAAGAATGTCTTGATAAATTAATAATTTATTAATTTATACGATTAAATAATATATTAATTAATTAATAGATTTTTATGGTCCCAAAGATGTTAATTTATTAAGGTTTAACTGTATTTTCAGAATGATACTTTTTATCTGTATTTTAACTACATTATTTCATATTTTATCGATATGTATTCTGTCTAGATTTGGATAACAATTAGATATCTTTCTTGCAATGAGATTTTTTAATTTTTATATTAAATTATATATAAGACAATTATTAATTATTCGCATACAAAATGGAATATTGTTGATTTTTTTTTTTTTTTTAACAAATAAAATATTCTTTCATTCAACATGTTAAGGAGTTTCGGAAGAAGTTTAACATGCATATTGAAGCTGCAAACAATTTAAGTTATTTTGCATCATGGACAAAGACTATTGTTGGGTGGAGGAAAAATTC